>NC_084921.1:37260555-37585277 GCF_958298935.1 Phragmites australis
AAATGAAACGTACATATGTGAGGTGAAAACCTTACAAATATAACATCAAGATACGCTAAATACATTCACACGTAACAGCCGTCATGACCCCATCTACAAACCACGTGCATTTTTCGGACAGTACTTGTATGTGTGACCTGTTTCATCATACTTGCTATATCACTTCACCCTTGGACCCGCCTCGGATTCATCCATATCGTTTTGAATCTGCCCAGTTTGTCGACATTCCGGTGTGTACTTCATCCTCTCAAAGTCTGGCACATAGATTCATGAGGGACCTGGATTACTTGTAAACGTATCAACAATGTTGTAGCCATAAAACTCATGGTTCCACATGTTCAGTATTTGAACCTTCATAATGTAGTGAGAAAAATATTGTCTAGGTAGCATATTGTGCTCCCCACATGCAGCTATGACGTGTGTACATGGCCTGTATAGCAATTGTGGCTTCTGATAGGTACAGATGCATGTTCCAATCCTAAGCACGCACTCTTGCACATGGCGTTCACGTCTGCCACCCCTACGACCCTTATCACGACATAAGACATTGAACCTGTTCTCCGTAGTTCCCTCCTGATTAGCACAGTGCATATGTGTCTTCTCTGTGACCTTCTCTATGTACTCATATAGCATCGATCCATATAACATACAATTATCTTTCATTACCTTTGAAGCAGCTGCGTAGCGATCAATGAAATATCTATAAGTCCCATGATACCTTCAACAATTCCAACAAGTGGGAGAGACATCATACCTCGCATGACCCAATTATAGATCTCAGCAAGATTAGTTATTATTATCCCATACCTTTCCCCTCCAATGTCGTACATCAATGTTCATTTCTCTCTTAGCTCATTTTGTATCTACTGCAAAAAAAAAAAAAAAATCCTAACAGCTGACCTTGACCTATCTAGGGAGTATCTGTTGGGATGGGTCCAAGAGCAATTGGGTAATCTCCTGTGTCTCCTAGCTCAGCTGTCTGCTTCGTGGTTAGTTCGTCTAATCTTGTCCATAGGGCGTTGAACTTTCTCTACTGGCTTTGGCTGCATAATTTCTCGAAAAGATTCATCAAGTCCTAGTTTTTGAATTGTCTATAAAAGTTTGCACACATATGCCTCATGCACCACCTGCTCTTCAAGTCAGGTCACTTTGCTCTTACACACCATCAAACACTACCGTATTGCATATCCAGCAAAGTCTGCAACAACCCTGCATGTCTATCATGAATCAAACATACATCAGGCCGGTCCAGAACAATAGCATACTTCACCTACTCAAGGAACCAATACCAGCTGTCCCCGTTCTCACTCTCCACGAAGGTAAATCCCAATGGTAGAACTTAGTTGTTCCCGTCTACCCCAATTGTAGACAATATATGTCATTTATACTTTCCAGTGAGGAACGTCTCGTCCAAGAAAATGATGGGTCGACAATGCCTAAATGCCTTGATGGTTGCTACAAATACAAAGAAAGCACGTTGTAATACTCGCTTCCTGCTATACTTCACATCAATCGAGGGGTAATGCTTGATGTCAAAGTAACTTACAGGGTTTCTCGCACATATTGTGGCTAGTTGACGTGGTAGGTTGTTATATGAATCTTCGTATGTCCCAAACCTTATCTCTATAGCCTTCTGTTTCGCCCTCCATACCTTGATGTAGTTTATTGTGTACTGGAATCTTTTCTCAATAGCACGAATTATTGATCGTGACTCATACTTTAGGTTGTCCACAATCTCTCCGTACATAATATTGGCAACAAAAGCAGATGATAGGTTCCCGTGGGAAAACTATATTTCCTCAATGTGACAATTATGCTCCCTAACTATTAAGCACTCCCAGTAGTCAACCCACTTTCCCCTGAATGCATATACCCACCACGGACAATCAGGCACCAAACACTTGACGTCGTACTCCTTTTTGCTCAACTTCACAACCTTGAACTACCTCCGAAGAGACAGCGACCAAAATTTCACTTCATCAATAACAACCTCCTTACTAGGATACATAGCACCCTAGGACACTTCATTCTCATGATATTTCCATAGTGTCCGATGAGCCTCATTGACCACTAGCTTTGAAAATTCCTAATTCCTCCATTCTGCATAAACAGGAGCATTTCCCCCCTCATCGGATGAATCCTCATTGGCAATTGCTTCCTCCAGCTCTTGATCCTCCATATCCATCTATTAAATTATGCTAGGGATGTGCTCCCTCTTATCGGCTACACCCCTCGGTTGCATCTCAAGTACATCCCCAACATCTTGCTCGTCCCTCACAGTTGACAGGTTTGCTTCATCCACCACTGCATGACTTGTTCTTGCTACTGTTTTCGTAAAGTTTATCTCTGTTGGATCCTTCTGGTACGCCTTAGCTAGCAACATAAGAAGGAGACCACGTTCACATGATATATCTACGTACTGCCTCCAAATAGATGTCACATTAATCGGGACGAGCTCCTCAAAGTACCCCTGAGTGGCACGACTTAGCACAACTCTCAGGTTAAGCTCATGTTGTTGGGGATCCAGTTGAAAATGACACATCAGCCACTTGCACACGCCCACTATGGTCATCTTATTGTCTCTACTAAGTCCCTTGATGACATGCTAAAATCTAGAGAGATCTACACCGCTAGGATCATAACTAATTCGATTTTCACCATAATATATCTAAAAATATAATTTATCGGACATCCCTAGAAACATCCGAAAATATATCCAATGTTAATACCGGAAAACTATACTTCTGATTATCGAAACTCTAACAAAATTACCGATACCGATGATCACCTAACAATACGTTTATTTAATATTGCTCCTAAGCAAACTAACCAATTTAAACTAATTAACCATTCATCTATTTAATAAAGTTTCTAATTAACTATATTATTACTTACATCATTATTCTGTAAAATCTAGATAATCGAAACTAACATACTCTAAATATTACTATGCATCTTATGGCTATCCTACCATGTCGAAATTGATCTTTACAATACACTACAAAAGACAGCATATCCTAATTTTCTAAACCCTAGGTCACATATAATATAACTACTGTTATGCCGCTAAACCCTAGATTTAGTGGTACTTTAATTACTAATAAAAATATAAGTCAAAAAATTATCAAAAACCGAGATCCAAAATCCGCAAATCAAAAACAATAGAGCTTCGCCACGCTGCCTCCCTCTCCTCTCCTCTCCTCCCCTTCTCTTTCTTTTTTTCTAGATTTAAATGGTATTTTGGCTTATTTTCAGCCTTTTTATACTTATGAAGGGGGTGGAGGTCGGAGGCTAAACACCCACTGAGAGGGCGGCAAGGGGGCTAACCGTCCTCTCAGAGGGTGGTAAGGGGGACGGGCGTGGGGAGGGTACTACCCGCCTTTCGAGAGAGCGGTAAGGGGTGGCGCTACCATCGTAGCATCTTTATTGCCATCTGAAAGGGCTGCAGCCCTTTCAAGTGACGATAGACGTCTATTTCTGCAAATCTTACTATCAGAAGTCTATTTATTTAAATATTAAATATAAAAATATATAATCCTCTCTCAATTTCTTTGATTTTTGTGAAGCACGACCTTACTTTTAATTTTCTCTCAATATATGATTATTGATTTATTGTTATTGTTTGCCTAGATTGTAGCCTTGTAGGGTTAGGGCTGCAGATTTGGATTTTGGACCAAATTAAAGTTGGATATTGGATGTATGTAACACATTTCCATTATATAATCCTGTATTTATTTTTCTTATCCTTGAACTATTGAACTAGATAAATGATTCTATATTTGTACACATGGTTTTTTTTATATTTATGATAATATGCAACTAAAATTCAAACCATTTATAAATGATAGGTAATTTGATGGAATGTTTTTATAAAAAGGAAAGCATCGGAGCCAGATAGCGTCAATAATGTAAGAAATTCATATCAAAATGATATCAATTACAGGCGTATGTAACTCTGAATATAATAATTATGAGCGTGCCAGTATACCAAGTATACGAAAGATAGGAGAATTTAATAATCAAAAATATGTAAACTTTATTCATTCGTATCGAAATCATAAAGTAAAAGTTTCTCTTATACATGTCACTCCATAACACACATTATCCGACTATCTCTTATGATCTGGAGATTACTTCGTCTTGGTTCTCGGAACTTCGTGAAGCGACTCCGATTAATTATGCTCATCTTCGGGCTACCTCCAATTAAGCTACGCTGGTCGTCGTTATATTGAGGTCATCTCTAAAGCTACAAAACTATAGTCACACATAACAAAGACCAAACAAAATAAGTGTTAAAAATAAAAGCATTAAAGAATAGGATAATAATTTAGCATAAGCTTTTTAGACTGTTTATGCATTCCGGGTCATCATCGGTCACATATGGTCTCAGAATTGTGTATGTAAGAAGAGGTGGGTTAGGAGCGTGGCACGACATGTAGCTTCGACCGGAAGCGATAGCGAGGACACGGCCAGGAGCTCCAATGTCGTGATTGAATCACTAACTCCGTTTTCGAACCTCAGACTTGTCCTCATCAATCAAACGAAGGCAACGCTCCATGAAGGTGAAAACCACAAAGACAAGGGGGATCAATGTGGGCCCACAAGCTCCTGCCACAATAACACATATATTTTCTACAATTAATGTTATCCGACAGCCACGTAAGCACAATGCAACAAAGACAAAGCCACACAGGCAAGATACCACGATGGCAGTAAGAGCCACACAGCCGGAGTAATCACATAACTCAACATCACTGTAATGGGCAACGGTCACCTCAATTAGCAATTGATCTCAAGGCAACAAATCTTATAAGCATGCAGCAACATCAAGCAGCAAGAGCAAAGCCAGCATCGCCCGATTCTCATGAGAGACCAAAGAACATCTTGGCTAGCTATCAATAGATCACAGATCAACTTGCCCAGGGATCAACAGGAAGGCATTCCTAAGTAGCAAAGAAGCAGCACCACACAGCGAGGCCATAACCCAATGAACGGCAAAGGGCACAGCATCGCAGGCCACCTCACAACGTGCGTCAGGTCTCAAGGCAAAACTACAAGGGACTCCTCTCAACTAAATGCAATCTTCGTTCGACAATAGCAGCAGCGACTGCCGAGATAGCAACACTAATATAATCCAATATCCAGCAATAGCAGAGGGCAGCAAGAGAAGGCAGCCTCAACTCCTATTGAACAGCATAAGCCAAGGACGAACACCATGGTAAACCTCTCCGAACAGCAAGAGAGCACAGTAGCACTTCAAGCATCAGGGCCACAGAGAGCACAAGCCCAGGCAGCATCGGTCATCACAACCAACAACAACATATCACAAGACACGACAACACATGCATGGGTCACTAAGACAACCGGCCCCGACGTTGCTACTCAGCAGCAGCAGCAAGCGGCTGGGGCGACAGTGATGTCAACGCAGCATGATGGCACAACACCCATGCAAGCAGGGTGGCCGGGCTAGCAGTAGCGCAACGGCACGGGCAGAGAAAGGAATACAACATGGTAGCCGGGCCTGCGATAGCACCACGGCACACACCGACAGAGGAAAACAAAAACGCGGTGGCTGCGCTCACAATAGCACCACGGCGCGCACACGGGCACAAATACATCGGCTAGACGGCGAGGCTATCACGACTGGCAGCGGAGTCCGGTGTTCCCTAGCGCGTGGCCGAAGTACGAGACTGCGACGGCGCACGGCTGGAGCCCGGACATCTACAGCGCACGGCCTGAGCTCAAGGGTCCATGGTTCCTGACAGAGAAAAAACCAGTGGTCGCATATGGCGCTGGGCTGCCACCCTTGATTTGACTGCAGGGATCAGATTCGGGCCAACGACGACGCGACACATGCACGGCACGATGGCCAGCCATTACAGAGAACAGGATCATAACGTGATAGCACGCCGATGCAAAGGTCAGGGACAAGCTCACGCGCCCCAAAGAGACAGGAGGGTGTAGAGGTTACAGCTGGGCCTTACTAGCGAGGGCGTCAGCCGCGATAATGCTCTGATCAATCATGTTCATCCTCAGGGTGCCTTGACTCGAGACCGGTGGTGACAGAGGTTGCGTTGACTGTAGGGGCCAGCGGTGAATCTCGATGGCGGCAATGGTGTGTTGGTGCAGTAGGGCTTCGCCCAAGTTATTTTTTCCTATCTCCCCTCGGGCATCCCCTCCCTGCCCTTTATAGGCGGCCGGCATTCCCACGCAAGGAGACAAGCTTCGAAACCGCTAGGATTTGGGGGAGGAGATAGAGTCTGGGGCGGTTAGGATTTGGGGAAATCTGGAGATCAACTTCCATCCCGCCCTAATCCATCCACGCGTGGTCGAGATAGAGGTGGCAACGGTGCTAGGCCTACAGCTCAGGGAAAGAGGCGGGGAGTGGGCGAGGGCGACGCAGTCCACAGAGCAGAGGGGAGGCGGCACGATTTGGGGCGGAGACATGAAGGAGAGGGAGAGGATGCGGCCCCACATACAGGGGGCAATTATCGTTTTGCCATCCTTACCAATGGCATGTTCTTAAATAGCATCGTTACCAGAAACTTTGATAAAATACTACTGGGGACCACTGGATTGTTGATTTAATACCATTTTCGGTGACATGGCCGCATCTTTAAAGGAATATTCCTCTACAAATTGACTCAATTGCCCTTCTTCTTCTTTCTTCCTCCCTTCTTCCTCACCTGCCGTTGTGACCACCTCCCAAATGTGCTCACGCTTCTCCGGCCGAGGGAGGACGCGCGCAGGCCCCCTCGCCCTCCCCCTCCCCGGTAGGAGCTCGCTCGGGGCCAAGGAGCTCATGCTGCTCCACTCCCTCGTCGTCATGCAGGCGCCGTGAAAGCTCCTCATTTTTTACCTCTCCCCGCAACTCCTCGCACCCGTCGAGCTCAACTCCGGCGCAAGCGCCGGTGTGGCCACAACCTTCGTCACCGACAGCGCCGAGGACACCGACAGAGCGAGCCGTGTGCTCCTCTCCGGTGCGGCATTGGGGCCACCCCTGTGGTAGCCGTCCACCGGAGGGAGAGAGGAAGCGCACCGGGAGAGGGGGGCTCACCGGCAGCGGGAGATGGCCGAAGAAGGGGACCGTAAGGGCAGTGGAGGGGAGCTGGATTTGGGTTGTCGGGGAGAAAAAGAGGTGGCCGACCAGGGTGAAGGAGGCTGGAGAGGAGGGAGAAGGCCGGAGGGAAGGGGAAGGCCGAGCACGGAGGGGCTCACCAATCGCTCAGAGCCGGGCGGGCTCAGTAGCGCGCCGGTGAGGGAGGAGATGGGCTCGGCCGAGGTGAAGAGGTCAGCTGGGGCTGGGGCGCGGCCAACATGGCAGGGCTCATCAACGGTGTCATCACTGGCCAGGGCTGGGGCGTGGCCAACACGGCGACTGCTCTTTAGCCTCCCATGGAAGAAGAAGGACATACAAGTCATTTTGCCCTCCAGTGGTATTTTGTCAAAGTTTTTGGTAACGGTGATATTTGAGAGTGTGCCACTGGTAAGGATGGCAAAAGGTTAATTTCCCCCACATATGGCGGCATGGCTCGATGTGGAGAGCAGCGGCACAGTGTAGGCGCGGGGGAGAGAGGCGTAGCGTGCAGGTGAGCGAGGGCGACGATGCGCACGGGAGAGAGAGGCGGTGGAGTGGGCGAGCGTGACGCGGCCCCGGGTGGTGTGGAGAGAGAGAGAGAGAGAGAGAGAGAGAGAGAGAGAGAGAGAGAGATAGAGAGAAAGAGAGAGAGAGAGAGAGATCGGCTTGGCCGATGAAAAGGGAGGCCGGCCGTTTGGGCCGAGGGAGGGAGAAAGGGAAAAAAAGCTGGGCCGGCACCCCCCCCCCCCCCCCCCTCTTTTGTTTTTTTATATATATGTGTGTATTTCTGCCAAAATACAATCATACATTGGGAAGAGGAGATAAAATATGATCCTGGATGCAATTTTCTATTCAACTAGATAAAATACAATCATACCCTGGATTAAATCAACTAGATGCCATTTGGATAAGCTTAGAAGATATGGGTGGAAAAAATTATTGGATGAAGTGTATAGCTTTTGTGATATGTATGATATTACCAAATTGAAAATGAAAGATGCATATATTGATCTAAGAAGCCTAGGCAAAAATCTAGAATTATAAATAAGCATCACTATGAAGTGGATTGTTTTAACGATATTATTAATTGGCTACTTCAAGAGCTTGATATACATTTCAATGAGACAAGTTCTCATTTGCTTGTTTGTTTGGTTGCTTTCAGTCCAAAAGACTCATTTCATGGTTTTAATGTGGAGAATTTGATGAGTCTTACAAAATGTTATCCTAATTATTTTAATTCATTGGATTTGAGGGACCTTAACCACCAACATGGCCTCTACATTGCTGATGTGAGAGAAGATATAGATTCTCTAACATACAAACTGTTAGTGAGCTTTCTTAGAAAATAGTGGAGACAAGGAAATTTGTTATCCATTGGTTTATCGACTTTTGGAGCTTATACTAGTATTATACTAGTATCGCCTATCGCTACTGCGACAGTTGAGAGGTGATTTTTAACCATAAAAATTATAAAAATACATTTGCGCAACCGCATCAATAATGAATACTTGAGTCATAGCCTTATTTGCTATGTGGAGAAAGAAGAAATGAAAAAAGTTACTAATAAGACCGTGCTTCGTCGTTTCACGATGAGAGGACACACATGAATACTACAAGGTAATGCATTTAGTAATTAATATTTATTTTTAGTCATTCTATAATTTCTTTGGTAAAAACTAATTTATTTGTTCTCTTTTATTTAAGCCATCCATGACATTGAGGTTGGATCATGTATTTTGCCAATATCGATTACCTTTTATTCATGACTTTAGCTTTCTCTCCTTCGCTACAACATACTAACCAATATTGTTAGTTGGTTCTTTCATTTTGGTAAACACTTTTATCGCTACTTCATTATTGCTATACATTGTTATAGTTTATTTTAAGCTATTGATATTAAAAATTATTGGTCACACTATTAATTAGATAATATTCCTTAAATATTATCATTTTGCCGTGAAGTGATGCATCATCAACTTAGCTCCAACTTTGTATCCATTTTGATCTTCGAGTTGCTTTATCTTTTAGCATGGAGAGAAATTTCACTAGGCCTCTTGATGGCTGCATGCCACGCTAGCGCGGTCACTATTTAGCTTGGGTGCCACGCTGGCCCTTTCGTACGGGCGGCTGTCATGACATATTAAAAATTATTGGTCACACTATTAATTAGATAATATTCCTTAAATATTATCATTTTGCGGTGAAGTGATGCATCATCAACTTAGCTCCAACTTTGTATCCATTTTGATCTTCGAGTTGCTTTACCTTTTAGCATGGAGAGAAATTTCACTAGGCCTCTTGATGGCTGCATGCCACGCTAGCGCGGTCACTATTTAGCTTGGGTGCCACGCTGGCCCTTTTGTACGGGCGGCTGTCATGACATATTAAAAATTATTGATCACACTATTAATTAGATAATATTCCTTAAATATTATCATTTTGCGGTGAAGTGATGCATCATCAACTTAGCTCCAACTTTGTATCCATTTTGATCTTCGAGTTGCTTTACCTTTTAGCATGGAGAGAAATTTCACTAGGCCTCTTGATGGCTGCATGCCACGCTAGCGCGGTCACTATTTAGCTTGGGTGCCACGCTGGCCCTTTCGTACGGGCGGCTGTCATGACGGCCGCCGGAGCCGCGGTTCAACCGGCTACTCTCCACCGCTTGGAAAGCCGAAAACGGCTGGAGGGGCACCGAAAGCGACAAAGGCGCGGTGGACCGGCCATCATGCGTACGTGGCCACGGCGCCACAGGCACTGCAGGCGGAGCGCGCCCGCCGCCCAGCCCCGCGCGCGCAAGCGGGTTGCAACCGGCCACCAAACACGTACGTGCCCACAGCCCACCGCACCAAATACACCATGTGCGCTGCACCAACCGCGTTCGGCCGTAGCACTCTGCCTCTGCTCTAGGGATGGCAAGGGCCATAGGGAATTACCCTATTAAATGATAGATATAGGAGAATTTAATTTCCACAAACTTATATTAGAACGGGGATAGGAAGATGCTTTCTGTATCCTGATATATATATATATATATATATATATATATATATATATATATATATATATATATATATATATATATTACATTATATAAGAAAATAATAGATTATTTTTATATTTTTATCTAAATTACGAATATTTAACCTATTTTTTATTAATTACTCTCGTATGTATTATTTATTTATACTATAAACATATTAATATATAGAAATAATCAACTATGATTTAATTTTATATCTTATTGAAAACTTAATTTCCGTAAAATCCTCTGCAAGAATAGTAATAAAAAAACTTTTCTCCCATAATTAAATAAGGAAAATGAAATATTCCCCAACGAGAATAGGCCGTTGCCATCCCATCTGCTCGCTTGCAGAGGATTATGGGAGAATATTTTCACTCTACGGCTGTACAGCTATGCTGTCTACGTAGTCTACATGGGATATTTGTTTGGCTATTCTCGTGGTGGTCCTAGGCTGCCAAGGAGAGGAGATGCTACTTGTTGTACTTGCATGCTATGGTTGGATTCGAATCCTCTGCGGTGATGAACTTAATACAGATTACAGTAGTAGTTGTAAGAGTGATTTTAAGACGAATGGACAGCGACCTATAGCAACACTGTAGCATCAGTTTTTCCCCCTGCACAGTACCTCTTGCTGCCCACCAAGTAGCATCTGTTTGGGACGTTCGTTTCCTTCCGATCTTAATGCAAATCACTATTCATCCTGTGTAGTGATAATTTTCCTGCAGAGGGATCTTTTGCACTTGGTCAGACCACCGTACCCACCGATTATCTGACTCGTCTTCATGTAATCTGCGCTTCTTCAAATACCTTTTTCTTTTGTGAGCTGATGATTAGAACATCTATCATAGTTATAGATAACTAGTATCTTTTAATTAAAATAGCATACTTCTCAAAATTTATATGAGTCTCACCGTTTACAATTTTCATACTTACAGACGAGAGATGCTAAAACCACTTGAAAGTACTAGCTCTTCATCTCTCTTTACTACCCTATCTCCTCTATAAGGTATGAGAATTATACTAATCATAACATTAAAAATATACTCTCTCAACTAAAAACAACAACTATGTTGAGGCAAAGTCTAAGTACACTCACGATGTATTTTAGTCTTTTGTTTTTTTCCTGTACTCATCGCAAAATCTTTTACCCTTTTTCATGATTGCATTTGCCCTTCGGAGCACCAATAGACCACAGAAATGATCGTGACAGTAGTCTCTTACATGCATTTTCGGGTACAAGCTTTAGGCTACCTTCGAACTAACCTCAGTTTTCATCTCTGCTTTCAGTATGTCAAGACTCTGCAGCCACAAAGAAAGGGGAAAAAAATCTAGTAATAGCCTGCAAGGCAATCGAGTATCACGCCAGACTTTTCTTTTCCAACTCTTTAAGATACGTAAGGAGGAACCTTCATGCTGTGTCGCATGGCAGAGATTAGGAGATGATACGTGTCCCAGTAACATGCAAGTCAAAGCGATCCAGTCATGGCTGATCGCACGTTTGCTGATGAAATCGACGAAATGCACGTACAGAGCACAGAGGCACACACGCGCCGCTGACGAGGCCGTCGGCAAGCAAGCGGACACGCAGCAGCTGCAGCTCCAAGTCTCATTGCACACGCAGCTATTCATCCCTCGTCAAAGAGGCATCGAGCGGCGTATACCACGCGGTGTCAGCAGCGATGAACACGACGAGGTCACCGGACAGATTTTTTAGCTTCACGCGGCTGCTTCGAACTCGACCGATCTCTTACCGCCAACCAGTCTATGTCGTTGCTCCGACATGCAGCGTGGATGGGTGCCTCGCGCGTATCGTTTGTTTATACGTTGCAATCCGATCGATCTCTGCAGATCTGGGCTGACTCCTGACTGGGCATCTCCTGAAGCTCTGATCGATTGGCCTGTCTACTTCTCTTCCCTGTCCGTTCTGCGTCTCAAGGGACGTGCTCCTTGGCCTCCAGAGGACACACGTTCGTTGAACCCATACATAGAACTCCTGTAGGGCTGTGCCCTACACACATGACAGATTGATTAATCATGGGGGTGTATTGGTTTGAAGGCACCTCTGATTGAGCCACGTAGCTTGAACAGACACATGGGCAGCAGCTTATTATACGCCCTTCGGTTCTAACTTGGTTAACACAGAATCTTATAGTACAGCACTAGCTTACTACTTAACACAGATAAATAATGCACATGCATCCGTGGGACTTACTCAGATCATATTTTTAGAGTTCAAGAGCCGGAAAGCTCCGGTCTCATTCATTACTCACACCATTTTTTTCTTCTTATTTCCGGAAAAGACTATTTTTTTCTAACAGTCAGAGGGCTCTGAGGATAGGTAACACTCAGAGGCCAGGGATGACATGAAAGTACGGTACCTAGGGGGAAACAGTGCAAGCGACAAGTAAGTGCTGCTGCTTTGCTGACAAGAAGAATGACAAGTAAATGTTACCATATGTCACACTACTGAGTCTTCACTGGAGAGGTCGAGCTGAGCTCACAACGGGTTAAGTCATGCATAAGACAGCTTCAACAAGAAAAACACAAGGAAGTAAGTAATGGAGAGGAGCGAGGACATGAAAGGAGAAAAGGACATCAATCAGATGCTAAGTTTCCACAAGACTTCTCAAATGTAAAGCCGAACCAAAAGCAAGGGCGGTCAACAAATGGAAGCGTAAGCCTCCAGGATTGCCGTTCTTCTATGCTTTCTAGAAGCTCAATCATGTGCATGACTACCCCTGATTTTGAATTGACTGAAAACCTGAGCCTTTTCCTATGACTGCAGAATCATAACATTATCATAGACTCGTAGGTGTAAATCGTACCATAGGCTGCCTAATTTGTTTGAACTTAAAAGGCTGATCTTGATATTGCAAGAGAGTATGGCGAAATGACACGACAAGACTCATTTCGGACGCATCTGCTACCCATGCAGAGAAATGACAAAGTGAGCGCCTGTTGAGAACAAACTCTTATAGTTGAATGATCAGGGGGATGTAATCTGCTGATGACTACAACTTACTTTGTTTAATACAACTTAATTTGTGTGACGTGACTGAGCATGGCCAGGTGAGATGTAGTAGGAGATTTGATATCCACATCCCTAGACTATCAGCTAGCCGATGATGTATGAATCCGCCACTCATATTTTGTCTGATCATTCTGTCCGAGTTTTAAAAGGAAGCAATTTAATTTGCTTCTGTGTAGTTCCAGATTTTAGACAAAACGAATGCACTTCAGCTCCTTTCAAAGATAGGTAGAAATTGAAATTCAGGGAGAATTGCACTTCGCGATACTCAGGAAGGACATGCCGATGTGGCGGACGACGAAACAAATGGAGCATAGGATGTTATACTGTCTTTAGTCACTGAACCAGCGGAGTCCAAGCCATTGAATTTGAAGGTTCAGTATCCATGTATAAGGCCGAGTGGTGTTGACTCGAGATATTCTAGAAGCAGCCTACAGCATACCGCCGAAGCTTTCACATTCTTCTTTTCTTATCGATGTGGTATGATCTCTGATGGTTCACCAACTATGCTACTACTGACCTGGTTTACCTATGCCGATTCATCACCTGAAGTTCAGTCGAATTAAGACTTACGTGTACTACGCCTTTATCCGTCATTATCAAGCAAGCATCTAGTAGTCCAGGCGTAGGTAGATCAATGATGGAACAGAAATCAAGCATACATGAGCAGGCATCACCAGCAAGATGAAAGCGAAAAGTAAAGATGAGTGCGATTACAGGATATTTTCCTAGTTCCTACCCTAGAGTAGAGTTGAAGTCATGGAAACGAGCAGTGCACTTGTCATGAGGCTGGCCTTTGAAAGGAACTAATTTAGGTGTGACTGGATCAGTTGGAGTGATGCAATAGACACATCATGTCGAACTTGCTGATGTCTAGATCGATCGGCATGAGGTCGGTAAAGATATTATTGTTAGAATATACGGGGGTTTAACCTATTATATTTTTATAATTCTTAATAAATTTTAAAGATGTAACATATAAAAAGATATTATAGTTATGTAGTCTTATATTGCTAAGTATAGGGAGAGAGTGATCAATTTAAAATGAGTTCTCTCCTTCATCCTTTAGCTCATGAGGATTAGAAGAATACGCGAATGCTCGTCTCACCTCGCTGGCGCGAAGGACATGTGAGCATTACATATGCGTGAATGGTCCGCTAAAATTAGATCCAAGTGTGATCTTTTTTTTAGTTTTATTTTTTTGTTACGTGAAAAAATAGCCAACACAATTATATATAGAAATAAATTGTGGCACGTCTACCCTAAGCGGTTTCTCTATATATACATGTCAGCTACCGCAACCACAAGAGAGAGATAAAGAATTAGGGTTTTGCCTTTCTCTCTGGTGCGTCGCCATAGGTAGACTATTACATCCCGTTGTGCCGGTGTGCACCGGTGGTCCTGTATCGAGAGAGAGCAAATAAGGTTTTTATGAAACGCTCCACATGACTACTCGCGATCTGTTTATTGATTGTCATCGCCTTCTGAATTATCATCACAAGGTATTCTTCGTCTCTCGCTCTCGATCGGTATGTTCGCTTTTCTTTTAATTGTGTTTGCCATGCTGAGCGATACTTCTTTGTTCCTGTTATTGAGTATATTAAAGATGCATAGTTCTGTAGTGAATATGACCCTCTTAAGGTATGTATATGATTTTGATGATTAATGTCAACATAGCCAGTGTGACTTACATATTTGTTAGTATATGCTTTAGTAAGTCCTATAGATGCAACACATGAAAAAGCCACCAAAGCTATGACAAAGATTGGTTGAATTTGAGAAGTCTTAAGAAACTTATACACGCCAGATGGTCTAGCGCTTGAAGTTGGCAACGCCGGAGTATTTCTGTCAGAGGGAAGAAAATCGAAGAACACGCCGGAAGGTCCAGCGATATGAAGTTGAATATGTCGGAGTATTCCTTGTAAAGAAGGCTACAAGTGTTAAAGAATGAAGATTAACACGTTAGATGGTCCAACGCTCTGAAAGTCAACACGCCAGAGTATTCTATGTAGAGAAGAGTGAAGATTAACATGCCAGATGGTCCGACGCCTTGAAGATCAACACGGCGGAGTATTTTGTACAGAGAAAAAGTGGCTTGTTCTAGCTCAAGTGTACACGCAAGATGATCCGATGATAGAGCTGGTGAACACGCCGGAACATCAGGTGTTCATAGAAGGTTTGAGTGGAGATCCAACGGCTAGTTTTTTAAGAATGTACACGTCGGATGATCCAGTGAGTATAATGTTGTTTACATCAGATCATCTGGTATATACAGTAAAGTTGAGTCATTGGGGCAACGGCTAATCCGTGGGGTTGAGACTATAAATACCCCTCAACTCGGTCATTTCAAGGTTCTGGAGTTCAGAGGAAACTCATATACAATAGAGAAGACATTTAAGCCACTAAGTGCTAAAAGTGATCATCCAAGGTAATTAGCACATAGATTAGTAAGTAATTAGTGCTATTACGCTAAGAGAAAAAGCGTTGCTAGGTGATTGCTACCTATAGAGTGGATTAAGAAGTGATCCTACATTGTACCACATGATATGTCGGCACCTTGAAGTCTTAGTAACTTGCTGGCACCTTGGGCTATTGGTGGCTCAAGCTTGTTAACCCTTCAACTTGGTGTGGAGCGGCGGTAAAAATCTTGTACAAGCATGTTGAGACTCTTCCCTTATGGCTTAAGCTCCGAAATAAAGACGGCGGCAAGTAATCGAAAGAGAGGTTTGGTGTGAGCCTTACCTTTGTGACTTAGTGGCTCAAGAGGCATGACCAGAAGAGTCTTGACGACCAGGAGCATATCCTTAATAGAGCTCCAACGTGGACTAAGGATGGTATTTATGTCATCGATATCACATGATAAAAACCCATTGTGCCAAGTTTGCTCTCTACCCTATTTACGTTTTCGCATTTAAATATTTGCAATTAACTTCATAGATAGATTGCAATCCCTTTTGAGTGGTAGAGTAGACACACTATATAAATCTATAACATATTTAGATAGAAATTAATATAAGTTTATCTTGTGAAGTATTTGGAGCCATTTAGTCTTTTAAATGTTCTAATTCACCCCTTCTTAGGACGTCACCGATCACTTCAATTGGTATCAGAGCTAGGGCTCACATCGGCTATACAATTTGTATCAGAGCTTCGCACTTTTTCACAAGGTTTTGCCAATACAAGTGGCATTTGAGTCGTAGTCTCACTTTGATTAGTTAGACTTTACCGCCTAGTGAGTTATGACATCTAGGGTTGTGATGGATACCCATAGCGCTCTACATTTTGACAGCACTGATTTTCCTCGATGTAAAATTCTAATGACTTGTTTTCTTTAAGCCAAAGGGTTAGATGTTTGGAGAGTCACCGAGAAGAGATGAGGCTCCTCACAAACAAAGAGAGACAATGTGATGCATTATTGAAGAATGGAGGTAGGGAGCACTAGTTGAAAGAGGGCTTGAGGGAAATATTTGGGAGAGAGGAGACGTTAGGCAGACAGAGCACGTGAGTGGGTACTTAGCACAGTAATGAGGGCTCCCCCAAAACCCACACCGGCGTTTACTCCGAGCCTGGCGGCCACCTCCTCCTCAGCCGCGGCGGCCACCTCCCCCTCGGCCGCGCGCGCGGTTCCCTCTCCTTCGCAGACGTCGAGTTCCCTCCCCTCCTTGTCCCCTCGCGCGGCGCCCTTCTTCCCCCGCTCGCGTGGTCGGTCTAAGCATGAACGCTGGAGCGACGATAGCCTTGACAGCCTAGGGTCCTCTGGCTCTGATGGCGGCCCTTCTTACCGTGACTTCGTCGTCTCATCTTCGGCTCCAGCGTCGTTAGCTGCTTTGGCAGCACACGACTCGGCGAGCGGTTTGGCTTCCGGTGGGGGCGACACGGCAGCTGCCGAAGCTGGGGCCAGGCCCGCCCCCAGGATCATTCTCTCCCGTCGGCAGCGTCCTGTTGTCCCGCGTGGTCGTCCTGACTCGGAGGGGTGGCAGGAGGTTGAGTCGCGGGGGGCTCGGCGCCAGCGCCGGCGTGCGGCTCGTCCTCCGCGACGTCCAGTCCCTGCCGACCTGGTCGGCAAGTGCTTCAACTGCTTCTCCACCGCGCACTCCGCAGCCCAGTGCCGCCAAAGAACTCGATGCTTCCGCTGCAGGTCTCTGGGGCATCGATCTTACGTGTGCCCTGGACTGACTGGTGCGACCCCTCCGACGAAGCATGTCCCTGTTTGGCGGCAGGTTCCTACAGTCCAGGTACCGGCGGTCGCTACCCTCCCACAACGGTCTTCTCCGGTGGGCATGGTGTGTGGCGCGGCTGGTGTGGCTGACCCTGCCCCTCCGTCAAGGCAAGTCTCCGTGTGGCAGCGCATCTCTCCAATACCGATGCCGGCTGACACCAACCCCCCGCAACGGTCCCTCCCGGCGGGCGCGGCGCGTGGCGTGGCTGGCATTGCCTCGGCGCCTCAAGGGGGCTCCGCAGGCATGGTCAATGACATGGCGGCGCATGTTTCTGGAGGCATTTCGGGTGCCAGGGCGGGGCGGCGCCGGTGTCGTCGGCCGCATTTCCGCCAGCGTGGGCACTCTGGCTCACCCCCGGCAGCGGATGCCTTGCCTGAAACCACCTCAGAAGTGGTGCCTGTGAATCCCCCCCAGCCTGTGAGCAGCCTCTCCCTTGTATCATCAACTGGACCGATCGCTTCGCTAGGGCTGAGGAGGACCTCGCACACGCGGTGATCGTGACGGTCATTGGCAACGAGCCTTTGGCCGAGGCAAGCGTGGTTGCGGCGGCGATTGCTGCCCGATTGGATGTCAACGCGAATAGCCTGGTGCTTCGTCGTGCTTCTGCTTCAAGCTACCTACTAGTTCTTCCCGACCTCAACTCGGTGGAATCTCTGGTTGGTCTCTGACAGCCGCTCCGCAACACTAATTTCAGCTTTCTGTGCAAAAAATGGAGTAGGCTGGTGGGTGCATCTGGGAAGGTTTTGCCTTGGCTGATCGATGTCGAGCTCCGCGACATTCCCGCCCATGTGTGGGAGACCTCGACTGTGGAACATCTGCTGAGCCCTCATGCCTGGATTCAACGCGTGCATCAGGACACTCTCAACTTGGTGGATTTGTCAGTTTTTTGCTGCTCGGCATGGTGCTCGGATCCTTGTTTGATTCCTCGTTCCAGAAAGCTTTCGGGTCACTGAGCCGCTGGTCGCTGTTGAGGAAGACCCACTGGTGAAGCGTGTGCTAGAATATGATATTGACATTCGTTTTTCCGTCCAGCTTCGCCCTGATGGTTCTGCAGCAAGCCCACCTCCCCCTCCTGGGGATGATGACAACGACGGGGGTGCCTCTGCGCATCGACGATGCCGATTGCGCTCTCCATCGCCACCGCGACCCCCAAGTCCGGCTGCTGGTGGCACGTCCGGCGTTTCTGGCGCTGGCGGTGCGGGACGTGGGCCTGGCCGAGTGCGGGAGACCCCAGCTGAGACGTCATCGGCCGTCCCAGGGCCGGTCGCCGATTCCCAGGCGGCCATTGGTGTCCCGCGTGGGATCCCAAGCGTCGAGCTCCTTAGCAATAAGTCTATTCATGTTACCGAGGGCGAGGGGGCGGCCGCCGCTTTTGCCCCGAAGACGCTGGTTGGCGGAACGCTGTCCATTGCCGCCTCTTTCCCTGCGGACGAGGCAGCCCCATCTGTAATTTCTCCCACCTTGGTGCGCTACGAATTTGAGAGGGATTCGCTGCTCCCCTGGGCCGGTGGTGGGCTAGAATCGGAAAACTCCCCTGATGTGGCTTTGGGCCCAAAGCCTGGGCTGCAATCTTCTGAAGATGATGGCGAGAGGGGTCTTGGTGGGGCAACGGCGCTACCGGCCTCACCACGTTCCCCCTCCTCTTCCCCGCTGATGAGGCTACGGTGGAGCCGGCCTCTCCGCAATCCCATTCCTCCCCCATACCAGAGTTCAACCTTCTGGTCACCCCGTCGCTACAGTCCAAGACCCCAGCGAAGCCGCTCCAAGTATACTTCAGGCGCTGCTCCCGCCGCTGTTCGAGGGGACCAGCTCGGACCTCGCCGGTCCCTCCACTGGCAGGGGAAGTGGTTGCTGCCCCCGCGGACGTGGCCCCGCCGGCGACAGGGGAAGTGGCTGTTGCCTATGTGCTTCCTCTCGCCACGGACGTGGCCCCGCCGGTGACCGTGAGCCCCCCTCCCCCTCCGGACGCCCGGGCTGCCTTCATCAACAAACTTGCTCAACGCGCAGGGGGCCTTCTCCCTGTCCCTGCCATCAACAAGCGTCAAGGCAAGACCCTGCCACCAGGTGACACCCCACGGCGTAGCCGTCGCCTAGCTGGGGCAAAGACTGATTTTGGACTCAACGATCTGGAGAGGAGAACGAAGAAGAGGACAATGCGGACTCTAGAACTCATTGAGGAGCATGAGGGTATAGATCAAGATGCCCTGGATGATTATGTGAAGCTGTTTGAGCAGCCCCTTCTTGATTCTCATCTCCAGGCTCTGGCTGCTCTTTTCAATTGGTCCCTCCCTGAAAATCTGGGTGAGGGGGAGGGTGGTGAGCTGCTGTTTTAAGCCACCAGTTGTTCTTTTTGGTCGTTTGACAAATCTGTGTTTAATGGATCCTTCCAAAATTCTGATTTGGAATGTTAGGGGTTTGAATTCTTCTTCCAGACAGGACTCTCTGCGCTCTCTTGTGGACTCTTCGCGGTCGGATATTGTGTGTGTTTAGGAAACCAAAATTGCAGGCATGTCTCGCAGGATTATTCTCTCAGCTCTTGGGTCTGATTTTCCAGATTATGCTGCTGTCCCCTCTGCCGGTGCTAGTGGAGGAATTATGATTGCCTGGAGACATCATATTGGTGTTTCAGGAGTTCAAAGGATTGACAATCACAGTGTAACAATTTAGTTTGTTGCTGAGGATGGGTAAGCGTGGTGGCTAACTTGTGTTTATGGGCCACAAGGTAATGAAGATAAAATCCAATTTCTGCAGGAACTACGTGATGTCCGAGCAGCTTGCCCAGGACCGTGGATGATTGCTGGGGATTTCAATCTAATTTATAAGGCTGAGGACAAGAATAATGCTAATTTCAATAGGGCCATGATGGGTCGCTTCAGAAGGCTTATCAATGATCTTGCTATCAAGGAGATTCCATTGCACGGCCGCAAATTCACATGGTCAAACCAGCAGGTTTCCCCTACTCTGGTGAAATTGGACAGAGTTCTTTGCACTGTGGACTGGGAAGACAGATTTCCTAATTGTCTGCTACAGAGTTTGGCTTCTGATGATTCGGATCACTGCCCCCTTTTACTTGGTCTACGAGATAACAATCCGGGTCGTCGCAGGTTCCATTTTGAGTCCTTCTGGCCCAAACTTGATGGCTTTCAGGAAGCCGTCTCCTCAGCCTGGGCCTCGGTTCCTGCTGGCCTCTGTCCTTTCATAACCTTGAAAAAGAAATTCAAGGCCACCACCACAGGTCTGCAGAGATGGAGCGACAAAGTGGTCGGTCAGGTGAACTTTCAGCTCGCTTTGGCTAGGGAAATTCTCCACCAGTTTGAGATCGCCCAAGATAGTCGTCAGTTATCCTCGGGGGAATTATGGCTCAAAAATAGTCTAAAAAAGCACAGCTTAGCTCTAGCATCTCTCCAGCGCACAATTGCTCGGCTGCGTTCAAGGATTAGTTGGCTCCGTGACAGAGATGCAAATACAAAGCTCTTCCACCTTCATGCTCGTCACCGGAAAAGAAAGAACTTTATTGGAAAAATTGTTGATGGTGAGCAAATCTGCACTAGTCATGAGGATAAGGCTGCAGTTATTGATGGTTTCTTTGAAAATCTGCTGGGTAACTGTGCTGACAGGGAGTACACTATCAATTTATCGGAGTTAGAAATCAATGCTCATGATCTTGCTGATCTCGAGCTCCCATTTAGTGAGGCTGAAGTGTGGAACACAATTAAAATTTTACCTTCAGACAAAGCTCCCGGGCCAGACGGCTTCACGGGACGATTTTATAAAGCTTGCTGACCCATCATAAGGGATGATATTATGGCGGCAGTTTCAGCAGTTTGGAACAGGAAGTTTCTGAATTTTGACATTCTCAACTCAGCCTATATCACTCTCCTTCCTAAGAAGAATGGTGCTGATCAGCCTAAAGATTTCCAACCCATAAGCCTGGTTCACAGCTTCGCCAAATTAATCACTAAAATGTTGGCTAATCGCCTCGCTGGTCGTTTACAACAAATGGTCTCTCCTATTCAAAGCGCCTTCATAAAAGGGCGATTCATTCAGGATAACTTCATGATGGTTCAGCAAACAGCAAGGCTCCTTCATCAACAAAAGCAGCCTCGGATTCTTCTCAAACTAGATATTTCAAAGGCCTTTGATTCTGTGTCTTGGCCTTTCCTTCTGGAGGTATTGCAGCAGCGTGGTTTCGAGCAAGTTTGGAGAGATATCATCAGTGGGCTGCTCTCCTCATCATCAACCCAAGTTCTTTTAAATGGGGAGCCTGGGGATCATATTCATCATCGGCGAGGATTACGACAAGGTGACCCCCTCTCCCCCATGCTCTTTATCTTGGTAATGGATGTGTTGGGGCATATGATTAATAAAGCCACCAGTGAAGGTTTGTTGCTGCCACTGTCAACTCGTGGATTTTAGAACCGCATTTCTATCTATGCTGATGACGTGGCTCTCTTTCTCCGCCCGGAGGCTGGGGATATCTTTACAACCGTGGATATTCTTAATTTGTTTGGAGAGGCATCTGGGCTCAAGACAAATCTGCAGAAAAGTAATGTGCTCCCGATCAGGTGTGGTGATCCGGAGATTGCTACCATACAGAACCTGCTGCCCTGTCCACTCTCAGAATTCCCATGCAAATACTTGGGTGTGCCCCTATCCCTAAGGAAACTAACCAAACAACAGGTGCAGCCCATTATTGACCGCATTACAGATAAATTGCCCGGCTGGAAGGCAGACTTAATGACTAGGGCTGGAAGACGGGTACTAGTACAATTTGTTGTCACTGGGATGCTCATTTATTTGGCTATGGCCGTTGATTTTCCTCCATGGGCTATCAAAGCGGTGGACAGAATTCGGCGCGGTTTTCTTTGGAGAGGTCGCAAAGAGGCGAAAGGTGGTCATTGTCTTGTGGCCTGGGTCAAAGTTTGCCGACCACCGGAGCTTGGGGGTCTGGGAATTTCAGATCTTAAGTCCCTTGGATGGTCTCGGCGCATGAGATGGGTTTGGCTGCAGAAAACAGAGCCTCATCGCCCTTGGGCTACTCTCCCATTCCATGTGCCTGAGCAAGTGAAAGCCTTCTTCTCTGTAGCAGTGAATTCTTTAGTTGGAAATGGTACAAATACTCTTTTCTGGACAGATCGGTGGCTTCATGGGCAATGCATTGCAGACCTTGCCCCTAGCCTTTTCGCGGCTATTCCTAAAAGGAGGGTTAAGCGACGCACTGTCCGGGACGCCCTCAATAACCGGGCTTGGATTTCAGACATTCAGGGAGCCCTTACAGTTGGTGTGGTTGCAGATTATCTCCAGTTATGGGATCTATTGATGGATTTTTAGCTGCAGCCGGAGGTTGAGGATAAACACTTATGGAGGCTCTCCTCCAATGGACAATATTCGGCTAAGTCGGCATATGAAGGATTCCTTTTGGGTTCTACTCTTTTCGAACCATGGGAAAGGATTTGGAAATCTTGGGCACCGCCCAAATGTCGCTTCTTTGTGTGGCTGGTCGCGCACAATAAGTGCTGGACGGCTGATCGTTTAGCACGTCGGGGGCTACCTCATCCGGAGTATTGTCCTCTTTGTGACCAAGAAAAGGAGACTATCGATCATCTCCTTGTCCATTGCGTGTTCGCAAGAGAATTTTGGTTCATTTTGTTCAGACAGGTCGGCCTTCAATCTTTGTCCCCTCAGCCTACCGAAATATCCTTCCATGCTTGGTGGGAGAAAGCTAGCAGCAGCACCGATGATGAGATGATGAGGCAAGGAATTAATTCGCTCATTATACTCGGAGCCTGGACTATATGGAACCATCGCAATGGGTGTGTTTTCGATGGAGCAGCTCCAAACTTAGCTGGGGCTTTGATCATAGCAGGCGAGGAGCACCGCTTATGGTCTATGGCTGGTGCTCGAGGGCTTTCATTCTTGACTGCCCTCCTTCCCGGTAGTTAGATTGTCTACCTTAGTTTGGTCGCCTTTGTGGTCACAGGCGCGATTGTAATCCTGGAAACTGTTAAGGAGTGAGTGCGTGTGAGTGTGTTCTGTGTATGTGTGGTGTTTGTGGGGTTGTTTGGGCTCTTGCCCTTTTCTCTTCTTATATAATGAGGCGCAGCTCTCCTGCGTTTTCGATAAAAAATTATTGAAGAATATCATTTTATCATCTTTATATGTTGATGCACTTAATTGTGTTTATTCTCTCACCAATACACATAATATTTGGACTAGTCTCATTAAAATACATGAAGACACAAAGGATATGTGCAATGAGAAATATCATATGCTAGTCTCCAAGCTCAATGACATTAAATAACTTTTCCATGAAAGTGTTAATGTTATGTACTCATGATTGAATATTCTTGTCAATGAGATTAATGGGCTAGATTTAACATAAATTGGAGACGTTCAAATGGTAAGAATGATATTTCGAGCTCTTCTTACAAAATACATGTTGATAATCTCTATCATCTACGACGAGAGTGATATCAAGAAGATAACTCCAAGCTAAATAATCGGTAAGATCACCGCCCATGAAATGACAATGAATATGGGATAGAAGTTTCTTCCTTATTTGACGTCAAGAACCTTGCTCTCGCAAGCAAGCAAGCTCTATGTCCACACATGAAGGGGAAGATGAAGATGAGAAGGCAAGAGAAAGAGTCAAGTTCAAGTGATGAAGATGAAGATTATAGAGCTATGAAGATGATAAGCAAAGCACCTCAAGTGATGAAGAGATGGATCACAAAATCATCAAGCTCATCTCACAAGTGAAGAAGAACATGAAGAAAATTAGCACCAAGATTTAGTACCCAAACTCTATTGAAAATATGGTCAACACAATTGATCATATCAAGAAGGAGAAGAAGACCAAGATTAAAAAGAGGGAGACAACGGGAAGAGATAAAGTATTTGCAAGCATAGGAAGATGGGTGAGTGAAGATAAACATTCAAACGATGAGAACTTCACTATCGACTCCTCCAAAAGAAGCTCTTCCTCAAGGTCATCATCATGCAAGTCGTCATCACGCAAGCTATCATCTCACAAGTGCCTTATGGCTAAATTTGTGGAAAACGATGTAAGTGATGATGAATCTAATGATGATCCTCTCTCCCAAGAAAAACTTCTTGAATTGAACAATAAGCAACAAAGGACCTTAAAGAAACAAGCTAAAGAACTTAAGAAGTTCAATGCCCTTAATTACATTCATGCTACCTTTATTTCTAATTATAAACAATTATTGAGCAAATTCGAATTACTAAATAAGGAACATAAAGAGCTTAAGGCAAAACTTAAGTGCATTGAATCTCAACCTAAGGTCCATTTAAAGCAATCTACCTCTCTATTTAATTTCAATTCTAAGGTAGATTCTTTCACTTCTTGTGATGATTTGAATGATTTATCTAGCTCACCCCTTTGCAATGAGATATGTGTTGAGAATATTTTCATAGAATCATCTCATAAACTCATTGCACAGGAGAATAATGAGCTGAAGCAAGAAGTAGATAGGGTCAAGGAAGATTTTGCAAGATTAAAGTACAAAGAACATGTCTAACTTCCTCAAAATAATCGTGAAAACATGGTGAACAAGCTTGCAAAGAGGTCCACAGTGACATACTTCAAGTGTTATTGATAAGGCCACAAGTCCTTCCAATGCAAACAAATCAAGAAGAAGACCAAAAAGGAAAAAATGAAGGACCTCTCCAACAAGACTTCCAACATCTACACCAAGCCTAACTACCAGATCAAGATTAAAACCAACCACTATAAGCTCAAGAAGAAACACAATGGCAAGGTGGTTGCATATATGTTTGATATGAATGACCGAAGGTGGAACCAACATATTTAGGTACCCAAGGAAGTCATCATTAATATAAAGAGCCCCAATCAGTTTGGAATCCAAAGAAGAGTTAGAGTCCACAGTGAACTCGGAGATTTGGAGACTTGGCTCACAAGATGGAGTGAAAATTCAAACAAAGAAACCAAGTATACAAGTTTAGACGCGTTGATGAAGATCATGGTCATCATATACTCAAATCCCCATCTAAAGGTAAAAGAGGTAATGACGCTAGATGCAAAATCTTTTCAATTTATGTGCACATTTGCCTTGTCTAGAATTGCATGTGCATATTTCAATTTATTGCAATGACTAGTGTAGGTTTTTCATATGGCAGGTTACTTGTGTTTCTCTCGCTAACCCATGGGCAATCTGTTGTCACTTTTGGGATTTTCCTGTTGGAAATTGTCTTTGGGCCTTTTCCCTGCCTCTTCTCTCTCTCTCTCTGCTGGTCCACACTCCAATTCGGCCCATGGCCCGCCGGCGTCATATATCTCCAGAGAGGGCTCTGCCCTAGGGGAGAAGGACCCCGTGCTCTCCCTGGAGAGTGCGGCGGCGGCAGCTTCGGTTGGGATTTCCGATTCTCCTGCTGTCTCTTCCCTCTGAGGCGTGCAAGATGAGGAGAAGGGAGTGGATTGAGGCCGATTTTTGTGGGAGATCAGTGCTCATCCGGTTATGGGAGCGAGGTGAGTCTCTCGTATATATTTTGGGGGCTGATTTCCTCTCAAATGTGTGGGAGAAAAGAGATAGAAAAGAGGAAAAGGAAGTGACTTGCATCTCTCTGTTCTTGGGTTGGCTGTTGCTTGCTGGACTGAGTGCTGCGCGCTCGGTGGTGACGGCCTACGGTGTTCCTCCTGTTGGAATCCAGAGCTGCATCGCTTAGGCTCGCCAGCTCGTGCCGATTGCAGAGTTGTTGGCTTTGTATCTCCGATCTCCTTCACGTCGCCGGCAACGGCGGGTGCTAGGTTTTCTGGGACAGCGGCGTTCGAGCCGTGCCTAGCCTCTCTTAATTTCGATTTTGGTCGAATTTCACTGTGAGTATCCTCTTCTCCTTCTTCTAGTCAGCACTATGCTCTGTGATGATTGCGAATGATCTGAGATTGGGCTATTAGCTGAGTACTATAGTGTTTAGGCTTGAGTTGCACTGGACATGTGAGCTGTTCGGCTCTGAATGTTATCCTGTTCTGAATTTCATATATGTTCAGATAGCGTTCTTTCTGTTCAGTGGCTGTGGTCTCCTTGCTTCAGTTCTGAACTCGTGATCTCATATGTTCAGAGAAGGCTTAAGTCACTGAATTTTGGTCATTGTATATACATGTTAATTTCTGAATACATGTGAGAATAACATTGACTTAGACATTCAGTTTTCAGACCCTCTGTTACTCATTTTTCACTGTCCAGTGCTAGAATTGTTGATCTGTCCAAGCTTCAAATACTACTTGAGATCTTAGTAATAGCCCAATCATTGATGAGATCATTAGAACAATTAGGGGGCAAGACTTATAAGTCTTGGGGCCAATTGTTTGACTTAAATCTGAGAGCAATCAAGTTTTTCTTTTCATATGTGCTGTCATCCTTTGGAGTACTTGCTCATATGCTATATTCTGAAATCAGGCTGTTTAAGATACACATGATAGGTATTTGTACTGTCCTTTTTCAGATATACATTTGTTCTACCATGTGTATAGGTGGCTCTCTTTTCAGTTATTGTATTTATATGATTGGAATTATATACATGCTCATTTTATGGCATATATGTCAACACAATCCACATGATTTATTAGTCATAGGTTCCTTTCATGGCATGTTTCTAAATTTGATATTCTATATATACCATGAATCCAATCTATAGGATAGATTTACCATTGTTATCAATAACAAGTGTATATCTCTCATAAAGTATTCAACACTTGTATGCACGCATTTGTGAGGAGTATATCATATGGGTCGTGATTTTAAAACTAACATATGTTGCAAGTGATATCTTTTGTAGTCTTATGGAAAAATCTACATGTTTCCAGAGGAATGCAATGCTTATTTATCAATTGATATCATTATCAATTAATTTGTTCATTTAAACTACCGTCATGCATAATATGGCTTAAACTTCTTTTATCTCCACATATTATCTAGTTATGCATAGGTTTTTCTTTCATCATATATATGGACACATATAAAGGGAGTTTAGATTATATTATGTAAGTTTTATGAATCGTGATTCATGCACTTTTATTTCAAATTGGTATCATTTTATTGGATCATAGTACATGAAACTCTCTCTCGTATGCTATAATGTTTTTCCTTGAGTTCAAGTGTTTTGTAGCCTTTTTGAACATTGTTGATAAAGGTGGAGAATTTTGATGATTAAAGCAAGATGCAAGGTGGCATGTCTAGAGGAGAATAAGCAAACAAGTAAGATGTTTAGGAATGCTAAGGTTGACAAAGAAGAACTTTTGCATGGGTCGATCAAGGGAGATGATGGCGATGGTAAGAACATGCATCTGAGCGAAGTGGTAATATTGTGTAATTTAAAATTGATATCATTTTTTATTTGTCATTTGCTTTTGTTGTGTTGTCATCAATCACTAAAAAGGGGAGATTGTAGTGAACATGATCCTCTTAAGACATGTATGTGATTTTGATGATTAATACCAACATACTCAATGAGACTAATATGTTTATCAAATATATGCTTTAATAGGTCTCATGGATATAAAACATGAAGAAGCCACCGAAGCTAGGACAAAGATTAGTTGAATTGGAGAAGTCCCAGGAACTTGTACACGCCGAATGGTTCGTCACTTGAAGTTGGCAACACCGGGGTATTTCTGTCAGAGGGAAGAAAACCAAAGAACATGCCAAAAGGTATGGCAATATGAAGTTGAATACGTTGGAGTATTTCTTGCAGAGAAAGGTTGCAAGTGTTGAAGAATAAAGATTAACATGTCAGATGGTCTGGCGTTCTGAAAGTCAATGTCACATCCTAAAATCCGTAATTACATAATTAAGCATAAATATGATTCTTAAGCATTATGTTTAATTTTGTGTAATTTTGTTTTGTAACTATAAATCAATTCATTTAAAATCATTTAGATAAGAGAAAGAAATTTGGGAGAGAAAAGAATAGAAATCGCATTGGAAATACCTATTTTCTCCAACACGTGGGCCCCACAAGTGGCCCCACCACCCTAACCACTCAAATGGGCAGCCCCACCTGCCCTCTCTCTCCTTCCCACTCCCCCAAGCCCTCCCTCTCTTCTCCAACCAGCCCAGGGCAAGGAGAGGCCCCCTCTCACTCTCCCACTCAAGCTCTCTCACCCTCCCTTGGATTTCTCTCTCTAGGAGCAAGATCAAGGTATGCATGTGGTATCTATGCATTCTCTATCTCATGATCTACTCATCTATCCAATTTATTTTTATTTTCATGGAAGAATCGAGTAGTTGTTGAAGTTCTTGAGCTTTTTAAGCAAAAATGGAGTTTTGGACAAATTTGAGCCATAGAGTCATGTTGCTAGTTGATGAGTGAGTTCTAGGACCCTTGGAATATCCCTAACATGTTACCTTTAGGCTTGAAGAAGATTGCAACTCGAATCGACCAAAAATCCACTCGAGAACAGCTTTTTTGGGCTAACCCGCATACTCCGACCTCACCCGGATACTCCGGGTTCAGCAGATTTGTGAATCCCTTGGATATGGCATATGAACATTTGTGTTTAGGGTGCAAGATGGGTTTAGAATCTCTTGGATATGGCATATGCACATTTGTGTAGCACAGTTTTGTGAAGTGAGTCGAATCAACCGAGGGAAAATTTGTGGAAAAACCTAAGTCTGCCTCACCCGGATAATCCGAGTAAACCTGGAGACTCCATTTAATTGCGTTAACGATTAACCGAGAGCCTCTACCGGAGCCTCACTCGGAGTGTTCGGCACAGCCCGGAGGTTCCAGGTTAAGTTAGAAAAGTGGCTAACCGAGCACTTTCACCGGAGGATGGCCCGGAGGCTCTGGAACCCGGATACTCCAGATTCACCTGGATACTCCAGGCCAGTCAAATAAAAAGGCAGTAACCGAGCGCCTCTTCCAGAGGTTCACCTGGAGGGTCCGGACTCAGATACTCCGGGTGGCTGTTACTTTTCAGATTTCATTTAGATCGTTTAGTATTGCATTGATTCGCATGTCTTGTACTCCTAGCATGTTGTTAAGCATTGTGGCATACCTTGTACAATTCATTCATGCTCATTATTGCACGCATTCTTGTTTAGTGAACAAGGAGCCGGAGCATGACGCGGTTGCAGTTGAAGACGACGCCCACCTCACGGATTTCTACGAGTGTTGCGTGGGTAAGTATAGGCGGTCACCTGAGCAGCAAGGCAAGCAACTAAGCATATTGCACCGTTGCTCAATTGAATAAAGTTTAAAATTGATAAACTATGCTTATGTATGTTTGCATGTGTCGAGTCAAGATCGGGTACAAGTGGGTAGATCCTATGTTGAATGCATTATTTCTACCTTGAATTGTTGTCCATCATTTCCTTGTCACCTTAAGTATGTTGTTGGTGTCTAGATTACAAGTTAAATTGAAATGCTTAGCAATGCATAGGTCATTCAGTAGAAGTCGAGCGGTGAATTATTTCATTGTTCGTGAGCATAGGCACTATTTACTTTCATAATGATCACAATGTTGGATATGGGTTGATGATGGTTGGATGAGTGGTGAGTATGAGACGAGATGTGGGCGGTGTTAGGGGTGTTTTCTGCTCCGGAGGAAATTCCTGGGGGCAGTCCGGGAGAGGAACCCGGACACCGTAGACCACTTGCGTCGTTTAAGCACCGATCGTCGGTGTAGTCGGCTTTAACACTTATCTTACTCACCACATGCTGATCTAATGGTAAGGTGAGCCAAATACCTCTGTAGCTATGATAATTTGGGCGTGAACATCGATGGTGTGAGCGGACGGGCTTGTAAGAGGTGCTAGTTTGCTCCGGGAGTAGTTCTAGTACCTCCACGCCGAGCGATGCATGATCTAAATGGTTGAGGCGTATTGGGAAAGGTTGACATGAGTACCCCTTGTATGGATCTGTGTGATCATGCAAGCCGTATGTTCCTCAAGTCATGTGGGTCCAGGAGTATCCCCTGCAGAGTATAAAAATATTTCGAAATGCCGCGCTCTCGGTCTTAAGCATGCTTCTGTCCATCTGCATCGGTCGTAGAGTTTTCGCTTGTGGTTGATGGTTGGATATATGAGAGATGGTTGAGTTAGTCCTTGTTACATTTATGTTCTTATGGTTCCAGTTATTTATGTTCAGTTGGTTATAGCAGGGTAGATTTATGTTTTATTGGTTAAGTTAGTTGCTCACACATATGTGTCTAGGTTACTTACCGCTTATGTTTAACTTAACCATATGACTTTTCCTTGCTAATAGCTCAATGCATAATCCTTGGAGTCAAGCTATGTATATTTGCTCTATATGGTTTAATTCTTGAGAGTATCGTCGTGCTCATGCCTACGTTTTCATGTGCTGCTGGTGAGAAAGAGCTAGTGTTTGGCTACTTCGTGCCTGTCGATCAGGGTGGTAGGTAAGAGTAGTTCATCCTACTCTCGGAGGTCGTGCTTTTGGGGCCTAAGGGCATGTGGCTCCACTCTTTTTTGTTGTATAGGTTTATGTTTCTGCTGCGTAGATGTTGTTACCCTATTTTTATGTAAATTATTGGAAATGATTGCATGCTTAAGAACTTGTAATATAAATGTTAATTACTTGCTCTTTCTTAAGCTATATTGTGATGGTAAATGTTGGAAGGCATGTGTTCCGGTCTTGGGTATAAAACAAGTGCCGAGACTACTGGGATGATATTCTATTTAATCATTGAGGTTGTGATTATGAATAATGATTCTCCTGGTGATTAATTAGAATATTATTTGGACGGTTCCTCACAGTCAACACGCTGGAGTATTCTATACAGAGAAGAGTGAAGATCAACACGCCGGATGGTCCGGTGCCTTGAAGATCAACACACCGGAGTATTTTGTACAGAAAAGAAGTGACTCGGTCTAGCTTAAGTGTATACTCTAGATGATCTGACGATGGAGCTGGTAAACACACTGGAACATCCGATATTCATAGAAAGTTTGAGTGGGGATCAAACGGCTAGTTTTTGAAGGATGTACACGCTGAATGATCCGGTGAGTACAATGTTATTTACACAGGAACATCCAACGTATACAATAAAGTTGATTCATTGGGGGCAACAGCTAGTCCTTAGGGTTGAGGTTATAAATATCATTCACTCGGTCATTTGAAGGTGTTGAAGTCTAGAGAAAGCTTATATACAATAGTGAAAATATCCAAGCCACCAAAGTGTTAAAAGTGATCATTCAAGGTAATTAACGTATAGATTAGTGAGTGATTAGTGCTATTAGGCCAAGAGAGAAGTATTGATAGGTGATTGCTGCTTAGAGAGGGGCTCAAGGAGTGATCCTAAATTGTATTAAGTGGTACGTCGTCACCTTAGAATCTTTGTGACTCACCGATACCTTAGGCTATTGGTGGTTTAAGCTTGTTGACCCTCCGACTTGGTGTGGAGTGACGGTAAGAAGGTTGTACAAGGATGCGGAGACCCTTGAATTGGTGGCTCAAACTCTAAAGTGGAGATGGCAGTAAGTAACCGAAAGAGAAGCTTAGTGTGAGCCTTGCCTTTGTGGCTTAATGGCTCAAGAGGCATGACTGAAAGTCGTAACGACTGGGAGCATATTCTTAGTGGAGCTTCAATGTGGATCAGGGGTGATATTTATGCCATCGATACTACGGGATAAAAATTCCTTATATCGAGTTTGCTCTCTCTACCATATTTACGTTTTCGCATTTACATATTTACAATTTACCTTCATAGCTAGGTTGCAATCTCTTTGAGCGGTAGAGTAGATACACTAGATAAATCTAGAGCACTTTTATATAGAAATTGATATATATTTATCTTGTGAAGTATTTGAAGCCATTTATGCTTTTAAATATCCTAATTCACCCTTCTCTTAGTACGTCACCGATCGCTTCAAGTTCTGTTATATACTTGTCTAGTTTATACTCCTGCTACATAATAATGATAGTGTATCAATTCTTATTTATAATTTATCTAGAAATTAAATTAAACCTAAAAGTGTATTTTCTCCAACAATTATCCTCATGCCTGCATATTGTTGGACAAGACACGACAACTAATGGATGGTGAGACGAGTATCTATACTTCTATAAAATATATAAATTATGATAGAACCGAACGATCTCTATTGTCCATTTGAGTTGATCAAATGGTCATCGTGTAAAGATTCTTCCCGTTCCTCCTTTCAAAAATATATTTAATATCACATTATTGTCTTTCATATCTAGACGGTCAATATCTATATTCCTATAAAATACACGAGTTATAGTAGAATCGAACGATCTTTATCATCCATTCGAGTTGATCAAACGGTCACTGTGCAAAAATTCTTCTCGTTCTCTTAAAAAAAATTAATCATACAGTAGTTGTCTTCCATATATATACGTTCAATATTTACCTTTTATACATTCTGAAAATATATTTAATCTTTTATTATTTGCCTTTCGTACATAGATGTCTAATATTTACTTTTAACATATTTGTATATGGAACACATATGTAATTGTTAGTCTTGTTACAAACTACAGAGCCTGATGAATGAACAAATAGAGGAACCTTTAGCACAGCTAACTTTTTTTTTCTTAAAAAATGTAATAAGCATGCTGACATTACGCTTCCAGAAGTCTGTTTCTTTCCGTTATCATTTAGGCAGGAAAAAGAAAGAATTCAGATATCATCATACCTTTAAGAAACAGAAACCGTGCCAATGGGTTTATGACATACAAATGTTTAAGCCTACCTTTTTTTTTCGTGTGGAGCAGGGAGTTTATTAGAAAGGTCTAATGTCATTACAATCTCCAGCGAGAAGCTCGTCAATACATCGAGACGAATCAAGCCGTAAAACCGCACCCGCCACACCCCTTTTAGAAACTTGTGCTAGCTCATGAGCTACTCTATTCCTCTCCCTGTTCACTTGATTGAAACGTCTATCTGGCAGCATCCGAGTGATCTCCTTTGCTTCTTTGAGCACATAATTGAAGCTCGCTCGATCCCATTCAGAAGACGACAAACCCGCATGCAGCGCCGTGCAATCCTCTTCAAAGATGTAAGGCATATTCACTTATTCAATTGCAAGTTTGCAGCCAAGCAGCCAAACAGACACGCCCACGCTTAAGCTTCCAGCGCATTGCAGCTCGTCGATAGTCCAGACTAACCAGAAAGTAAAGATATACAAATGAGCCGTGCAACATGGACCGATCTAAGACACGATATTATTGGCACGGTCCAAACACGGCTCGACCCGAGTCTAGATGGCCAGGCCAGCACGGCACGAGGCCCCGAGCCTGGCCAGCACGGCACGAGGCCCCGAGTTGTGCCTGGGCCGAGCGCGCGGCACAGCAGGCCGGTCCGGCCCGGCCCAAATCTTTCGAGCCGGCACAGGCACGACACGACCCGGCACGGCATGTCCCAGCAATAATAATAAAGCTCTTTTTTATTTATTTTCTATTTTTTTACTTTTTGGAATTTTGTAGCTAATATTTTTGATTTTTTTCTATTTTCGAAGTGCTGTCGGGCCGAGTGTGCCTCCACCGTGCTGACCGGGCCCGTCGTGCTGACTGTGCCATGGGCCGAGCCGGCACGGCACGATGGAAGATGGGCCATGCCGTGGGCCAAGGACGCGGCACGGCACAGCCTGTTATAGTAATCGGATTTATCGGCCCGTGCCGTAGCCAGGTTGACCCGAGTGGCCCATTTGGTCATCTCTAACGAAAAGCAAAACCTCACCATAGCAATTCCTGATAATACAACTGGCAAAAGAAGCGTCAAACCGTCTGTCAAAGCTAGCATTGGTATTAACCTTCGCCCAACTGACCAAAAACGGAATCTATGAAGATAGATCAGCCGCTTCTGCAAGACAATGCTAATAAGAACCTATTTTGGTGGACCAGGGATCGATCTCGGTTATTAGATGATTCGAATCCGTTTCAGCTTTCTGGCTCAAGCTGCTTATTATGGGAAGTCATCTTGCATCATGCAAAAATCAGACCGACGCGCTGAGCACAATTTGCCAGTCACTAGCAGTTACATTATATGATGAGAAAGAACACTATTCACCGCGCACACGATTCGTTAAGAAGACATTGATCAACAAGAGCTCTGCAATACCATTTGCATCAGCCCGAGTCCTAACTCGATCCGGAGCATCACTAGCGTGACATGACATGCGACTACGCGCGGCGCTGTTGATTCAGAACCAGGGCCACAGCAAACAACGAACGGCCTTCGGCAGCGGCATGGCACGCCCCGTGTTTGTTCCTCAGACAAGAGTGTGTTCGGCGACGAGCTGCACGCCTGCACTGCGTATCGTCCGTGTCGTGTGCTTGTGCCACCTGAAGAGAACCTGAACCGCGCGGCAGCCATTAGGATCTCGAGCGGCGGCGCGGAAGCAAGGGTCGGCTCGCTGTTGGCACGGATCAGCAGCGGAAAGTAGCGGACTACTAGCTGCCGCAACAAAGGCCCTGGCGCGGCGGCGAATGCGGACGCGGGCCGTGCGAGTGCGGCTCAGTTTCGCTGCGGTATTGCGCAGGCTGCTCGAGATGCAATAGTTGGCCTGCTTGCTTATTTTTGCGTTTTGGGATGGGAATCTGTTGGAACTTGGAAGGTTGAACCGAATGTTTATTTATTTGGAAGGTTGAACCGAATGTTTATTTATTTTTTTTAAGCAAAATTTGTTTTTGGACATCTGGTCTTTGCTAGAAGACACCAGTTTTTTTTTTTCATCTTTGCTATCGGATATACTTAAAAAACTGGTTATTTGCTAGTCCCAAGACTGATTATTTGCTAGTGGACAATATAACATTAAAATATAAGGTTTTGCTGATTATGAGGTAAAAACATTCTAGAATGACCCTAATACCTTTTGACCCACTTGGACCATGTGTCATTCTGTCTTATTTCTTTTCTTTCTCATCTTTGCTCCAAACATACACATCAACGACCATAGCATCTCTTGTGCTTGCGGCCATGTAGATGTGGAATTGATAGGCTTACTCCAGCACGCATAGGCTACATGCTCCTCTAGTCAACCGCGGCTCTGGCTTGGATGGCATATGAGTCAGCGGTCCTTGAGACATTGTAGGATAACAAAGCGATGGTGCCACGACCTGTGTGGCTTCCACATAGAGAGAGAGAGGAACACGAGTGAGTACGTCGATTATGCACTGCAATTGCACACGGGGACACAACAAGAGGAACATGAGGGAGGAGATGGAATGGAATTGTGGTTTATTTCCAGCCGTGCGACATTGTGCTCCCATTTTGATTCGTCCAGATTGATTCATGAGAAGTTAAGACAACAACTGAATGTCCATAATATTGGATCTAGCTGACGACTTCTATCTCTTTTTTCTCGTCGAGGATTGGTTGGAGTTGGAGAGGAGGACCCCCTGGGAAGATAAGGACGAGCACTTGGGAGGGAGCATGGGATTGAAGACAATAACAACACGTGGCCACATATTCGCAAGAGGGAAACGTAGGGTATGTTTGGTTTTCTTTTTCCTACACTGGCTCACTAGCCTTATTGAATAAGGTTAGACAAGGCAAATGTTGTTAGAAAACAGAGTCAATTTAGCTCTTCCTTAAAAACAAAAAAATTATTATCCATCTTATATAAATTCAAATAAAAAATCAAACATGTTTATTTGCCCTCTAACCTCGTTAGACAAAGTTAGACTAGAGTGATTAAAGAAACCAAATATATCTATAGGTTTTATGGCGTTTCTCTCTTCTCACCATATATAAAATATTAGCTTAATGACAGAGGTGTGACGATATCTAGGAGCAATAACTATTTTTTTAGTAGGGGCACAAAAAATAAATGTGTAATAGTCTAATTTCAATTTCTATAAACAAGAAAAACGTAAAGCTACAAATTAAACCTAAGTATATAATCCTCTTAGTCCAATCAATTATATTAATTTTTAAATATTTATAAATCTTTTTTAGAAAAAAAGGACTATCAAATTTCCTATTGTAAAAGATGGTGATAAGTAAAAATAAATGGAGGTAGTATTATTAGTTGCGCTAAAGAAAACCGGTGGGTATGGTTCACCTATTTGCACCGCTAAAAACGCGAAATCGAAGCAATTGTGAACCAAGCGAACGAGCCTTTTTTTTTTCCCACAGCCCAAAGCCCCAAACTGCCCTAGAGTCGCCTTGCGTATTCGTTCCTCCTCTCCACCTCCTTCCTCCTCGCCGTGGCGCCGCCAAACACGCCTCGGTCCAGAATCCCAGATCCAGGCATCCTTGACCACCGCAACCGCACCTCTCTTCCTCCTCCCGTGGGCGTCCTCGTCCCCCCCCCTGGACTGTCTAGGAGTGGAGATCCATTTTCTTCTTTTTCTTGGTAAGGAAACCCTATCTTGCTAGATTGCTTGGACGGGTCGTTCGTTATGTTCTGCATAATCTTTTGTTTGGGATGGAATCCAGTTGTTGCGGATTTGTTTGCTGCGCGGTGTAGTAGTAATATAGGTTTACGTTTCAAAAAAATTGGGGATTCAACTGAACATAGTCATTCGCTGCTATTGTGAGCGCTGCTGGCTTGCTGCTTCAAGCTGGGAACTGGCGGTGTTTGTAAGCATCGGTGATGCGATAGAGTTTTGGAGAATCCTTGCACGTCCAGACAGACAGGGCTCTTCGGATGAGCTTACGAAATAAAAGAAAGCACGGCCTGGTTTATGGCAATCGTAAATAGACGAAGTGGTGGTTTTTCCTTTCCTTTAGGATCTATGCTTTTCATGGCTCTTTTTCTAACGTGGATGACGGGTTTCAAATAGTGGATCAGTTTCTTAATAGCCTGTTTTTAAGTCCATACCGTAGTGTGAGCGCCATTATTGGATTTGGAGTATCTCTTTCAAGCCCGCACATAATGGACAGCGTGTGAATACCCAAAATTGTAGTCATTTTATTTCTATATTTTCATAGATAACCACATAATGGAAAAGATTCTTCAAGAGTCTCTGGTCCCAGAAGCCCGTGATAAATGGGTCCTCAAATCAAATGGTAGTAAGAGAGTATAGGTTTAGCTCCCTCGTTAGCTTACAGGTACAAAATTGACTGAAATAGTTTGCGTTGTTGAGTGAGAAGTTCCATGAGAGATACAGTTTCAGCCGTAGAATAATGCTAAGGAGTGATGCATTTTGTCAGTCATATGGTTTGTGTGCCTGTCTTTGCTGTATACAGCTTACTATAAGTCTTATTTGAGGTGGGCTTGTTTTACTTTGCCAGTTTTGCCTGTCGAAGTCTGTCTCACAGAACTATCTTAGTCAGTATCGTGTAACCAAAATCTTGTTGTGGATTGCCCATCTGATTAGGGACGTTTCAGTAATTTTAAGCCTTGATAACTATGCCAGCATCTTGCAATTTTCAGCTGTAGCTTATGGCTGATTGGTTGTGATAGATATGGTGCTATCAATTTTTACCACTGTTTTAAAAGGTGGCTCCTAGCTCACCGAGTCACTTGGAGCCACCATGCCGCCTAGCCACTAGGTGCCACCCGCACAGTGCCTGGTGTATCTAGAACACTATTTTTAGTGAGCAGGATTGTAAGTTATATCTTATATCATGTTTGCATTTTTTGTACAGCGACACTGTACTTCAATGTAATTGTATACATTTTTTGGGGTAAGTGTTGTTTTTACTTAACATTAGTATTCTTGGCACTACTAGTATATTTATTTATTTTCCTGGTTGTTTTACTTGATTAGATTTTAATGATCTTAAATGGTGTGCAGATTAGGTTTTTAAAATGGATGAAATATAATTCTTTGTCGGGCGGATATAACAAGGCCTACCTGAGGAGGAGGTGTTCTTGTGCAAGGCGAAAAATTGATTTGCTTTTGTTTTCTATTTTTTGGCCTTTTGGCCTCTTTGCAGTTGCAGGGACAGGGACAGTAAACGCTTTAGTGGGGGACACTGTATCAGTACATCTTCTTTATGCAGTTGCAGGGGTTGTACCTTTGGTGTTAAAGTGTTAACTACTTGAACAGGGTGCATATTTAGGCTAAGTAACAGACCACAGATATTTATTAATGCTCTGCAATAGGAGAAACATAATATTCTTCTGTCATTTACTTTTATGCTCTTGTTATTCTAATATTAACAGTTTGAGTCAGTGCAGATTAGATCATGAAAAGCGGTTGGAATTAGTGTTATTTTGCAAGAACTTGAGATTTATGTCTTCGACTGCAGGTTTTAGTAAGCTCAGTGTTCAAATGAATGGGTAAAGTTACTGGATGCCAATCTGTTGTTGATATTAAATAAATAAATAAATATAATCCATGAACGTTGTTTGAATTAGTTTAATTTCTTCCTTTTTGTCCTCTCACACGTGTTGTTACAGCTTCACTCGAATTATAACTCGTGTGTTGCTGATATTTTGTAATAACCACGTTGTCCGTCAAATGTAAGACATTACCTTGCACCTGTTCAATACTCTAAAGCTGTTGTTGGTTCACTAATTAAAGTCTGGGGGCTTTCATATATCAGGGAACTTTCCTCTCAATTTAGAGGCTAATGATTTCTAACATTTGCGCTGCAGGTTTCTAGTCAGCTGGACTAATTTCGAATCATGGCGGAGCACTTGGCTTCAATATATGGTACGGAGAAAGATAGAGTCAACTGCCCATTTTACTTCAAGATTGGGGCTTGCCGTCATGGGGATCGTTGTTCACGCATCCATAACAAGCCAACCATATCGCCAACTCTTGTGCTTGTGAACATGTATCAGCGCCCTGACATGATCACCCCTGGGGTTGATGCTCAAGGCCAGCCAATAGATCCCCGTAAGATGCAGGAGCATTTTGAAGATTTTTATGAGGATATCTTTGAGGAACTGAGCAAGTTTGGTGAGATTGAGAATCTCAATATCTGCGATAACCTTGCTGATCACATGATAGGCAATGTTTATGCCCAGTTCAGGGAGGAAGATCAGGCAGCTGCAGCTCATACAGCCCTTCAGGGCCGCTTTTACTCCGGTCGCCCAATTGTTGTTGACTTCTCCCCTGTGACTGATTTCCGTGAAGCAACCTGCAGGCAATATGAGGAGAATAGCTGCAATCGGGGTGGATATTGCAATTTCATGCATGTGAAGCAGATTGGTAAGGATCTGAGGAAAAAGCTCTTTGGGCGTTCCAGGAGGCCACACAGGGGAAGGAGCCGCAGCCCAAGCCCACATCGTAGGATGGAGGGTCGTGACCGTGACAACTATCGCGGCCGTGATGATTACCGTGGTGGCGGCGGTGGGCGTAGGGGTGGAAGCAGCAGGCATGAAAGGTATGATGATGGAGGAAGGCGCAGGCATGGTGGCAGCCCTCCCAGACGTGCAAGAAGCCCTGCCAGGGAGAACAGTGAGGAGCGCAGGGCTAAGATCGAGCAGTGGAACCGTGAAAGGGAGGAAAAGCAAGGGTGAATCCCTTCAAGGCTGGCAAAGCAGGCGTTATCTATTAAGTGTCAGGTCGTTTGCTGGTACCGTTCTATGCTATGTGTGGGAGTTTGCTATGTTGTCATGACTGTGTCCGACTCCGGTAATTTGTAGGCCAAGGATTCTAATTTATTTCACCGCATGAGACACTGAAATCGACATTTGTGTGTTGCCAAAGAACCTTTTGTCAAGCTGTCCTACATTTCGCGCCATTCTACAATACTCCTTTTGAATTATGCCTTTATGTTTACCCATCTGCTTGGCTTGTCACTTATCAACTTATGACTACTTGTGCAGCGCATTCTAATTTAAGCTACCGTTGTGGTTCTTCTTCTTTTGCCTGATTGGAATTGCTTTACTCAAGAAGTGTTTGTTCTTTGTTGGTGTACTGCGGCCACTGGTGGCGGGCTGTCCAACCAAGAGTACCGCCGGAGTTCTGGAATATTACTAGAATGCTCCCGTTCGGAGCGCACGGCTATCTGCAGAGGCCTGAGGTCGCGGGTCCAGGGCTGCATTGACGCCCTTCGGTGTTTGGTGGTTGGCCGCTGGTGGTCGCACAGAGAAGATTCTCTTCTGGCGTAAAAGGTTCCCTGGCCTACGTGCGGAATATCCCAGGAATAAGCCGTGTTACAATGTTACTCGAGTTTATCGTGGCAGTTCGTAAGATTTTGTGCTACTTTTGACCTGACCTCCGCTATGCGATTTTCAAGTGACTCGGAGGCGCAAAATCACTCGAGATTCGTCAGAGCCTCCGAGACGCGAAATCAAATGGCTCGGACTTCAGAAACTTTTTGTTGCCTGCTTCAACTGTTGTGGCCTCCGCTGATCTGATCCAAGTATGGTGCGAAGCCGATCTCAGATGCTTTGGCTGCCTTCTTCGGCGCAAGCCAACTCACAGTTATCGGTATACTAGGTAATTTGTTCTGGTTGTGTCCCTTTGATTGCCAGTGTGCCATCGTGGTATGGCTTGAAAATTAAGCGATATAATCCAGCCGTTCAGAAATATTATAGGTATTTATTTTGGACACAGTTTCCAAAATTAGATTTTAACAAAAGTTTTCTTACAGAATATATCATTTATATCTACAAAACCTATATAATTTGAAATCATTTTGAATTATAAATTTAGCTGTATAATTTTTATGTATTAAACATTCTTATAATTTAATTAAATGCTAATAAAAATATATAAAGTTCAATTATTTAAAAAATAAATACGTCTATGATTTTTAATTGGATGAAGTATGCATTAACGAAAGCCATGTGACTTCCAGCATGAGATGGATTCGTTTCCTAAGCAATGACAATCGAAAGCAAATTCTATAAGATTCTACTAGAATGATTCTCATAAGATTCCATACATATCATCTATTCCGTGATTCAATGGCTGAAATAAAAAGAGAGAAGAAGTTGACATGTAAATGAGAATTTTTTTTATAGGATATAATCTTATAGAATTTACTCAAATGGCTTACGAACCTAAAATGTTTAGTAGCATCTTTTGGTTGAAACGTGGTCGTTTACGAAGCCGTGCACACTTTTTTATGAAAAACATAATTTCATAAAGAAAAAACACATTTTCTATGCTATCCTTTAAATGATTATCGATAGCCACAAATTTTTAAGAGTAAACATCACTCAAGAACCCACGTCAAAGCGTGTTCGCTGAGTAGAGGTGAGGGGATAACGTATATTCCTTCCGTCTCAAAATAAATGATGTTTTAGCCCCTTCTATCATATTCAAAATACATAATATTTTACGATTTTGAATTAATTTTAGTCTAAATTTTTCAATCTTACCCCCTTCATTAATTAATTTTTTTTCTCAATACAAGTCTTATTCCTCACATAATAAATAATATTAATAGAGGGTAAGATAGTTATTTTTATCTTTCACCTCAATATTTATGTTTAACTCTAAAACACCATCTATTTTGAGATAGAGTGAGTAGTATATAGGGCATCTCCAAGATTATAGATAGTGCTAGCTCTTATTACTGTAGGTGTGGAGAGAGAAAAAATGAGTAAAGTGGAGATAAGAGCTAGCTTCTAGCTCTTATTTTACTGACGTGGAAGGGAATCTTAGAGAGTTAGGTCTTGATGGAGAGAAATTAAGACATAACTCTAAGTATTGTAAGGAATGAAGAATTAGAAACAGTGAGACCCATATAAATTTTAAGAAATATGCTGAGAAAAATAAGAGATAGTAGCTAGTTATAACTGATAAATTGTCACAAATCACATGGGCCTTGATGGATAACAACCTACAACTACCTACTATATTGTTGCGAGAAAGAATTACTTGTTATTATTGTATGCCCTTTCTTTTTTTACTATTCACAATATTGGATCATTTTGACCAATCTAGGTGAATCTAAAAGGCTTATCTTACGGCAAGTGCAAAAATTAGGAGACATTTGAAAGAAATTTCTCAAGGCTCAGTGAAAAAATGGCAACTAAATATCACCCAACTTTCTGCAAGGCTAGGTAAATATGTAGCCATTCTCCTAACTACAAACCAACTAAAGTATGATTAATCACTACGGAAGTTTTTAGAAACTAACACATTACATTAAAGAAAGTAGTGACAATTGAAAAAACCCACTACTCTTGTTGTTATTACAAGCTTGCCACTAGAAAATTACAAAAATATCATTAAAACTGTCATTCGAGTGACATCCTTAAAAAAAATAAAAAACCAAAGAAGTATTTGCAAATACCCCAAGAAAGTAACCACTGAATGAAAAACCATTATTCTTATTTATTTTTAAGGAAATTCTTGTAATCTTATTGTTTAAAAAATTTCGATGAAAGACAAATGGTGCTAGTTGAAACAGACGTTATCGTCGACCACATCTTACAAAAACTCAAGTAAGAACAATCAATTTCTCTACATTATCGGAAAAGGATGAATTTACACCCCGGCACAAAAATGCACATGAAGTTCCTCTCCACATAAGATCACACACAGAAACAAAATAAATGCGAACGCGTTATGGTTCGCTCGCAGTGGGTGGCCGGGTTGGGAGTTCGATTTTGGTTTTCGTTCATGCCAGAGATTAAATTTCTTTTATGAAGCGATTTTTTTTACACTTTTTCTTTAATGGTTCTGGTTACGAAGTGATTTTTAAGTTTATTTTTTTAGGACGAGATTTTATCTCATTTTTCTTTACCCTTTGAAAAAAATTATTAAAGATGAGAGAAAATAAAATAAAAATTAAAAAGAAGAGTAGAATAAAAAGAGAACGAAATGAAGTAAATATAATTAGAGATAATCTTATTTTTCAGGTTAGATCTCTTCACGTGTTAGGTAATTGTGTCCAGACCACTCTAAGACAAGCGCGTGAGTATAAATATAAGCTGTATATGTATATCTTAGCTCATGTACAGAGAAAGTGTAGATAAGTATATGTATGTGATGTGAGTATGTAACGAGTTCAAATACTCTAACTTATACTTGGAAGACGAGACCTTTAAAAAAAAAAAATAAGCGTCACTCCCTCCCTCTCTCTTCACCTTTCTCTCTCACACATAAAAAAAAGAATTAAAAGAGAGCCAGAAGGATAAAAAAGAGACCGCAAATGATATATCCCCTTTTGCCTCTTGCTCCGTTCCTCTCCTCTCCGTCCCCCTTCTCTCTCTACCACCATTCTTCTCTCTCTAAAAAAAGCTTCTCGAGCTTATAAATACAGGCCCCTCCCTCCCGGTGCCAGTTCCATCCCCCCGATCCCCTTCCCCTACCCGCCGATCGCCCTCCGCTCGCCCCACCGCGGCGGGCGATCGCTCCTACCCCCACGCGCGATTCCGAGGCGAAGCCCCCCCGCCCCCCAACAGATTCTGGCCGGCCGGCCGGCCGGCTCCCTCCCCGCTTCGCCGATCGGATCGCGTGCTCTCCGAGGTGACGATCTGCGAATTCTCCGCATTTTCTCAGTTTCTTTCCTCACGGTTTGCTCGGGCTCGATTGCCTTGGGTGGCCGCGAAGGTACCATCTACCTGGGCGTCAGCCATGCACAAGCGGTGTGGGGGAAGGAATTGGATTCGGGGGTCGTGCGATTTGAGTGCCCCGTACGGCACTGCGTGCGAATTTCGTCAGTTTTTCTACTGTGGAGGGGTGACTGTTAGAATATAACTGTATAGGGATACCAGTGTATGGGCATTCGGTTACTTCTGCTCGGGATTGTGGGTAGTCTTTTCCGTCTCTGGTTAGTGGCTAAACTTTAGAGAATGTTGGATTTGCCTGTTCTGGTCTGCTTTATGTGCATATGCGTTTGGTTGGCGAGGAGAACTTTGTTTAGGCTTGTTAGCATTTTTTTTAATGTTTTTAGTAGGCATTGGGGGGCTAAAGGGGGATGCATTCGTGACATTGAAGTGCGTGGTTAGTGCGTTAATTATGGCCTTTTATTGTGTATTTGCATGCTATTTTTGCATGTGATTAGTGCAGAGAAATCTGCTGAGAAATGTGGACCTCTTATTAGTTCAAGTCAGGTATGCTGAAATTATTGTGAGTTTGTTGGATGTGAACTTTTTTTTTTGTGAAAATACTAATGATAAACGGAACGGGGAATACTTTCCAGCAAATTTTGGTGTGGTTGAGTCCTTGGTGGGGTTTGGGATGTTGCAGTTGTGAACTTTTCTTGTGTGGTGGGTAGCTATTTGGTTGGTCGTTTTGGAAATATGATGCCTTTTGGCAAGTGAAGCAGAAGTTTACACTTGTTGTTTCATGACTAAAAGTTGCTACTAGTGGATTAGAGAGATGATTAATATACCTATAGGGTTGTATCGATATCCTGGAACTTTTTAATTTGTGTTTTTGCACTGATACCACTGTGAGAATATTTCTTGTGGATGGACTTTCTGGTTCGTTACTGGTAATTATGATATAGTTTTAATACAATTTTAGTTGACCATGGAGATTTTCTTAACACAATTTGTTTTTTGGATGCAAACGTGTACTTGGATGGGCATTTGTTTTCGAGCTTCTTTGGTAGTGCTTTAGTTTGTATCACGTTTAGATAGGGATATGAGTAATTTGGGCTATACTGTTGGATCATTGAGGGGCATGATCGCTGATGTACAGTCGTCTAATTTATTTATTTATTTTGTGAAGTGGAATCATGATTAATTGGTCAATAAGCTCAAAATGCTAAAATGTTTATTCACAATAAATTACAAGCGCTCTTTTGATTGTAGCTTCATTTATCTTTCTATATTTGGCATTGGAAATTGCAATACTTGTAGCCATTGTTTCATAGGATGATCTGTATAATAATTAGATTCATCAATAGGATAGTAGAACAACTGTACTGTTCTCCATCCACCTGGGAAGGTTGTGCTTTCTGGTGTGCTTATTGTCTTTATCTACTTTCCATGAGTATTAGCTTCCTATGCATTCTGCTTATCGGTGTGATGCGATCAATTTCAAAAGAATAAATATTACGAAGCCATTTTATATTCTTTTTGCTAGTTTAAATTTCCATCATGTTATGTGCATATGAAGTTTCCCAACTCCCAAGGGTTCCATTTTAAATCCATAAGTGCAGAAAAGTTGTTGATCTCATTCACTCTATTTTGCTGTCAACACTATATAAATGTTTTGTTGCGATATTTTCTTATGCGGAACCTATATGGAATGGGTTGTAGGGATTTAACCATACAACAAGCTGTTTGTTGAGACTGAAACAATCAGAATTGGATTGGGTGAATGGATTTAACCGTACAGCAGGCTGTTTGTTGAGTTTATTTGGTGAGAATGAAACAATCACAGAAAATGTGGCTCTAACCATGTAACAAGCTGTTTTTTTTTTGAATTTTTGGCATCATCAAATCTTGCCACTGGCATTTAGATTAGTCTCTGTTTGTGACTTGTGTATGTGCAAACATTCGCTCGTCATGAAACATTCCGTTTTTTGGGGTCTGATATGTTCCAAGCAAGTCTTTACTTCTGTACAGGTGGCATATGTTATTCTTTATTTATCCTTGAAAACTTTGTTTTATTGTTCCATATCCAGATAGGAAAATATTCAAGTTATTTTTTGTCTAAATCTGTAATATTTATATATACCTTATATGCATGAAAAAAATTGTATGTACGATCTGATTGCATTCAGTTGATATTGATTGCGAGGCTCAAAACTGCTACAGCTTAAAGTTATTTATGAGCAATTAGTCTGGCATAGGTATATCTGTTCTAAATTCTGAATTGCTGGTGCATTCGTTGTTTCTTTAGTTACCTTAGCCTTTTCTCTCAAAATGCAGGAAGCATTTTTTTTTAAAACACTCGGAAGATCTGTTTCAGTCAGAAGAAGTGGTTTCCTGCATCATTTTTTATTTTTCGATAATAGCTTGCAATGTTTATCTAACGTTTATGAAGAAACAGTTTTTTTTATGTCTAATGGATTTTTAGATAACATTTCTGGTGGCATTGGATTCATGTTTGGAACGGTCAATGCTACGCATTGTTGGTCTCGAATTTAAGAAATATATGGAAATCAATCAAAAGGACAATAGTTTGAGGAATTTGACTGGGAAATGTAGCAGTAATAAGACTATTAGAGGTTCTCGTGGAGTGGAGGTCTGGAGGATACAAGTGAAGCGTGCTTATTGCTTTGGAGAAAGGAACCAGGACAATCTACATTATTGCTTGTGCCTTGGAAGGCACAGATCTGAACTGGTGACTGTCTATTGAAAATTATGTTAACACTGCCACTGTTATCTGCACTATATGCAGTAAAAAAATATCAACCCTTATGGCTGAAATGGAAATGCCTATATGGTTTGCATACTTTTCTCATGCTTCTCGTTTAGATAAAGAGTTAGTACTTGTTTGTGCTTGAGTTTACCTATGAAGTTGCAACTAACAAAAGGTTAATCGGAGAAAACTTCAACATATGCTAATTTTTGACATATTTTGCCCCTGTAATTCTATACTCAGCTCTATAAATGCCACCAGCAGTAATCGTTTGATTGAGGCACTCGATTGAAAATGTTCCCAGAGAAATCAAATTGACAAACATTTACCCAAAAAAAAAGAACTTGCTAAAATGACGTCCACTTTGAACCAAGGTAGTATCTCTTTTTTATTTAATGACTATTAAGAAGTTGCACTCAGGGTTCCAAATCCTGACATGGAATCACCAGGAACCGGTTTTACTGGATTTCTTCGACCTGGCCCGGATTCGGTAAACCATCCAAATTAAACATACCACAAATGGAAGTTTGAATTTCGGGTTACTATAAAGATGTGATGCAGTGTTACTGAACTTTAGGAAGTGATAGCTTTTGCATGGCTGCATGCATGTAGTGGCCATGCTTGATTATGAGGATCATGGAAGTTCTTGTGTTATATCAGTAGTTGCATGCATGATTGGCTGGGTTGCTATCAAGGGCAAATAATTTTGAAATTTGGACATGGGAAGGAAAAGTATTATCTCTTCCAGTTGAGCATCCCTTTTAAAAAAAATTCTAACTTTCTCTCCTACCCTACAGAAAAAACCACCAAATAATTAATTCCACTAGTTGTGATTTTAACTTGTAGACATAAACGGATAAACCAGCAGGTATAAAGCTGGTTCCCTTCGGGAACCGGCCAGAAACAGCTACCAGCCATAGAGCAAGATTTTCTACTCCATCAAATTTTCAAACCATAGTTGCACAATGTGGTTTCAAGGTGTCTTTCTAAGCTTTATAGGACCTCACCGATTCCACCTTTTCATAATGTCTTGCCTTATCTGTTTAATATGGAAAAGAATAATCATTTATATCTATATGTATTATCCGTGCTGCTTATCTTTGTATTCTTCCTCCCAAATGTTCCGTTCATTCACTCTATCTGGTACCTTTGATTGTGGAGGCAATACTATAGTGGTCCATAGTATGTGTGAATGCATACCGCTGGTTATTAGCAGTGAACTGACTGGTGCTGGATTGAAGGCTTACTGTTTCCGTTTCAAAAAGGAAATGATTTATTGTTACAATTATCTATATGTATTGTAGTGACGGCTTCCTTGTGCTTATTATGCAACTTGCATAAACTCTAGGCTGTATCCATGGTTTTGTTAGTCTTGCCCTTCCTCTCATGAGATCCATTCCTTCTCTTTACCTTGCACGCTCTGCTCTCTGAAAGCCAATACTAAGCGCTCAGCAGTAGGTAGAAAGTGCTTATTTCCTGCTGGTTACAAGCATTAACCAGACTGGTGCTGTACTGAGCACATTGTTGATGAGGGTTGGTTGCTTGGCTGGGAACTGGCTGAATACCAATGGGGTTTTCTTTAGCTTTTGTTGAAGCTAACTCATTTGAAATCTACTGCCATCCAATGTTTCACAATGAGAAACAACTTGTCTTGTGATTACTGGCACTGCAAGTAGCTGGAAACATCACTGTTTGTGGACTCAGTTCGACCCTCAAGAGGATTGGATCCATCCTAGAAATGGTGATAGGATATCACAGCCACATTGCCCGTGATTGAAGAGATCCACTCGGAAGTTATCTATTGGCACGGTAAAACCAAGCAGACGAGGTGACCATTGTCGCATGCAGCACGGTTCTGTCAGTTACCAATATCCACGCAAGTGAGCAAAGCATTGATGGCTAAGATAACTTGGGCAGCTCACTCGTCGCCCATGGCACTGTCGGATTTTTATCTTGAGTTGCTAGAATTAATTTTACTGGAGTCAATTGCTCATATTTTGATCTAACTTGGTTAAGACAGCCCAAAACCAAACTGGTCATTAACTGTTGGTTCTCACTGGGCTGATCACGTCAATTATTGGTTGTTAATCAGAGGTTTTTAGAACAGCTGTTCACCTTGTCAGATTGCTGGATCCTCCTTTCTACCAGTATCCTTGTTGGCCCTTTACTAAAAGTATTATTTTCTTGCCTTTAATGATACACCTCTCCTCATGGGTGTGCTTTATAATAGCAGTAATTATTGTTCCTTGGCATTGAGGCCAGACTTTTTCCGCTCATTATAACCCACTACATGTGACTCTTGCATCTTTGAATCACACGCATTGGATGAGAAATGAGAGTGACTGCTGTAGACTATATTTATTATCTCTGAACTTTGACAGTCCATGTTGTTCTGGTTGATATGTAAATGATGGATGTGTCTTTTAGTTATGCTTCTGTTGCCAAGAAATCATTTTGGTTCACTTTTGGCCCTGACATTGACGTAATATAAAAACCATTACTCTTTTGGGTTCGAGGTTGATTGGATACATCATGCAATGCTAAACAGATGATGCATTGCTGCATTTATTGAAGTTCAGAGACAATCCTCAACTCTCACTGCATCTGTTGAATATGTATTCATATGCACTATGTAGTGCTAGGTTACTTGAGTAAGATTTAATTAGCACTGTTCCTTGTGAATTACCTATAGCTGGTCGTCATTACCTGTCTATGTTCTGTGCAAAAACTTCTTTATATATATATATATATTTATATATAACATTACCTTTTTAACATGTAAGTACTACAATGTTCATGCCCTTTACCATGAAAATCCTAAACCTAACAGCTTTGTTACATTGCAAGTCACATTTTGTTACATTGCAAGTCATGAAAATCCCAAACCTAACTTGAATTAACTTGATCTTATTTTCAATGTGATATCAGGTAGAGGTGATGATAAAGCTTAGTTGTTGACTTAGCTTTCCTTAGTTATTTCTTGAAGCTAAGGGAAATAATAATTGGCGTTATGGCATTTAGAAATATGGTATGCCCACCCCAAGTCATTGATCTTGCATCTGAGAGAGGGCAAGCTCGTGGAGGCAATGGTGACATATCCGATCAAGGTGCGCAACATGCTATCAGAGTTGTAGGAAATGCGATGAACATTTGTCTCTCCGACATTCAAAGTTACTCTGATGTGAGCATGAATCATCAGCATCAGCCTGTTCATAACTCACCACCAAATATAGGTGTTGATTCTGGTTTTGTCTTCGCATCAACTATGTACAATCCATGCATGTCATCAACATCTATGAACAGATATGCTTCTCATGCTCAGAGCTTTGGATCGGGGAATTTACCATTGCCTATAAACCTAGTCCCAGGAAGTATGGATGAGAGTGGCAGAAATGACAATATTGGTGAAAGTGGTAGAGGACACATTAAAAGGAAAAATGCCGCAGTTGCTGGAAGCTATCATTTTCTTAATGGATTTGCAAGTTCAAGCTCATCTTCTCATGCACCTCAGAATCCTACACTTAGGCCTTGGGATCCTTCTTTTGAACCAAATGTTTCACCTAATGTTGTACCGTTCAACCCATCAGAATATCACAGCCACAGCAGTTGGCCATCCTTAGAAGGATCTTCCATAGCTGGAACTAATGGGTTCAACTCAATGTCTGTGCACCAAGAATCAGCACAACGTGGCAACTATGCATTTCCAACAACTCAAATTGGCCATTCATGGATGCCCCAGGCTACAAATGGTATTGCTGATGGAGTTCCCTACGTCAATGCAACTACTAATGTTCTAGGTAAGTAAGGGGTTCATGGAATGAATGACAGTTTGCAATCATGAGAACTTCTTCAAAATATATATCTTCCTTTCTATGATAAGAATCAAGATTGTTGCCAAGTGTACCTCTGAACTAGTCGTGGATTAGCTTTGTTTGTTAGAATTACAAAAACCTAAGTCAGTTCACCAGTAAAATGATTTCACACCTTTTACTTTCAGCAGGCAGATTTGCCCATTCAGGAGCCACCGAAATGGTAAATGGAGGCTTTCATGAATACCAGAATGGCCCTTCAACTGTTTGTCGAGGACCTGTACCTTATTTCCATCAGCATGCGATGCATGGCATGCAAGCTCATAATCTCCTTGATCATACTCAAATGCAAGTCCCTTATCAACAATGCCACAATAACGGTGTCTTGAATGGTGGTGTTAATTATTCGGGGAACCGTCTCCACTTAGGTCCACGAATTCCAGTTCTCTTCACCAATTCTGAGCGTACGTTTGGGCCTCCACAGCATCCGTTCCTGACAAATCCAGTTAACCACCGGAACATAAGGATTCTGCCACCTGAGGTAAGTTTACACTTCACTTTATTTTTGCAGTTACCTTTCTGGCTACCTGCTATTGTTGCGAATAAATATATAGGTTTTCCATGTTACATAGTCATTATGCATATAAGATGACACACCCTTGCTGATTTATACCGGCATGTAACTTGTTTCTGCCATTAATACTATATAACAAATAGCTGAAACTTTGTCTTGGCTACATGAATGTTAAGGATGCATATTAATTGCACATTTAGCTCATATGGTTATTCTGTGTCCCAGCAGCATGGCACAATAATGGATTTTTCGAGATTGTATGAAGTGTCAAATGTTGTAGATGAGCATAGAGATATGCGGCTAGATATAGACAGCATGACGTATGAGGTATTGAATGCCAGCTCATTCAGCCCCTTCTGTAAATTCATATACACATTAGCTCTTTTCTGACATGCTTCTTTTGTTTCCACTACAGGAGCTTTTAGCATTAGAAGAGCAGATTGGAGATGTCAATACTGGTCTGAAAAAAAGCCATATTGTAGATAAATTAAGGACTAGCTTATATGTGCCAGGAACATCCAGCATGGCTGATCAGTCATCTAAATCTTCTATGGAGAATGATGCTTGCATAATATGCCAGGTCCTTCTCTTGCACTATAATTAGATACTTTGTTTATTGGAAAATATTTTTTCAGCTGTTAAAAACAATGAATCATGAACCAGCAAGCTGTCCATTGTTTCACTTGTATAAGTTTGCTGACTTGCCTTCCACATGGTCTGAACTTCACACTCATGGATCAAGGTTACAGTTGTAGCTTGAAATAATGATTTACTATGTATCTGTTGATGCTGCAGATGAAAACAGCTAATGCAATATTGTAGGAGCACTTAATAAAACCCAGACTCCTACAAGTTGGGAGTCGGCTCAAATGATTCTGTAGCAGTGGTCCTCAGTTTATGTTTGTTCAGAAATAAACTAGGGATCTGTAGCCTACTTTGACATTATTAAATACTTGACTATATGTGCATCCCATCTGCAAGAGAAATGGTTTCTGCTATGCCTCAAGCTGCTTCCCCAGTATGGTAGATATAGTGTGAAATAAGCATTAGCAGCAGTGATGAAAAGATCTACGATGATCATCATCTGGAATGAAGTGTCGAAGAGTAGCTTTGTCACGTTGGTACATTCACTTGTGCTTCTTTGTGATGAAGGAATTCTAGTCCTGTGAGAGGGAAATAAGTGCTAGTGCCATAAACATGGATTGAGTTTAGAAAAACGATGATTCCATGGCTCATTTTCTACACAGGTGATAGTGTACTTTGTCACTAGCCAATCTCTAGTTCTAAGAAAGTTTGCTCGATGCATCTGGCAGGAGGAGTACCAGGTTAAAGATTGCATTGGAACCCTTGATTGTGGCCACAGGTACCACGCAGAGTGCGTAAAGCAGTGGCTGACAGTAAAGAACTTATGCCCCATCTGCAAGACAACAGCATTGTCTGCCGATAGAAGAAATGGAGAATGAGGAGGAGTAAGGTTGTTTCTTATTTGCTTCGACAAACGTTCAGCTCAATTTTGTATATAAGTGGTAGACAATGGCGCTACCTGTATTTGTTGCTCAGTTGTTCTGATCGGGAGTACTCGGCTTCCTGAAACTGTACAGCCATAACATTTTATCATTTTCTTCAAATGTATTGCTCGGGTTTGCCCCCATGTGTATGATAAGGCGAACCCCCAAAATTTCTTTCATAATGTCATCTCTAGGGTACTTTGTATCTATTAAGTTGGTTCGAGAAACAAATAGAACATATGTTATTCTGTACATTTTTAAAACTTGAGGGACTGAAATGATTCCTATCATTCCCTATAGTGATTGTTGCCTTCTTGAAAGTTTTTTTTTTGCAGAAATAATTGAATGTTGATTATCCGTACTTAATGCAAGATGCATAGATTGAACCCAGATGAAATATGTGAAAAGCACTAGTACTGATTTCTATTTATCTGACAGCTCTAAAGTCGTAAACTGACATTTCACAATTTTGAAGTGTTTATTGCCAAGCAAGTCCTCGACGAATTGATGAATCAAACATGCCGATGATTACAGGCGAGGACAGCGATTGCAAATGCGCAACAACATGCTGCTGCCTCCAATCACACGGTGTCAAGGCCAAGCACCAACCACCCCAGCGCTTGACCGTGTGAGAAGATGTCATCACGATGGCAACAGAACCACGATGACAACACGTTCTGTGGCCTAATCAGCAAAGAGTTGGATGGACCGGGGCAAAAGCTTAATTAAGCCGAGCAGCACCCGCCCGCGTTCACGGGCGAGACCTCGTCCTTGGTGGCGCCGACGTCGATGGTCTTCCCCCTGGGCGGCGCGGCCGGGTCGTCGCCGATGTCGAGCGCGTTCCTGCCCACGACGTGGTAGATCTGGCGGAGCACCTCGGCGAAGGCGCGCTCCACGTTGGTGGCGTCCAGCGCGGAGGTCTCCATGGAGAAGGTGCCGTGCTGCTCGGCGAACGCCCTGGCGTCCTCGGGCGGGACGGCGCGGAGGTGGCGCAGGTCGGCCTTGTTGCCCACCAGCATGACCACGATGTTGGTGTCCGTGTGGTCCCGCAGCTCCCGCAGCCACCGCTCCGCGTTCTCGAACGTCACGCGGCGGGTCACGTCGTACACCACCAGCGCGCCCACCGCGCCACGGTAGTACGCGCTCGTGATGGCGCGGTACCTGGAGCCGAGATGCAGGCAGGGACACGCAAAGAGGATCAGATAACCTGGTATTGCGTGGTGCAAGAAAATTGAAGGACGCGCGAGCAAAATGCACGTGAAGTTAGCTGCCATGAAAAATGTGAGAAACAAGAAAATACGTCCGCGCTTTCAGGTGCTCGTGATGCTCATGAATTGTGCTAAATTGTTCGATTCAATTTGACAGGAATTCCCGGCCGCTATGGAAATCAGTCCTGTGTAACTGTGGGAAGCATGCAAAGTTGCGCGTTGTAGTGCTCGTGATGGCTATGAATCGTGTACTCGTGATGACCATGAATCGTGTAACTTATTCAATTAAATTTGACGTGAATGCCCAGCTACTATGGAAACTAGTCATGTGTTCTCCTTTTTTTAAAGGAACTTACATGGGGCTACCAATTTTATATTAAAAAGAGAAGTTTAAAGCCTAGACGGACAAAAGGAATAAAGAAAAGGCTACCCTGATTACATATAAGGAGCGGACAGTGGTAGGAAGGGAAGGAGAAAGAGCATGTAGCACATGGTTATCGAAGGACAAGTCCCACTCTACGTTGCAGAAAACTCTGTCCAGTCGCTAAGATCAGGTCATGTCTCTTGTTGCTCCTGTTTTGGAGGTGGATTTCATGAAGATCACAGTCATTTAGAGCCAAGCGAAATTGATCTATCAATGTTTTTGTCCTGCTGCCAACTTGGTGAGCACTAGCGGTTTTTAATTACAATTTCAGTTTTATTTGGTTTTTCGTTACATGGTCGAATGCGTCATTTGAATCATTTTCTTTTCTACCGGCAGCATATAATATATGGTATGACTCTCATTCTTTGTTATGTCATACATGTATTTGGTAGGAACACCCAATTCAGAGCCCTATTGTTATCATTGTAATAAATAAAAAAATTGGATTGTATGTGACCAGTAATTTTCAATAAACCTATGCATTATCATATAAACATCTTTTTAAGATATTTGTCATCTTCACATATTTGTGTTTTTTGGTTGATTGCAATTTTGTTACTATCATGGTGCATTCTTCGAAAAGCATTGTCTATTTTGGATCACGTGTGTTACACGTGCATGCTTACTATCGAGCAACATATATGGTATGACTCTCATTCTGTGTTATATCATACATGTATTTGGTAGAAACACACAATCAAAGATGGCTAATATGGTTTATTCCCCTACAAATAATTCAGAGCCTTATTATTATCATTGCAATAAATGAAAAAACTGAATTGTATGTGACTAGCCATTTTCAATAAACTTATTCGTTATCATATAAGCATCTCTTAAGATATTAGTCATCTTCACATATTTGTGTTTTTGGTTGATTAAATTTTGTTACCATCGTGATGTATTTTTTTTAAAACATTATCCAGTTTAGATCGCACATGTAACACACACGCTTACTGGTAAGGTTGAAGTCCCCGAGAACCAGCCACTTCTGCCCTGCCGGTGGTTTAATGTCGCGACTTAAGAAGGCCGGCTTTTGGCTGTCGCGAGATGGTCTGTAGACCGATGTCAGGATGAAGGAAGTTGAGCATTCCTTGACTGACCAAAGCAGAGATGTGGTGATTTCCGGTGGACACGTTCTGGACGTCGATGTAGTTGTCGTCCCACAGCAGGGCGATGGGTGAAGCTGTTCAGCCTGTTGCCCCCTAGGTAGAAAGCACAGCAGCTACATATTCATGGCGTTTGTTACCACTCAATTTCCATATTAATAGCCATTATCAATCTATATACGTTACTAGGAAGCCCTGAAAATGATGCTAAAATCCTAGAACTGCACGCAGCACAAAATAAGAAGGGGACAGAGCAACACAAGCATGTGCTACCAGCAAAGGATCATGGAATAGCTGAAATCTTCCAGAAAAGGATCGAGCACGAGAAGGGCGTAGGCATACCTTTCTTGGCCGGCGGTGTCCCAGATCTGGGCCTTGACGAGCTTGTCGTCGACCCGGACGGTCTTGGTGGCGAACTCGACGCCGATGGTGGACCTGGTCTCGAGGCTGAACTCGTCCCTCGCGAACCGCGACAGCAGGTTCGACTTGCCCACGCCGCTGTCCCCGATCAGCACCACCTTGAACAGGTAATCGTACTCCTCCTCCGGCCGGTATGCCGCCGCCATCTGCCTCCCTCTCTCTTTCCTCAACGGAGACGTGCAAGGCGCGCTGCTTGATCGGTCGGCCGATCGATTGGTTGGTATGATTGAATCGTTTTCGCTTCCCGCGCGCCGGTGCGGGCTATCTAAATAGAGCGGCGCTGGCTTTCTTCTTCCGCCTCCTTCAATTAGAACCTAACCACACGAGCGCGGTGTGGCGCGGCGCGTTTCTTCTTCTTCTTGGTGGGCTGCGCTGCTACTGGGAGAAGGGGGAGGAGCGGGGCAGGGGAAGAGGTCGTCGTGCGTTCGCTGATTGTTGCGTTGCTCGGCGCTGATTTGTTGTATGTATGCGAGTATGGAGTATGAAGTATCTGGAGGTCGCGGCGCGAGGGGAGGGGAGGAGGTTGGAGATTGGGTTGGCACGCGTGTTGAGGTGGACAAAGCTAAGCGGGGCGGGGGACGACAGGGTGTTGTCTCCGTCTTGGTTCCGTCTCGCAGACTGGGCATATGCATGCGTACGCATGTGCCGGGCTTAGGCGTGGACAAAAATTCACCGAACCGCACCGAAATATTTATTAACAGAAAAAACCGAATGTCCCACCCCTAGCCGCTGGCTGACTGGTCTTTGGTAGGAAACTAAGATTTGCAACGGAACATAGATCTGTTTCTATCTTTTAAAAGATTCAATTTTATCTTTTAAATATTTTTGATATTATATATTTGAGATATAATCATTTATTGTAGAATATAAATGAAATAGAAAGAGAAAATTTCCCCCCTATATTATGTTTCGTTTTATGATTATTCATCGCTGGAATATCTGGACTACATCGATAACGATGGTTCATCAGCATGAAGCTCTATCGAAGACCAAGCTAGCAGAACGTTGCTTAGGAATCGATCGACGTTTGTAAGAATTGAAATGTACGATATGTTTGGTATGTATTCTTGTTATTACTGTTTTTGTGTTAGATATGTACATCGCAATAAATAGTAGCGTGAACTGCAATATGGGTGAGCAGCAATGACCAATAGATGATATGGTAGGGCCCGTAGCATCCACCAAGCAATTGGTTGGAAACCGACGGCCGTCCTCACCACAGGATGCGGTGGTTCCAAGGCCACCACCACATATCGAAAGGAAAGAGAGAGAGAGAGAGAGAGAGAGAGAGAGAGAGCATAACACACCGCCGGCATGGACGCTGGTGGCCTTCCCGTTCGCCATGCTACAGGGCCACATATGCCACCTCCTCTGCACTGCCCAAAGCAGTGCCACCACCTCCGCGCCGCTCGAAGCAACACCACTGCCTGTCGCACCGGCCACTCTCGCACAGGTGCTGTAACATTCTGAGTTTAAACATGTTAATTAATTACAAATTTCACTCTAAATTAAAATTTTTATGATTAATTAGGCTAACTAAGATTAAGAAAATAAGTATATGAATGTATATATACCACTATGTATACTTTCATAAATATTAAGTGTACTAAATTGAATAGGTGTTCCAAAGCGCACTAGAATCAATTTCAAAATAATCCTTGCATTAAATTGGTTCATATGTGTTGGTTTGAAATCTTTATGGTTCTTTGTGTGGAGATTTGAAATCGAATGTCTCTTAATTTCAAATATACTCTTAGATTCTATTCAGCTCAAATCCAATTCGAATTCAAATTCTTTGATTCAAATCATCTTCAGAATCTCAAGATCTAAGTCCAAATCATAGTTCAAATATGTTAATGAGTTGATCCTATTCCAAGGTCAAAACTAAATTCAAATACTCTATTTGAATTTATTCCAAACTTCCACCTCATTTTTCTTTTCTTTTCCTTCTTTTCTTCCATTTCTCCCCGGGCCGGATTTCCTCCTCTCCCTCTCTTTCTTAGCCCATCCAGCCGGCCCGGCCTTCTTCTTCTTTCCTTCCCCACTCTTTCTTTCCCACGCTAGGCCGCCACCGTGCCCCTTAGCCTAACTCGCCGCACATTGGTTAGTTCACCCGCACGCGCATCCGCATGAGCGTGGCCGACCACTTGTCGCCCATTCGCCGGCGCCCATCGCGCCTCTCCTATTTCTCCTCCCTCCTCCATCTCACCATGTTGCTAGCCGCTTCCCCTCTTTGGGAAATATCTCGTGCGCCTCGATCGGCCTTCGCTTCTCCCGCTCTCTCCTTTCTCTTTCGCTCTCTCTCTCTGCCCATGCTCGCACGCCCATGCCGTGCGAATTTCATGCCCCGCCCGCGCGTGGATGGCGCAGAGTGCCCACTCTGCAGGAAACACGGTGGGCGCCGCCCCACCGCCCTACTGCTGCGCTGTTCGTTGATGTCCGCCTGACGTCACGTGCTCCACTGCTCCCTCTTCCTCTATAAATAGCATAGCCCGACCCCCTCTCCTTCTCCTTTTCCCTATTTTCTTCGCCGTCGCCGCCATTGCACACCACCATAGCTCGTCGTCACCGATCCGCCGTCCACAAGCCGTCAACGAGCTCCAGGGACGCACCGCCATCCTAGTGCCGCTCTCTGTTGGCTAGAAGCCCGACGGGAGATCGTCCGAGCCAGAGCTGAGCAAAACTGCCACCACCCCTTTGACGAGTTGCCGACCGCCGCCCTGCCCGTCGTCGTCTCCGAGCGTGGTGAGTACTCCGGACCCCTAGCGCTCCCTCCTAGGTAGCTGGTAGCCACCCCCATATCTCCTTTTCATGTAGCCGCGCGCCGTTGTGCTTAAGGCCTTCCACCACCGTGTTGTGGTCACCGCCGGTGTGTGCCTTGTGCTCTGTGTTGTGGCCAGCCACTGTGTCGTGATGCCTAGAGGCCTCGTACCTTTTTTCTTTGCAAGTTGGCACCTTCCAGTGCAGGGGAGGTGTTGACCATTTTGCCTGCGCCGCTACCCCCTCTCCGGCCGCCATCCAGTGTTGCTCCCTTCGCCAACCGTCATCGATAAGCCTCCCACCGCATCCGTTGTAGCGCGTAGAAGCCTGACATCCGCTCATTGTCTTGAAACCCCAGCGGAATCCCAACTTCGGTGAGCTCTCTGGCATCGTACTGCCGCAAATCGCTAGTTGACACCTGTTTCCCCCTCCCTCCGTCGCTCTGCTCTGACCGGTGCGCCTACGCGTGCATGCGCGCGCTTGGCAGGGTCGTCACTCACACGCCGCGCGGCCCAGCCGCCAAAGGCCACATGCCTAGTGGGCCGGCCCAGCTCCCCACCCGCTAAGCCACCCAGCCTAAACCTAAGTGGGCCAACACTGTACGGCCTGGTACTATGCAGTCCAAAGCCGGTCTGACCCATTGAAAGTGCATATAGCCCCTATGTGTGGTTTTGGTAATTAATGATAATACCTATAGACTAATAATGGTGTTGAGTTTGTTAGTAGATTGTTCCATAAGTGATGCATGGATGAGAGATATGCCTGAGCTCTTTGTGAATGAGGAGAATGAAATGCATCAAGATGAATGAGCTCTAGGTGATGCTCGGGTAAGTGATGACAATGCCTATGGACTAACAATCATATTTAGAATTGCTATTAGGTTATTTCATAGGAGATGCATAAATGATGAAGTATGGATTCTTTGAGAAATGCCATGAGTTCAAAGAATTGCATCAAAAGTCATTGAGATTTTAGTGATGCTCATAAGAAGAAGAAGAAACACAATAAGATTAGCAATAACTTTGAAGGCTAAGTTACTTATGGAGATCAAGTAACTATAGGTATGACTTGTTAATAGAGTTTTATGGACTAACCCGTGTGCTATGTGTTTAAGAATGAGTGGGGTTAGGTTCTATATGAAGATTGACAATATGGATGAAGGCTAATAAGTTACTTGTGGAGATCAAGTAACTTAAGGTATAAATATTATCATTTAGGTTTTATGGGCTAACCCATGTGCTTTGTACTTGAGAGTGAGTTGGGGTTAAGATCCATAAGAAGGTATAAGTTGAATTAAAATCATATGTGCCAAGAGTGAAGAACAAGAGTGGACTCCATATTTGATAAAGTGAATTCGTTGAAGACGTCGAATACAAATGGTTTCTATGGCAAGACGGTGAAGGGTAAGCAAGACTCAGCTGCGATGGACCATCCGGTGGTGAAGGGCAAGCAAATGGCTTTACACCGAAGGACCAAGGCGGTGGTGAAGAGTGAGTGAAGGCTTTGCACCGATGGACCGTACGAGGCCATGGGAAGCTATGGATGATTCACATCAATCATATGAAGAATCAAGAAGAAATAGAGTGAAGAATATATGGAAGTTGGCAACCCTCAAGGTTTGAAAGAAAGAAGCGGTACTTGAAAGCTTTCAAATGCTCAAAGTGGTTCAAATGAGTTTTATTTTTGAATTTGAGTATAGGTATGTCACACTATTAAGAGGGATGCAACGTGAGATAATTATCGTATCTCAGTGCTCAAGAGTTTCTAACCAAACCCAAGTGAGAGTTCTTTTTAGAAATCCCGGTGTGAAAAGTGTGGAAGTGTTCAAATTGGGTTTCGGAGTTTACTATTTTGATCAAATATGTTTTAGGTCATGAATTCAGTTGGGATGTGTAGCCCTCTGAATAAGCTTTCCATAGAATCCAAAATCGTCAAAATCGGACTCTGGGATCAAAAGTTATCGCCGTTTTTCATAGGTCAGTTGTGCTGAACCCGGATACTCTGAGGTAGGCCGGATACTCCGGGTTGTCCGGAGTCTCTGGGTGAGGCTCCGCCAGAGAGTCTCGGGTTGGGCTGTTTCAGTTGACCCGGATACTCCGAGTCAGGCCAGAAATGTCTCTAACGGCTAGTTTTTTGGAGGTGGGTATTTATATCCCCTCACCCCCATCCTTTGGGGCTACTGCAAGGGCACGAAAGAAACACATTTTAGAGCCAAAATAACTCCTCCCCACTCCATTATAGTGTGTGATTTGAGAAGAAAAGTGAGTTGGGTTGTGAGATTGGAAGATTGAGTGCAAGTGAGCTAAATCCAATCTTGAGCACTCGAGTTCATCGGTAAGAAGTTCCATTGCGTTTGTTACTCTTGGAGGTGAAGCCTCCTAGCCAGCTAGGTGTTGCCTGGTGAGCTCTCGTGCTTGTGGTGAGCCGCGGGCAAGTTTGTGAAGGCTTTGATTTTGCCTCCGCAAGGGAAGAAATCAAAAGTCTACACACTGCCTTAGGAACTACACTGAATTTTAGTTCTGCTTAACACCCACAGACTGATGGTCAGACGGAAAGAGTAAACCAGATCTTGGAAGATCTTCTGAGAGCTTGTGTGATAACCTATAGAAAAGAGTGAGAGAAAAGTCTATCATTTGCGAAGTTCTCATACAACAACAGCTTTCAAGCTAGTCCAAAGATGTTGCCTTTTGAGGTATTGTATGGAAGGAAATGTAGAACACCTCTACTATGGTCAGGAGTAGGAGAGCGTACACTCTTTGGACCTGCATTAATAAAAGACATAGAAGAAAGAGTTGCTAAGATCAGAGAAAATCTGAGAGCAGCTCAAAGCAGACAGAAAGGTTATGCAGATAACCGGAGGAGAGACTTGGCCTTCAAAGTTGGAGACTAAGTGTACATCAAAGTATCCCCAATAAGAGACACCCGAAGATTTCAAGTTCATGGAAAGCTAGAACCTAGATATGTGGGACGTTACGAGATACTCGACAAGGTTGGAATAGTGGCGTACAAGTTAGCACTCCCGGAAGAGATGTCTGATGTACATGATGTGTTCTATGTCTTGTAGTTAACGAAATGTTTAAGAGTTTCGGAAGAACAGCCTCCCCTAGAAATCATGGACCTCTAGCAAGATCTTTAGTATAAGAAAAGACCCATCCCGATCTTAGATGTGGCAACTTGTCAAACCAAAAGAACAACAATCAGGTTCTGTTGAGTACTCCGGTGAATCCGCACTAAGCATCGGATATGTGCACTAGACTGATTTTCTGACTTTATGATTTTGACTACACCCACTGAACACCGAATGGTCCAGTCCAAAACTCTTTCCCAACATTGGACCTTTTCTCAGTGAAATTCCATTTTCAAACACAAGATAATCCGTTGATTCTGAACTACTCACCGGACAAATGAACCAGACCTTTTATCAGGAAAGGTGATCTGACAGAACAGAAGACCGGATGATACGTTGAGAAGAAAGGAAGTAGCATTGGATCATCCGGTGAGAAGGAAAACTTTGTGCTGAACTAAAATCTCTCACTAAGTCCAAACATCGAACAAACACTCAACAACAAAAAATATATATGTTTGGACTAGTATGAGTAAACTCTTTACCCTCTCAAACACTCATTTGCAAATTGTTGTCAAAGCGGCTATAGCATACATAATTTTCTAATAGGGAATAAGAATCAAATAAAAAGAAGGGAGAAAATTCCAAGGAAATGTATAAGCCATATTGCATATGAACTTAAAGATTAAGACTTTAAATTCACTAGAACATGACTCAATAGGCATTAAGCACGTCCATCTTTCTAATCACATTTATAGAGTTGTATGTTCACATCAAGAGTGAACAATAATCTCAAAGAGTGATATGCTCCTTTATGGTCTATCTACCGCCAATGCACATACAATGCATAACGAGTGCATGAAAGTAAACATGAGTGCAAGCTATATGATATGTGAAGGCATAACATAAAATAAATCTATCTTATCATATTACTCTCTTCTCAAGCTTCTTCATGGTGAACCCAACAACATACCTTGAGTGAAACTAGGGGGCCACCAACTCAAGCAAAAACCCATGTTCACCACTATCTTGAGAAGGTTAGGCAAACACCTATCATGAAATACATCTATATGACAAGACATCACATGATATTTGAAGCATCTATCACGTTCAACTCACTTTGCAATCTACAAAATATGGCTTCATCTAGAGGCTTTGTGAAGATATCTGCCAATTGATCTTTCGACCTTACACTACCAAGAGAAATATCATTTTCAGCAACATGATCTTTAAAGAAGTGATGACAAATATTAATGTGCTTTGTGTGAGAGTGTTGAATGAGATTGTTTGCAATTTTTATAGCACTTTTGTTGTCATAAAGAGTGGAACCTTCTCTATACAAACATCAAAGTGTAACAAAGTTTGATTCATATAAAGGATTTGAGCACAACATGCTCTAATGGCTATGTATTTGGCTTCCGTGGTGAACAAAGCTACCGAGTTTTTCTTCTTAGAAGACCGTGAGACTAGGGATCACCCTAGCAAGTAGCACCCACCATAAGTACTCTTACGATCCACACGGCATCCGGCAAAGTCCGAATCCGAGTAACCCAAGAGCAGGAAACTAGCACCTTTGGTGTACCACAAGCCTATGCTAGATGTATACTTTAGGTATCTAAGGATCTTCTTAACTGTACTAAGATGCGATACCTTAGGATTAGCTTGAAAGCGAGCGCACATGCATACACTAAACATAATATCAGGCCTAGATGCGGTAAGGTAAAGAAGTGATCCAATCATAGAATGACAAAGCTTTCGGACAATTTGTTTACCTATTTCATCCAAGTTGGGATGTCCATTAGTAGGCATGGGGTCTTGATTGGCTTGAAATCATCTATCTTGAACTTTTTAAGGAAGTTCCTCGTGTACTTTTCTTATGGATGAACATTTCTTCATTCAATTGCTTGATTTGAAATCCAAGGAAGTAGTTGAGTTGGCCAATCATCGACATCTCAAGCTCACTAGACATCATGTCACTAAATTCCTTGTAAAACTCTTTGTTAGTTGAACAAATATTATATCATCAACATAAATTTGACACAAGAAAGGCTCATTATCGATGATTTTTGTGAACAATGTAGTGCCTACCCTTTCGATCTTGAATTCTTGATTCATAAGAAAGTCACGTAGGCGTTCATACCAAGCTCTTAGGGCTTGTTTGAGTTCATAAAGCCTTTGTGCAACCTATAGACATGATTAAGATATGTACAATCTTCGAAATTAGGAGGTTGTTCAACATAAATAAGTTTATTAATGAAGCCATTTAAAAATACACTCTTCACATCTATTTGATAAAGCTTGATTTTATGATGTGAAGCAAATGCAAAAAGGATACAGATGGCTTCAAACCTTGCCACAGGAGCGAATGTTTCACCAAAATTAAAACCTTTAACTTGTGCAAAGCCTTGCGCGACTAGTCTTGCCTTGTTGCATACCACCACACTATGTTCATCTTGCTTGTTGCGGAAGACCCACTTGGTTCCAATCACATTCTTGTCTTGAGACCTCTCTTCAAGTATCCATACTTCATTGCAGGTGAAGTTGTTGAGTTCTTCATGCATAGCAATCACCCAATCCAGATCTTTAAGAGTCTCAACTATACGTGTAGGTTTCAAACAAGAGACAAATGAGTAATGTTTATAAAATAAATCATATTGATGAGAGCGAGTTCTTACTCCCCTAGATGGACTAAAATTTTAGTTCACAATGATATGATTGTCATTAATCACAGAAACACTTATCACTTACCTAGTGGCCTAGATGCTACAGTGTGCATGCTATCATTGAGAGTACACAAAATCATTTCAGATTTACCATTTTGGTGTGAGGTGTATGGGCAAGAAAGTCAAAGAGTGATCCCATTTTTGCAGAGGAAGTTGCGAAGTGCATAGTTATCGATTTTGCGTCCATTGTTAGTCTGAATAGAGAGAATTTGTCTCTGAAATTGTGTGAGCACATGATCATGAAAGGATAAAAAGATCGACAGAACTTTAGACTTTTGCTGTAGTGGGAAAGGCCACACATGGTGAGAATAGTCATCTAGAAAAACAAGGTAAAACTTAAATCCCGAATTACTTACAATCGGAAATGTCCAAATGTCAGCATGAACCAATCGAAAGGGAAAATAGTTAACATATTGTGAGGGGGGAAAGGGATGATTTGTTTGTTTTCCTAGTTGACATGCATGACAAATGTGTGACAATGCTTTATTGCAAGTGAAAGAAAAGGAGTGCATGTCTGTTGCAGAGTAGTGCGTGGATGAGCAAGACAATTGTGCCACAGATCAACCGAGGATGTGTCAGCAGAGAGGAAGACATGTGATGATGCGTGAAGAGGGTAAAGATTGCCTTGGATCTTACATAAGAGAATCGCCATCCCAGACCATCTATCCTTGATAGAAAAATCATCACGATAAAATTCAACAGAGACTGGGTTATCACACGTAAGGGCACGCACAGAAAGTAGATTTCTGATTAAATTGGGAGAGTGCAGGATATTGTGAAGATGAAGAGGGGTGGAGGAGATGGGAATGTGAGATGAGCCTATGTGAGTGACAGGAAGGGTGTGCCCATTGCCAAGCACAATTTTATATGGATAAGAAGATGGGTGAAGAGAATGGAGGATACCAGGGTTTGAAGCAAAATGTGAGGATCCATCGGTGTCCAAAAACCAGTCAGAGGATCCACTGGCCTGGGAGTTGGATTGGGCGGCAGAGTTTAGTGCTTGGAGAAGTGTCGATTGATCCCAGCTAGATGGCGCAGGCACAGATGCCGACTATGAAGATGCAGCCAATGCCTACAGATTGGATGGAGCGTCGGGACGCGGGGCAAGCACGTCGGCGCTAGATGGACACCAGGGCGTAGGCCATGCTTGAACCAGACCCATACACAGGTTGAAGGTTGGCAGCCGGGGTGTTGTAGCACCGGAAGGAGGGCATGGAGGAGCAGTAGAGTTGGTCAACCCAGTGGTGTTGGAGGCATGATTTGTGCGCGGTCCTTTCTTTACTGGTGATGATAGGAATCACATGGCAGAACTTTGGGTTGAGGCAGCGCAGGAGATTGAGCACCTGGTTATCCTCGCGCACTGGCTAGCTAATGTCGCGGAGAGCATCAGCTAGTGTTTTCATCTTAGAGCAGTATTGCATCATAGACATATCACCTTGGAGAAAGCTACGAAATTTCGCCTCGATGTAAACCACGCGCGTCAGGCGATTGTTGTGAAACAACCCTTCAATGGCACTCCAGAAGGCGTATGTGGAGTTGCTTGATTGCATCACAAGACCAAGGATTTCCTTGGACAATGTATACTACAACCAATTAACAATGGCATGATCCACCATCACCCATTCTGGATCATTGGGAGCATTGACCGGTGCAACGTTGATGTGAGCGCCAAGAGATAACTTCCTGAAGATAGTATCAAAGGTCTGCCATTGGGTTTAGTTGGATTCCAATAAGTCGAGAGTGTTGGTAACATGTGAGCGGATGTTAACCATCTGAATAGTAGCAGAGGAGGAGGAGGCGGGATGGTGGGTGGGCTGCTAGGTACTGCACTAGCGCTAGGATGTTTAGGGGAGGGTGGTGGGGAAGAAGAAAAGGTAGACGAAACCATGGCAGCGGAAGTTTGTGCGGCGAGCAATCGGTCGATGGTGGAATAAACTCGCTCTAACACCGTGAAGAGGATTGGAATACAACTTGATGTATATTGCTTGACTGGTGTGCAATTTATAGTAACTACAAGAGATGGCTAACACTAGTCACCTAACTGACCGAGCTAAACTAGTGTGCCTAACAAACTAACAGAATGCACGAGCTGATCAAGTCGACTGAAGACAAGCCGATAATGCAGGAGTGTTTGACAGAGTACATGTACACGTTGTGCGCTAACAACATGTATACACCCATTTTTATTATGAATAATTAGAATAGAAGAGGATTAATCACATTGTCTTGTCTTTTCTTTTTCTCCTAAATTGGAATAGAAGGGGCTCGTTCACATTGTCACATTTATACACCCATTTATACGCTCATTTTGATGTGCTGCGTGGTCACCTTGCCTTGGTCTTTCTATCAGACAAGCTATTAGAAGTGTAAGGAACTCTAGGTGCATGCTGCACGCACGCACGCCGGTCCTCTCTCGTCAGTCCATTCCATCAATAGTAAATCACTCATCTCTCGTCACAGCAAATGCATGGCAATAGCTCCAAAATACTAAGAAAGACCAGAACAAAATACTAAGAAAGACCAGAATTTTCCCAGCAAACACTGGCCGGGACCCCGCGGTCTTCTTCCTCACCTTTCCTTCAGTTTTCGTGCGTGCATGCATGCATGCATGCATGCAGTATACACAGTACGCGCACGCACCTAGCTTCCCCCTGCCGTGCGTCATTTACTACATGTAACAACTCCATTTTAGAATAATGATACTCTCTTCACCCTTTTCTAGTAGCACTTGTCCCATGCATGTCACAATTAACAAGCCAAGAATTCCACGACTGAGGCTTAGATGCTCTCATACTGTAAGAATTAGGCAAGCGGGGTTAAGGTTTGGCTCCACCCCGACCCAAACCGGACCAGTCGAACAGGTTTGAGCGGTTTAGCTGGTTTCCGGTTGAACCCGTGTGTTTTGGGAATGGGTTGGGTTGGACTGGTTTAGAACTGGGTAAACATCTCAACCCGCGCGTCCCAACTCGTGCTTGCGGTCTCGGCAGCGGCCTTAAGCAACGGCAGAGGTCTCGGCTTCTTCCGGCGGAAGCGGAGATCACAACGTCTCGGCGGCCCAACTTCCTCGCTGGCGGAGGTGGAGATCCTGAATTCCTTGCGAGGCATCTTCAAGGCTCGCGTGCGTGGGGCACACGGCCGCGCCGCTCATCTGGTACGGGTGGTGGCAGCGTCGCGGCAGGGACACGCGCGACTCGGCGTCCAACACCGGTGGCGACGGAGGCGGCGTGCTGGGGTGTACTCCGGTCATGCGGCATGCCAGGGAGGGCTCAGGGGCGTTTACTCCGGGGACCCCGCGAGTTCGGCAGATTTCAGCAGCGTGTACTCCGGCGACGTGGAGAGCGGAGTGCGACGAGTACCTAAGAGGTGACAACGACGAGGCGAAACCATCGCCATGAAGGTCGAGATTCTCACTTCCTCCCGGAGAAGAACGGCGTCAGCACAAGAAAGAGGCCGAAGTGGTTTCAATCCGCTCAAACCCTCTTGAGATCGTTTGTTGGGACAAAAAAAAAACGGCGTCTTGCTTGCTCCTGGGATCGTGAATCGTGCCGTGTGTATCACCAGGGCAACGCGTTGCGAGATCGTGCACGTTGTCGCTGTGTATATAGGCGCGGGCGCACCTCGGGCGCGCAAGCTTTTGCGGGCATCATCCTCTGCTAGCAGCGCGTCCACCGCGATCCACGCAAATGTGATTGGCACGCCTGTGGCGTTTGGTTTTGGGCGCTGCTCAAGCCCTGGACGCCGCGGCCACGCCAACCTCCAGTGCCCCTCACGTTTTTTTAGAAGAACCGGTGCCCCTCACGTAAGCGCAGAACCGCGGCCAGCGGCCCAGCCTTCTTTGATTTTGCTTCCTTCTTTATCCTTTTGTTGCCTTGTCGGGTGGCCTTTGGTCTGTTGGGCTGAGGCCATGGGCTACATGGGTTGCTCTACACTGCTGATGCCCTTCAGTAGCCCTGGCCAAAAATTCAAGTGAAACGTTGGGCCGCCGGGCCGTTAGTGCCGTTGTGATCCTGATAATATAATTTGGGATCCTTAAAAAAAGATAAGATAATTTGGACTTGTACTGTGAAACGAAGGGACTACCATTAAACTTACGAAACTACTAGGCTGCACACATGGCCGCGTGCGCACACACTCAAAGAGCCGACACATGTGCTTAATTAGCCGAAGAAACACTAGTGTTTTGTGTTGAACTATATTGAATGGAAAGAGAAGAATACAAGAATTGATACAATCGTTAGTTTTCTCATCGATAGATGTAACTATTTATACATAGTGAATAGATGTATTCATGTTCGTTCGGAATATATCATTGTAACAGAACTGATTATCCACGTCGGGTCATCAGTGCCGGTTCGTAATATCCCGCGCTCAATCAATAGAGCTAGGTTGAATCAACACTGATACTTAATATCAGTATCACCTTTTGAAACAAACTGGCACAGATACTTCAGTGTTGGTTCGTGTTACGGGACCGCACTAATAATCTTGAATAGACCTGAAATTTTGGTAGATCCCACTTTTGGCTTGTGGGCTTACGTCCAACTCGTTCTCTCTCTCAGCCACTCGTTCTCTATCTTATCTCTTCGCCACAGTAGCCTCTCTCTCTTATCTCCTCGCCTTTCTCTCTCAACGTTGGAGCTCCATCCTGAAATCTCTCCTCTCGGTGCTGGAGCTCAAGCTCCCTCCCCCACCCACTACCCGACCTCCTCCCCACCCGAATGCCCCACCTCCCTCCTCTGCTAGCCCCAACGCTCGAGCTCCATCCCCTAACGGTCAAGGTGGGCGCGGTGCCGGCACCAGCACCACTGGCGACAAATGAGGCGAGGAATCAGGAGAGGTTCCTTAGGTCCATCACGCCCTTCATGCTGTGAGGACTGTCCAAACACTATTCTAATTCATTAACTCGATCATTTTTTTAATCATGACTTCAACAATCCGATTGATCAGAATACCGCTCCGATAGTCCCAGCACGTGTTTTGTGCCTAAGATCAGAACATATGCCTTTTCAACATAGAACATCACAACAAAACTTAAGAAAGAGAGAGTTATTAACATTATATTGCAAGTTTTTAAGAATGCACCAAGTTAGTACAATTTGTAGCAACAGAGAACTAGGAGGAGACTAAAATCTGCTAAACTCCTAATCAACAAAAGAAACTATACAGCAGAACAAAAGCTAACAACAACAAAGATGGGTGAAGCCATATGCCCTTAGGCTTCACCCCGAACACGCGACCTCCAAGAGTAAGATGCACTACTCATTCCCGCCACTCACATCAGCAAGCTTGAAATAGCCAAAAATCAACTCCACCTCACCTGGAAAACCTGTAGAGTAGCTGAGTACGAAGGTACTCGCAAGATTTAATCCATAATAGGCACTTACAAATAGCCCGATTCTAAGGATGAAACATTGAGACGTTAGCAAGAATACGACTACATGGTTAAGTAAATTCATATGCAAAAGTAAATTTGACATAAATATGTGTGAGCATCTATACTTGACTAAAGTAACAAACTAGCCTATAAATATCAACTGAACATAATGTAAAATGAACCATAGTAGTAACATCTATAACGAACCATCACAACATCTCAATCATACCAAACTACATTCGTAACTCTACAACTGCTGCAAAAAGGACAAAAACATGCTCATGACCGAGAGCGTGGCATTTTGAAATATTTTTACACCCTGCAGGGGCACTCCTTTACCTATACGACTTGAGGATCATACGGGTTGCATGACCACACAGGTTGATACAAGAGGTACTCATGTTAACCTTTTCTAATAAGCCTCGACCATCTGATCATGCGCCGATAGGTGCAGGAGTCATCCAGAACTACTCTCGAAGCAAAGTGGATACCCCAATTGACCTTATACCCGACACCATCGACCTGCACGCCAAAAAACCACAGCTATAAAGGTAATCGGTTTATCGTTTCCATAGACGACATGTAGTAAGCACGAAAAATGCTAAAGCCAATTGCAACAACAATTGATGCTTAAACGATGCAAGCAGTCTACAGTGCCCAGGTCCCTCTCCGGACCTACCCAGGGAAATTTCACATCCGGGTAGGACAAACACCCCTAACACCGCCCATATCTCACCTCATCCACCCCACTCATCCAACCGATACTATCAACCCATCATTATGATAATTGTGCAAGTAATTAAAGCCTATGCTCACGAACGATGAAAAATTTCACCGCTCGACTTCTACCGAGGAATTAAGCACTTGCTAAGCATCATGAATAACATTTTAAGTTAGACAACATCGTATTGAACCTAGGCTACAAGGATATAGATCAACAATTATTCAAGATAAGAGAATTAGTGCATCAACATAGGTTCTACCCATCATAAACCCGATATCAACTCGAACTCATGCATAACATACATAAAGCGTAATTTATCACCTATGACACATATGATCCAAATTAATGAGAGAAGTATACTTAGATGCTTGCCTTGCTGCTCTGGGGTTTGCCTTATGCTACCTGCGCAACACTCGCAAAACTCAGGTAGATTGGCGTCGCCTTCAACCATGTCGCGACACGCTCTGGTGCTTCGTTCACTAAAGAAGAACATGTGCAATTATGAGCATGAATGAAATGCACAATATATTATACGATATGCATAACAAGAAGCTAAAGGTGTAAGACATACGGAGGAATAACGAAACCTGAGATCTAAACAACATCAGAAAAGTAATAGGAGGCCTGAGACTCTGAGTTGAACTCGGAGTATCTAGGTTCCGGAACCTCCATGTGAATCTTCGGGTGAGGGCTCTTGGTTAGCCATTTTTGAAATAACCCGAAATCTTCGGGTGACTCCAGATACTCCAGATTGGGCCGGACACTCTGGGCGAGGTTCTGAGTAGGGCTCTCGGCTATTTACCCGGACCCTCCGGTCGAGTCTGGATACTCCGGATTGGGCCGGACACTCTGGGTTGATCCAGACTATCTGGGTTCTGGTCAAGTTGAGTTCTAAAGTGTTTTTCTCGGCCGATTCAACTCACATGCTAAATCTATTCTACCAAAACATGGATATACACTATACAAAGGCTTCTAGACTCAAATTGCACCCTAAATCATCATAGTTCCCTAGGACAATTCAATGGAGTTTCTCCAGGTTTACGCGGAGTATCCGGGTCAATCTGGATTATTCGAGTTGTCCAGAGAGGCTACTTCAAGAGGGAAATCTCGGCCGATTTGATTTGCGAGCTTCTCCAAACCAAAGAGAAACTTGTTTAAGAGAGTTTATAGAGTCTAAAAATCACTCACCAACCTAGCAACATGATTCCTAACTCAAAATGCACCTAAATCCTCATTTTAGCTCCAGAGCTCAAGAACTCAAGAACTTTGCAACCGAAGCTTCAAACTCGGGATTCATCCAACTAAAACATGCATATATACCATGGGAGCCTAGGAGACTCATCCAAGATACTTTGCCGAGCTTGGAGGCCGTCGGTTGAAGGAGGAAAAGCTCAAAAAGAGGAAGAACGCCGGTGCTCCTTGTGCTTCAACCAAGAACACCAAAAGATATCAAAACCGGCTCGAATCCTTCGGGAAAATGAAAATGAATTGGATGGATGGATAGCTCATGAGCTTGTGATCGCGTGAGTACCACATGCATACCTCGATTCCTCCTCTTGAGGTAGGATTTTAGGGGAGAAGGGGAGAGAGAGCTTGAGAGGGAGGGAGAGCTGTTGCTCCTTGGCTTGGCCAGTTGAGGAGAGAGGGAGCACGGGAGTGGAGTGAGAGAGATAGGGGGAGCAGGTGGGTGCTGCCCAAGTGAAGGGAGAGGTGGTGGAGTCGGCTAGGTGGGCCCACATGTTAGAGAAAAGGGTCTATTTTAACTCCGAATTCCATTCTTTTCTCTCCCGAAATTATTTCTCATGCCCGATTGACTTTAAACGAATTACACTAGTGTTCTAAAATAAATTGTCTCAAAACTAATCATAACGCTAATGATGTATAATTAGACTTACTCATACAATTATGAATTTGGGACGTGACAATGCTCGTGCAGTACTTGCCCAAGGTTAGACTGCTCAGATTATGTTCCTTTTAGTGAAATAGTTGCACGCTTGCTTTGCTTTTACCGTCACCTATTGAACTGTGTGTGCGATACTTGTTTTGATTGTGCGGTGAGATGTTTCTGGTAGGAAAATGTAGTGGAACAGCCGAACAGGTGCGGATTGTTAGATTTTGCCTTATGGTGCTAAATCTTGATTGATGTAGTTGTTATGATTGGGGAAAATTCGGGAGCCATAGTTGTGAAGAAACTTCCCCTCTCTCTCTCTCGTATGTTACACTCGCAATGCATTTCCAGCAAATCTGGTAGAGCATTGGTGTGTAACTTTTGATGCCTAGTAACATTACTTATTGCATATTAGATATGCTAAGGTCCCTGTGCTGCAGTTGGAAAGGCAGATAAGAGAAGATTTCATCTTTTGGAGATAAGGACAAATTGGCAGTAGTTTGTGCTGCAGCACTGTGTTTATTGCTCAGGTGTTGTTTCACTTTTCTCCTGGCTTCATCTGAGGAGCAGCCAGAAGATCAGAAATTCATTTTTTTTTTCTGTTTGTAGCATCAGTTATTTTGCTAAAATTTATTATTTCCATTGTAGGGAAAAGCTTCAGATTCTTGAGCACATTATTTTGGTGAAGGCCCTATCTGGTGCCAATTCTATAAAAGGTATTTTCTCTTCAGCAAAGTGGCTTGAATAATCTGCTAATATGCAAAGCAAGTTTAATTCTATAGCTGTGGAATTGATGCTTTATTTTTCAAAGACAGTAGGTTTGTTATGAAGTTTCAAATAGAACATAAAGCAAATCTTAAGCTTACTAATAGAGTTATGTCATGGTCATCTTCATAAAGCACATTAAAGTACTTAAGACATCCTATGCAGTTCTCTCTATTTATTTTATCTTATCCATAACACAGTTTGGGTCTATATTTATGCAATCATGCTTATCTGATATTTTTATAGATTCTAATAACTTAACTTTCATGTGTATATGTGTAGTGTGTCAAAAGGTTAGGACGGACATACCACCAGATGTTCTTGCCACGTGGGAATCATAGAGGCTGGTATGATTTCTATACTACTTGTGCAATGCACAACTCAATTAACGAATTTTCTTAAGTAATCTACACTTTTTTTCAGATATACAGAGAACCTCTAGATCACATACCAAATATTCCGATGATTGTGGGCAACATCTATTGTCATATTGGACTCTATACGGTTCTAGCATTTTTGTAGCAGCAATAATGTGTACTCTTGTTGTCTGATCGATTAAGCTTGTAGTAATATGTATTGTTGTTGTCTAGCATTTTTGTCTACACACTATGGTTATCTGCTAACTAAAAGGGTCTAGTATCGTAGTCCGCAACTATCATTTTACTTGTTCTTAATATTGACATGATTTAATAACTTTCTGGATGTTAAGTGTCATGTGAATGTGTTGTGCTGTGTTCTATAAAACTTGTGATGTATTAACGAACCATGTTCTTTGAAATTTGTGATGCATTGACATCATGTGTACAAAATATGTGATGTATTGACTAAAATATGCTTCATAATCTTATATTGTTATCTGCTAAATTCTATAAAGGGAGAGGGGCTATCGGTGTTGGCTCATGATAAAAAGCCGGTAATGATAGCCAATGTATAGTGGTGGCTTATCACACGAACTGGCATTGATAGTCTAAGCATCCGTTCCGGTTCCTTATTACGGACCGATGCCGGTTCATAAACCGGCATTGAAAGTCACAGACTATCAGTGCCGAGTAATCAGTGCTGGTTCAAAAATCGACACTGATAACATTTTTTAACCGACACTGATGACCATTTCTATAGTAGTGTATCCCTCTCGAACGGATGTCTATTGCCCAATGGACATAAGCAACTACAAGGCAGTTGCCTGCTCATCGGTGGCATTGGTCACTTGGTTCATAACACTCTTCCTTTATCAATGTTGTTCCATGTATATATATCATCTTGAGAACTTCAAAACCCTTTTGTGAAAAATATGAGAAGTGTGATAGTAATAATATGATGATATGCCCTTAAAACTCTTTTAAAACTAAGTGAGGAAATGAGAAGAAAATGATATAGCATATATTAATAAGGTAGGGAAAATAGAAAATATGATATATATATTCTTATGTAGATATTGCCTCATTAAAATATTTTTTGAGAAACCTCATGAGTAAAACTCATATAGGAAAAAGAGTACAATATGATAAATGAATATGTTAAAATTCAGGAGAAGACTCCCTCTGAACCTTGCAAATCTCGAAGTCGTTTCATACTAATTCTATGAATATATTTTTGAAATGTGAAAGTTGGTAAGGATTTTGTGTAGAAATCTATGAGGTTATCACAATATTTAATTTGCGAGATATTTATCTCCTCACATTGTTGTAACTCATGAGGATAAAACAATTTAGGGGTAATATCCTTAGTGATATTGCTCTTTATGTAACCCGTTTGCATATGAGCAACACAAGCAGTACTATCTTCATAAATAATGATGGGCGATTCAATGGAACCAATATCACATGACTGTTGTATGTGGTTGATCATTCTGTAAAACCAAACGCATTCTCGTGATGCATCATATAATGCAATTATTTCAGAATGATTGATAGATGTAGCCACTAGAGTCTGTTTGGAAGACTTGTATGAAATGGTTGTCCCACCATGTAGGAACACGAAGCCTGTCTGTGATAGGGCATTATGGGGATCTAATTAGTAGCTAGTGTTAGTGTAACCAATCATGTTTGAATCCTAATTTCTCAGAAATTGAAAAAATAGACTAAGATCTTTTGTGCATTGGAGGTATCTTAGAATATTCTTGACTTCTACCCAATGGTGTTTAGTTGGAGTAATGTTGTGTCTAGCTAGTAAGTTCACTGCAAATGCGATATTAGGTACGGTGCAATTTGCAAGATACATGAGCGCTCTAATGGCATTGAGATATGGAACCTTGAGTCCCAATATTTCTTCTCCATCATCCTGTGGTCTAAATAGATCTTTCTGCATACTAGGGGTCAAACAACCATAGGTGTTTTAGATGGATATGATTTGTCTATGTTGAGTTTCTCTAATATTTTCTGGATATAAGCAGCTTGGTGTAGTAGAATACCTGAGGGAATGTTCTCGAGTTGTAAACCTAAACAAAATTTAGCTTTACCCAAATCCTTAATCTCGAATTCCGTCTTTAGATGATATGTGCTTCATTGATTCTTGTGCATTTCCAATGATTTTAGGTCATAAACATACACTGAGATAATACAAAATCATGTCTTGGATTTCTTGATGAACATGCATGGACAATCATCATTGTTGGAGTAACCCTTCTGTAGAAGGTACTTACTAAGTTGGTTGTACCACATTTGTCCCAACTGCTTTAAGCCATATAGTGACTTATTAAGTTTTACACAATATATGTTACGGTTTGTATTTGGATTCCATCAAGAACCTTCATGTATATGTCTGAATCAAGTGACCCATATAGTTATGCAGTCACTACATCCATCAACAGCATAGATAGATGACTTTGAACAGCCAATGAGATAAAATATCGGAGTGTGGTTCCACTGATGACTGAAGAATAGGTTTCATTGAAATCAATGTCGGGTCTCTACGTGATCCCTTGTGCTACTAGCCTTGCTTTGTATCTCAACACCTCGTTGTTCTCATTCTGTTTCGGATGTAACCCCATTTGTATCCCACATGGAAGACATTTGGAGGTGTTGGTATTACTGATGTGAATACCTCTATTTTGGTGAGCGAGGCTATCTCTACTTGGATTGTATCCTTCCACTGAGTCCAGTTTGGGCAATTTCGACACTCAGTCATGATCTTAGGATCTAAATCATTTTGGAGGTTGTTTGCAATCGTTGTGGAGAAGTATGTGTCAACAATTGTTGTCTTTCGATCATATGCTTCTCCAGAATCTAGATAGTTGGTGGAAATCTCTTGTACCCTTAGTGATTGTTCATGATTTCCTAATACGATTGAGTTGGGGTATTCCGATGTCCCAGCATCATGAATTGAGTGTACTATTGAGCTAGATTGTGGATGTTGCCCATCCACTAGGTGTATAATACCCATTAGGTGTCTGCCAACTTGAGGTTGACTTGCACTTTTTGTTTCATATGGTTTCTTCTTGTGTTTTCTTTGGCTCTTGTGAGAAGTTGTATCCTCCTTTATGACCGTACATCTCCCCATCATATTTTGAACAGGGAGTTGAATGGTTTTGTTTGGTACCTCCACTCTTTCGGACATATTTTTTGCAGGACTATAGGATTTGGAGACACCTTCGTAGTCAGTAATTGCGTCTGGCAAGTAATTTGCAATGTGTTGCAAATTATTGTTTTTCTGAACTTGGAATTTAGATTCTTGAGTACGTGGATCTGAGGCGGAAATGCCTTGAACATTCCAATTGATTTCCTGGTATTCTTTCTAGTACTTGAAAACTCTCTCCTAATACCGGGAAATGGTCCTCATTTAATATACAATCAGCATACCATGACATGAATAGGTCCTCAGTAAGGGGCTTGAGGTATTTAATGATCGATGGAGATTGATACCTCACGTAGATTCCCAACTTTCTATGTGGGCCCATGTATATACGTTGCGGTGATGATATCAATACATACTATGATATCCAGTAGATCGCAATTCAATTAATTGTAGAGGGTTAGTACTATGATATGCAGTAGATGGCAATTAAATTAAGTCAGCATCGTGTAAAACTGCATGGCCCTAACACGTGGTTGGTAAATTGCAATTCTGTAATAAGGGTCATGCACTGAGCATAATTCTCTTGATAAGAGACTCTGCCAAACCATTTTGAGTATGGACATATGGGATAGAATGCTAACTTCAATTCCTAGATCCACACAATAGTCATTGAAGGCACATGAGGTGAATTCTATAGCATTGTCTATTCGAATTAATTGAATTCGATGTTCAGGATAATGTGCTTGTAATTTAATAATTTGAGCTATTATTTTGGCAAATGCATGATTTCATGTGGATAACAGACACACGCGAGACCATAGTATAGATGCATCTATAAGAACAATAAAATACCCAAACGGTCCAAACAATTGTTGAATGGGACAACATATGTCACTTTGAATGCGTTCAATGAATTTGAGTGGTTCAGCTTGAATTTGAAGGTAAGAGGGCCTTAAATTTAGCTTTCTTGTGGCACATGCAGTGCACATAAAATCCAAAAATTATGGGAATTTAGCTTCACTTAAATCATGATCAATAGAATTGCTGATAATTTTCCGCATCATCCCTATGCCAGGATGATCAAGGCAATCATGCAAAGTTTGGAATGCATTAAAATTTTGAAAAATTATCTTGTACGCAGCATGTGCTACATGTTTGATGTATGTGTAGTTCAATCTTGACGATAAAGAGAAAAAAATTCAAGTACTTGTTTGCCATATTCGTTGTTTTTCGTTAGGAGCAGATATTTCTCTTTGTTATCATCATGGGTTTCAATATGGAAACCATTCTGACAGATATCTCTATAACCTAGTAAGGTACGATTTGAATCAGAATACAATAGAGTATCATCGATTATGTTAAATACCCATAGAGAGAGTAATTATGGTATGATCAGAGCCAACAATCACTACATCATGTCCAGCGGTTGTCAAAATATTTTCTTATCTCTTAGTAAGAGTTTGGAAATATTTTATTTCTTTATGTGTAGAATTTGTGGTGCAACTATCCACAAGGCACATTTCCTCTTCCATTGAATTGACTCCCGTAAAAATCTATATATAGAAATGAAGATTTTAATATGAAATTCTTATTAAATATATAGAATACACACAAACTTTATTGAATATCAAATGTTCTTATATATTATTGTGATATACAATATAGTAAAGTGATCGCAACATATTATATTACAACACTTAATAGGATGCAGATAACATGATATCTAAATAATTGGGGGACTAGTTAAGTTTTCCAAACAAGTCGCGCAAAAAAAAAATCGACAATCATATTTTTCATACTCATGATATCTTCTGGCTGCTAAAGAGTCTAATTTTTACATCTTGGTCCTTGAGCAGATTGAAGATTAAGGTGTGCTTCATATCTTGGTCCTTGAGCAGGTTGACTACGCTCAACGGATTTTAAATATAGATCAATTAGATGCCTTGGTGGTATGGCATTTCTTAGTTGTGTGTTTGTAGCATCCACACTTGCAACAAACATTAGATTTGTCAAATTTGGGTTAAGAAATATGTTTCCCCTGATGCGGTGGACGCGGCTTCTACTTCCTATTGTGTCTACGTTTACCTTTAAATTTTGTTAGTTGGCATCTAAAAGAGTCATCAAACTTGTTGTTATTTTGGACATTAGCATATATTTCAGGTAAAGAAGTAATGTCTATTGGGTGCTGATGATGATTCTTTAGAGGTGTTCACCATGCTTTTCAGCCTGAAATAATATATGAATTAAGTCAGAATACACTTGGTAATTTCTTGCACGATATTGTTGCTATAAGACCCTATCAGCGGGAAGCATAGTAGATAAAGTTTTATCTATCATTTCTGCATCTGTAGGTTCCTGTTCGTAAAAACACAATTTTGAGAAGATTTTATGAATAGCATGATTGTATTCCCCGACGGACTTAAAATCCTGGAGACGAAGATGTGTTCGGTTTTTATGAACAACATGACTGCCCTCTACTATTCATATCTAGTTTTGAGAGCTAGCCATAAAATACTTGGATTTTCTTCTATTAGATACTCAGATTTACGATCCGGATGGATATGGAGCCTTATTATGTATAATGCTCCATATTTAACTTGATCTGCTAGTGGTGCATCTCCCTCTTAGGGAGGTTGGAGTGCCGCTACTATTCTGTGAGACGCAAGACTGACATTGACATCTATTGCCCATGTTGGATAATTGTGACTGTCAAGCGCAAGTTTATTGAACTCTTTGCTGGTCATCTTGACCTACATGGATTAAACCATATATTTTATTAATTTACTACATGTAAATTAAAAATCATCATGGTATTGTTGTAATAATGATATAAAATTTGTAAAGTCAAGTTAATACTTGAAGTACATAGTGTAGACTTCAAATTATGTAGCTAACACGTTTAAGATAATAACCAAATGTAGTGTAGATCATGCAGTATTAGGAGGCATAATTTGATATTTGTCAGTAGATGACTAAGTTCATATTACCTTATGTTATGCTAAATAGAATATTTAGAAGAACACATTGAAGGTAGTCATTAAGTCAAGATGACAAAATGTAGACCTCACAATAATGATGAATAATCTGTAAATATGCAGTAGATTCTATAGTTCCATTACATTATGCTTCTTAAATATTAAATTGAGGTAATCACTTAATTTGATTTTGCATTTTAATTCTACTTGAATTAAGCTCTTTTGGGTATAATAGCTCTTTGAGCTTAATTAAGGTGAATTAATATGTAATTCTGTAAGAAAATAATCTCAACTGCAAAATTAACACGGTCATTAACACAACTGCATATTATAGGAAATGTATAATAGCAAACACATTGAACATTACATGATTTCAGATAATACAGTGTCTGGAATGTGAAGTTACAATAATAAACAACACAATGCATAGTTACAATAAACACCAAGGGTCTAAACATAAAATCCATGTAGGCATTCAGTTGGACCATCTTGCAATATGTTAGAAACCCAGGGGTTTTCTACAAAATGTCCTGAGGCTCCATGAGGCTGCTAGCACGAATGGGCCAAGACAACCTGGGCAAAAGCCCAAATAGCCTTTGGGCCCATGCAGGTGCAACACTGGGGAAGGCGTGGCAAGGCGCCTGTGTCTTGTCGGCCCTTCAGTTGGCCCAGGAGCGACGCACACAGCATATATAAGGGGGCAGGGCGATGGTGAGGGTAAGGGTAAGGGTTTTCACGCCCTAGCCGCCACACACAAGCTCCTCTGTGCTGCTGCACCCATCTTGTGGTTGCACCACCACACCGTCGCGTCGCTCAGCGTGGCTTGTACTCCTCTCCGTCTGAGGAGGAGGTTGGGCCATTATTGCCGCCATCGGTGGAGACCCCAAAGCGGAGGCCATTTGTCACGGGGTCCAAGATCCTGGGCGAATGCCAGGAAGATGGTTCGCTGCCGCTGTCACGAAAGGGCGTCTAAGGAGTTCTAGCTCAAACTGAAATTAATGAACCCGAAGTAAGTCGTGTGTTTCAAATGATGATTTCAAGTAGATCCACAGAGAATATACAATCAATTTCACATGAGCAAGTAGATCGAGCAATATTCATAAATATTGAGTAAGAACTCAAGAATAAGAAAACAAGAGAGGAGACACAAGATTTATTTCCTAAAGTTCGGACACCTCCTCTAGAGGTTCCTACATCTCCGTTGAGGGGATCGGTCACACTTGAGCCGGATCTCTCTCAACCCTTTTCCTCTCCAAGCTCGGTCACACTTGAGCTTGGGTTTCCACTCTTGATTTTTTCCCTTCCAAAGGTGAAATCGAAGTCTTCACAAACTTCCCACAGCACACCACAACATTGGATGCTCGCTGGCGATACCTAGCCGCCTAAGAGCTTCACGCTACAAGAGTAACAAATGCTTCGCAAACTTCTTGTCGTTGAACTCGAGTGCTAAAGATGGGAGTTTTTCTCACTTGCACCCAACTCATTTTTCTTCTCAAATCACACACTAGATTGGAGTGGGAGGGTATTCTTTTGGCTCTAGAAGTTTTTTCTTTCATGCTCAAGCAGCAGCAAACAAGGGTGGAATGAGAGGTTATTTATATCCTTTCCTGAAAAACTAGCCGTTATACAGCTTTTTGTGTTAACCAGGAGTATCTGGGTCAACCCAGAGTCTCCGAGTTGGCATTAGAATGCATAACCGAGAGCCCTGACCGAAGTACAACTCGGAGGGTCCGGACAACTACTAGAACCCGGAGTCTCTGGGTCAACCTGGAGTATCTAGGTGACACACTTAGGCCCTAACAGACCACCCAGATGAACTTACCCCTTGATTATAGGTTTTGTACATGTTTAAATTTATTTTTATTCAAATTAAATTAAAAAGATAATATCATATGAAATGATAAAAATACATATAAATAAAGCATTACAAAGGAACTTATTTTTTCACCAAATAACCTAGAGTTGGAAATATTTTTATAAATTAGTACATCACATGAGAAAAATATTATTGAATTTTTCTAGATTTTTGGAAATTTATCCAAGACATTAAAAATTGCTAGAATTATAAAGTAGGCTTATTTAAAAAATTAATTAAATATTGGCTTATGCTTTTTTATCAAACCAATTAAAATGGGTTGCAAGTGAACTCTAATTTTCTCATAAAAATATTTAGAATTTTTAGACTATTTTTATACTCTAAATAAAATTGAGAATTAAATAAAAAATATAAACACATGTGTACAAGACGGCTAGCTTTCTTCCCGTACTTCCTGCCGCGGTTGCCTATGCGTATTCAACAGCTAAGTGTCGAATTTGGCTGTGTGCACGTATTCGGTACTGAATATGATGCACAGTGCCGTATTCGGTACCTCAGGTACCGAAAACTGTCGGATCCATCCTTTTTCAGTGCGTCACGTACCGAAATTAGGTTTTTGGTAAATAAAGTGTTAAATACAAATGCTAAATTTATAAATACGTCAATATATTATCTATTTTAATAAATACGGTGTTGTATATGATCTATTTCTATATTTTAGCCCACTCGGTCCAATATATTACCCCATATAATTGAAAGAGTAGATATACGGATCCCAAATGAAATCCAACCGATGAATCTGAGAAGAAAATTAGTAGAGTAGATAAAAAAGGATGACATATGGAGGAAGTGATTCTCTACGGGAAACTGTTTTTTCAGCTCTCCAACTTTTAGTTTATTTCAGAAAATTACTCCCACGGATTTTACTTAGAAAGCTAAAAACTAAAAACTACTGTTTGCCAAAACTCCCCTGATTCCAACCGAAAAACTGCTCTAAAAACTCTACCAAACAAACCCATATACATATACGGATCGATCCCACTAGTTACCTACCACTATCTCGACATGCATATGGGACACACATACAAACAAGTCAACAACTGTGGCTATCTGCAATTTCTTTAATGGATCTCTAACCAGACCTCAGTTTTAAATGTATCGCTACCGCCAAATGAACTTTTCCGTGCCACGGAAAGATCAACGGACACAAACACACACGCAAACTTAGTGCGAAATGCCAGTTAAAAATTAGCCCGATCGATCGAGCAATGCCGTGCAGCTAAGCCGGACACGCCATGGATGCATGACGGGAACTGCGATGGGAAGCACGAGATGGGAGGGCCGTACGCACCAGCGTCCCGTTTGTTCCACTACCCCGCAGCGGGAAAAAGGAAAATTAACTCGGTTCCCGGAACAAGAAGCAGAAGCGATGAACTGAGGGGGCAGAAGCCTGAGATGAAGCGAGGAACAGGTAAAAGACACAGTAACACACGTCCGCTTCGCATTCACTGCTGAGATCAGAGCTCTGCCATCCCACCCCCTGCGGCCGCACTTTCTGCTCTTTTTCTCCCTCTCCCCCTCTCTCTCTCGGTGTCTCCGTCTTCTCTCTCATATATCTGGTGCGTGTCGCATGTTCGTGTTTCTATAGGCAGGTGTCAGTCAGGGTCGACCCCCACGAGGAGACACACGAGTTGTGCAGAGTGCAGACCTGAACACGCACGCACGCACGCACGTACGTGCGCACCACCGGTCTCCAGCTCTCAGGTTTAGGCCCACCGGTCAGGATTGTTGGAGCATTTAATTACCTTGGGAAATTGGGTTTACCAAATGACGGGGAGCTCTTACTACTGGTCCTTTACCTGGGATTTTCGAATTTGAAATTGAAGCATGTTAGTAAGATTTAAAAAAAAAATAAAAGATCACCCCAAACCTGGCAAAATATACTCTTTAGTTGATTTGGCACTAAAACCACATGATTTCATATAATTGTTATACGTAGTACATGACTTCTCCATGTACCCTTTGTCAGGGGCGGAATCAGTCCTACATCAAGACACATACTAGTCTATTCAAATTTAGTTTGGATCTAAATTTTTTTACTGTTTCTACAGTAATTTCAACGGAAATTTAGACCCATGGCTCGGGCTGAAGCCCAGCTTGCCATGGGTCTGGGTCCGCCCCTGCCCCTTGTATAAGGCGTGTGTTTATTATATAGGTCGGCGGGAAGAAAGAAAAATTCATTATTTAGGAGTGATTTGGTTACTAGCTAAACTTTAACAAATTTGACCAAATTATACAAGTTTTTGGCTTGTTGACACACTTGTGGTGTGCTACATGTTCTTAGCACCCTATTTCACATCATATGCTTGTGGTAAACAATTTTGACACCACGTACGGAATGTGTGCCTTGCACACTTTGAATGTTTGCCACACAATCTTGAGGTTTTTCTTCGATTCTTGCAATGCACGTATTTCATTAAAGGTATGTTAGAAATACAATTTTATTTCTTACAACGCCAACTTGATAGGCCGCAAAGCATCACGGTAGGGAACTAGAGACTGCTCGCTAAGAAACGATATACAACTAAAACTGAAAGAACCCATGCCATTGTTGTGACCAATCTGACAAAACCAGTGGGCCTGCTGCCACACAGTTCAGCTTCATCCATGATTGCAAAGCTTTCCCCTTGAAAACCCGACCATTTCGCTCGTTTCAGGTCCGCCAAATCGCTAGAATGAACATTGAAGCGAAGGTCATACTGCGTGGTTTGGGGACTTGCTTACGGCTATGGAGACAACAGGGAATCAACTTGGCATTCGGTGTTCGACAGAGACTCTACAAGTGACCAGGATGCATGCCTTGAGTCGGTTTTGAACTCGCAACACCAAAATCATCTAAAATATCAAGAACAGGTCATCTAACCTCCCCAGAGATGCTTTTTCCCGATATAGGATCCACGTGGACAGTTACCGATGAGTCAGGAAAGCTGCATAAGATCATCTCCAGCAGATACTCAAAAACTCAAAAAAAAAAAAATCCTATAACACTATTATAGCACCCCTACTATTATTACAATATCTTCTATTTTTTTTATCTCCAACAGTTACCTATTTTCTACCTTCCATTACTCTCCACCTCCTGTCGGGTTCACCTGTCAGTCTCTATAAACAGTGATAAGGAAATGAGAGAGATAGCAGCAAATTTAGAGTTCCAAGCCTTCGGCGGCATCCAGGCCGCATCCTTGTAGTGGCAGTTGCCGTTCCTGCTGGAGCTCGTTGCCAATAGGCATTTTCACACTATAGCACTGGAATGGACACTGTAGCACTTGGAAACGGGCACTGCTGGAGATGGCATAAGGCAAACATATTTTGGGGGAAAAACAGCATGTCCCACATGTCATATTGAAGCCCATTTTCCTCTCTTTTCCCATTAGCGTTATTTTGACAGGAGGTTTTGAATGCAAACTTATGTTCACTATAAGATAAATTATTTGTATTTACGGTTCGAAAATCTCGTACGGGACACTTTTTTGAACCGTCTATGAAAAAAAGTATTTACAAATTAGATTTATACATACGGTTTCAAATTGAAACCGCTGTACAAATGAACTTAGTACAGATGGTTTAAACTTGGAACCGTTTGTATAAATGAACTTAGTACAGATGGTTCAAAACTTAAAACCATCTGTACTGAGTTCATTTGTACATACGTTTCCAAATTGGAACCGTCTGTACTAAATTTTCTGAAGCTAAAAAATCTAAACAAATATTTTTCCAACCCACACCCAGCACCATTTATTATTATGTAGGCGCAATCGCAAGTCACACGATTTTTCACGCGTAATACCACTAGCGTGTTTTCTAGGAATCAAACCCGCAACCTCTGACCTCGCGCGAACCTTAATTACCGTCTCGCATGTCTCTCTTTGCTGATCGGTATATGAAAATAATTTATATAAGAGATACGCTCAAAGCAAGAGAGACACTATTAATACAGATGGTTCCAAACTTGAAATGTTCTAATTTAGAACCGTATGTACTAATATGCTCAAAACAAGTGTGACACTATTAATACAGACGATTCTATACTAATAGTACAAACCGTTCTAGTTTAAAATCGTATGTACTAATACGCTCAAAACAAGTGTGACACTATTAGTACAAATGATTTCAAATTTGAAACCGTCTATACTAGACCGTTTTAGTTTAGAACCGTCTGTACTAATACGCTCAAAACAAATGGGATACAATAGTACAGACGGTTCTAATTTGAACCGTCTGTATAAAAAGGAACAGTACAGACGGTTGTAGTTTGTAACCATCTGTACTGTAGCGTTCCGTTTTATTGGAACTACTCGTTCTTATTTTCTCAGATGATTCTAGTTTGGAGCCGTTTGTGGTACCTTTTATACAGAAGGCTCCATAAATCCATCTGTACAGTGACGTCCTACTAAATAGATTATGTAGTAGTGGTTCTTTTTTCATGGTTGAGACCAAGGGGTCATCTCTAGGACGGATCCAGTATTATAGGAACGGATTATAGATATTGGTTCAGTGGATGGTAGATTCTTTTACTGTAACACTAATGATACTGTAGCTCGCAAACCCTACTCGATTTCTAGGCTGAGTTCACCCCGTGTCACCTCCGGTTGATATTAGACCATTGGATCCAAATCAAATGCTTGATCTTTATCTACTACTAGTATAAAAACATCCCACCTGAACCCTAAAATGCCCACTTCCTACCCCTCTCTAAAAGGGTCCCCAAACCCAATTTCGACGTCTACGGGAGAGATCGTGGTCTTGTCGAAGAAGAATCCAGCTTCCCACAGCATGAATCTTGATGTGGATCCCAAGGTGAGAAATTTGGATGATTTCATTTTTGCTTCGGTCGAGTTTACGCTCCAACTTTAGTGGTAACTTGGCTGGTACTATGGGTCTATTTGGTTTTCTAAATCCTCGTAGTTTGTATGAGTGTATTGATTATAATAGTGTTTGATTAGAGTATGACTCTATCTAATCTATTTCTTCTCAACCTATTTATACGATACAGCTTTATAAAACCTAGTTGAGCAACTCAACACACGCTTTATGAACTGAATGATGCGTTCCATATCCACCGTTCATGCATGTCATCATCTTAAGCTTTCTCCATCAGCCAAGCAAGTACACTCTTCAGTCTAATTAATTGCATGTCACCATGCATAATGCATGCATGCATGCACACCGGCCCTCTCGAGTCAATCCATTCCATCAATAAATCACGCCAGAGCAAAAGCATGGCAATAGCTCCAAAAGGCCGGCCGGGTTGCCATAACTGCCTTGGACCAGAATTTTCCCAGCAAAGACTTGCCAGGTCCCCGCGGTCTTCTTCACCTTTCGATCCTTTTCGTGCCTGCATGCATGCATGGCTGCATGCAGTATACTAGTACTACTCCTACACAGTACACGCGCCTTCCCCCTACACCATTTACTCGACGCAACAACTTTCTAAGTAGAATAATCCTCTTTTCACACTTCTCCAAGTAGCACCTCTCCCATGCACTAATGCCATGCCTTCCCTAAAAAAGGCCATGTCCCAACAAGCCAAGCAATGGGAGGAAGGAAACTAGGCAACCATCTCTCATTCGCACACACAACGCGAACAAAGAAGAAGAAATGAAGACATGCAGGAAACACAGAGAGAGAGCCCACTTCCACTGGTATTAACTCAGCTGGCATTTTTGACCGGATAAGACTAGGTATAATAAACTGTGCCTCTCGTCTCCAAATCGGGAAATTAAAAGCTGGAAAACGCCTAAGCTTTTCTAACATTTGGCACATCATGGGTGGCTTTGCAGTACAAAGCCTTTAATTCTAAACTGATTCAACTTTGTTTGAATGGATACGACTCGAAAATTGAACTTGAAAATCCGTTAAGGACACTCTCAATACTTTGTTTTGTTTCTAATGATGTATAAAAAGAAAGATAGAGAGTAAAAAAAAAGTTTAGAAAGGACGGCACAAGGGGTGCCAATTTTATTAGATCAGGAATAAAAAGAGTACACATGACCTAGAAAAAAAAACAGAAAAGAAAGGTTCACGGCATGCTTAAGAGGCCAGGAGGGAAGGAAAGAAACACATCCACTCGGGTGTATCAACCAGCAACTAAACGAAAAAACAAAAGGACAGGAAGAAACTCGCTACTGTTGCCCGAACAGGGCCACTGAGATCTTGCCGAAATCGTCATTGATCTTGTGCGCTAGTTGTAGTGCCGTTAGGCTAGAGTCTCGGAAGATCCTCGTGTTTCTTTCTTTCCATAAGTTCCACCAAAATAGGAGGACAAAACCGTTGAAACTTCCTCAAAATTGTTTGTCAAACTTCTTCGTTGCCGCTCACCACTAACCGTAAGGACTGAGAAAAAATGCAAAACTTGGCAAGATGTTTAGATGCAGCCATGCGGATAGATGGCACCAAACCTCATATGTGAAGACACAATCCTTGCATAGATGTGTGGAGGTTTCCAGCTTTTGGTCGCACAATTTGCAAGTTTGGTCATGAGGCCACCCTCTCTTTGCAAGATTATCGGCTGTTAGGATCTTTTTGTTGCAGCAATAGCCAAGCGAAAGTTTTACATTTTGATTTGACTTTCACTTCTCAGACCGTTGTCATGTTGTGTTTCATCGTTGTCCCCTGGAATTGGATCTTGTAAGCGCTGATTGCTGTGTATTGCCCATTTGCAGTCCAACGCCATCTAATTTGATCGGGTTGTTCCTCAATGAAGTGCAATTGGTTTATCAAAACCCACAAGGCTGTGATCTGTGATAATTCTTCATATGTTGAGATGTCACCAATGTATGATAGCCAATGGTGATCATGTAGCCCTCGGTTCACCTTGAAGTTCTTTCTACTAGATTTTGCAAAGATGAGTGGTTCAATGTTTCTAGGAGCTTGACCCCAAACCCAGCTCAAGTTCCAGAAATTGTCCTTTCTCCCATTTCCAATTGTAATTTCTGTAAATGCGTTAAATAGCGCCTGATCTACTTGGTCACATGGTAAGGACAAGCCTTTCCATGGTCGATCTTCCTGTTGCCAATCTAACCATAGCCAACGAACACACAAAGCACGCGCAAATCTTTGTAAGTCAGTGATGCCAAGACCTCCCTTCACTTTTGGTTTTGTAACAATCAGCCAAGTCACGAGGCAGTATCCTCCACAAACTTTGTCTGGTTCCTCCCCTCTCTAAAGGAAGCTATGACGTACACGGTCAATCTTCTTTTGCAGCCACTTTTGTAGCAGCAGGACGGTGAGGTGAAAATTTACCTACGAGGAAATAACAACCTTGACCAAAGTCTTGCAACCTGCCAACGAGAAATGCTTATCTTGTCATCCTAGTAATTTGTCCCCAATCTTATCTATGAGAGGCTGAACGTCCACCCGCCGTAGACGTCGAGTATGAAGTGGTAATCCCAGATATTTGCAGGGGAAAAGCCTCACCTTTCCTTGGAGACCCATCAGTGCCGCATCAAGGTCAAGATCATTGCAACAGATCGGGTAAATTTCTATTTTTTGCAAGTTAGTTACCAACCCTGAACAATTACCGAAGGCATCCAAATCAGTCGTAAAGCATTCAATTCATTTTTGTCCTGGTAGGTGAAAATGACTGCATCATCCGCATATAAAGAGCATTCAAGGTTTGCCGCTCTGGGCAAGATTGGCTTGAGGATGCTTTTGCGCACTGCTTCTGCAATGATTCTTTGAAGGGGATCAATTGCTAAGATGAACAGCATGGGCGAGAGTGAGTCACCTTGCCACAACCCTCTTGCGTGTTTGAACTGAGGTCCTGGGATCCCATTTAAGGTGATTCTGGAAGTAGAGGTCCCAAGCGAAGCTGAAATCCAATCTCTCCATCTCTATCCAAAACCCATCACCTTTAGCACTTCAATCAAGTACGACCAATTTACTGAATTAAAGGCTTTGGAAATGTCAATCTTAATGAATAGAGCTGGTTGTTTCGATCTGAAGAGCGCCTTCACCACATTCTGGACATAAAGGAAGATGGCATGTATGTATCGCTTCTTGATGAATGCAGTTTGGCTTTTCGGCAGAAGGTCGTTAAGGCGTGGTGCTAATCTGTTGGCTAGAACCTCTGTAATTATTTTGGACAAACTGCTGATCAAGCTGATCGGTCTAAAATCACCCACCAGAAGAGCTCATTCCTTCTTGGGAAAAAACACAATATTTGCTTCATTAATAAGGTTAAGTTTGTCTTAACCCAAGCAATAAAAAGCATTAATCGCTTCAGTGAGGTCTTCTTTGATGATTTCCCAGTAGTTTCTGAAAAAATACCAATAAACCCATCCGGGCTCGGGGCCTTTTCTGAATGCATGTTAAGAAATAAGCTTACAATACATACATGTGTCTATGGATGAAAACGGTTGGAAATAATCGGAAAATGTCCTAAATCACTTTCACTTTCACATTTGTTCGCATAATCAAAATCAGAAACGATAATGTCAGAACGATTACAATATCGGAAACTTCAAAAACGAAGCAATCGAAACGGAAACATATCGATTACGGTCGGGAACTGATAGTTTAGATCGAAAACAACTGTCGAGATACATTTAAGTCTTAACTTGACCATACAATGATATAACTCATAACTCATTCATACAACGACATTAGTTTTTACTTGAATACTCGAATAAGTCTTCACTCGATCATATAAGATACAATATATTCACACTAGATAATTTATAATCCGTTCAATATATTGATACCACAATGCAAAACTATTCCATAAGTACCACAAAATGTACTAAAACATAAAAATTACAAAGAACCCATCTATTATATAAAAAATTATAAAATGACTAGGGTGCAACTAGCCATCTTACTATTTTAAGGCCTCTTGACTAGTATGAAGTTGAGGCCTATAAAAATTAGAATGTTCGGAGTTTGGAAAAACGGTAATTATTTGAAGTTTACTCGGAAATTTCTGGTGAAATATGGTATTTTGAAAATATGGTCGGAAATCAGGCAAGATTGTTTTTTATTTTGTTTTTGTATTCATCAGTTCGGAATCAGTCCAATTTTATATAAGTTCTAGAGAAATCAGAAATAATTGGGAAAAAATAGAAAACAATATCGATCAGTTCAGGATTTTACCGTTCCGTTTTCATCCCTGCATGCGTCTTGCTAGTTTCTTAAGGTCTCCTAAAGCAATTTATTGTCTCACAATCATCTATGATTGCTTAAAGAGCTAGCTTCCACAACAACAGAACATGTCATCATTGCCGGCTCAAAAACGCTATTAGTGGTGATTTTTGAACCAGCACTGATTACTCAATACTAATAGTCATGGACTATCAATGCCGGTTTATGAATTGACACTGATAATGAGTATTAGTGCCGGTTCATAAAAATAAATCGGCACTGATACTCAGACTATCAGTGCCGGTTTGTGGAACAAGCCGGCACTGATACAGAGAGTATCAGTACCGCCTTTTCGTCATGCGCCGGCACCGATGTCCTTCTGAAAGTGCATCTAAGTCCCCTAAGTGGGTTTTGGATAATTGATGACAAACGATTAAGAGATTAATGAGTTTAATGAGAATATGAACATATATTAGTCCCATTGAAGATATTAACAGGTGTTGGCGTCCCTCAAAAGGAAAAAAGAAGCGACATGTAGTTACTCAATAGATTTAAATTTGTTTTATCTTTGAATTTGAGTATAGATATGCCGTACTATAAAGAGGGATGTGTTTAGATTGTCTTGAAGATGTCTCAATGCTCAAAATACTCATTTAGACCAAAGATGAGAGACATAAATCAACTCATGAACATCGAGAAGTTCTAAGTCTTTATCTATACCCAGATGTTCTGGGCTGACCCAGATAATCTGGGTTGTGGGAGTCTCCGAGTTTAGCTCTGGTAGGGGTACCTGGTTTTGGTTTTTAAGCCAACTCGAGTGTTCTGGGTTGCCAGAGTATCTGGACTTTGCTCTGAGAAGGGGTGCTCGGTTAAGGTCTAAATATTTTTCCCAGAGGTTCCAGGTTGACCCAGATGTTCCAGGTTTTGGTGTTTCATCCGGACCCTCCGGGTTGAGTTCCGGCTAGGGGTTCTAGGTTACGTGTTCAAGTGCCAACTTGGAGATTCCGGGTTGAACATGGAGTATCCGAGTTAGGCCGAAAAAGGCTGTAACGGCTAGTTTTCGGGGAAAAGTATAAATACTCCTTCACCCCCTTCCTTTCTTTAGCTGCTGAACTACTTTGAGACAAAAGCATTCATAGCCCTTCAATAGCTCTCCCACTCCTCTAGTGCTTTAATTCTTGCAAGGAATTGAGAGTTAGGTGTGAGAGCAAGAGATTGAGTGCAAGTGAGCTAAATTCAAATCTTGAGCGCTAGAGTTCATTATCAAGCTGTCGATTCGCGTTTGTTACTCTTGGAACTTGAAGCTTCTAGACAGTTAGGCGTTACTCGAAGAGCACCCAAGCGTGTGGAGTGCCCTGGGAAGTTTGTGAAGGTCATCCTCACCTCTGCAAGGGAAGAAGAATACTTGAGTAAGCTCAAGCTCGATCTTCGTGGTCGCTTGGTAAGGAATATGGTTGAAAGATACCTAGCTCTATAATGCTTAGTGTGTGCATGTGTGCAAGATTTCAAGCCGCTCCAAAAGAGTGTCATTTAGTGGCCGTTAAGAAAATTCTTAGATATTTAGTTCATACCCCTTACATTGGCTTATGGTATCCTAAAGGTTCAACCTTTGACCTTATCGGCTATTTGGACTCTGATTATGTTGGTTGCAAAGTGGATAGGAAGAGTACCTCAAGGATTTACCAATTCTTGGATATGTCCTTGGTGTCTTGGTCCTCAAAGAAATAAAATTCCGTAACCCTATCCACCATCGAAGTTGAGTATGTTGCCGCGGATGCTTGTTGTGTTCAACTACTTTGGATAAGGCAAATCTTGAGAGACTATGGCTACAATATAACTAAAGTGTCACTTCTATGTGACAATGAGAGTATCATCAAAATAGCCAACAATCCCATGCAACACTCAAGAACCAAACATATAGACATCTATCACCATTTCTTGAGAGACCACTCAACCCAAGGGGATATCGATATTCGCCATGTGAGAACTGAAAAACAACTACCCGATATCCTCACCAAGCCATTAGACGAACAAATTTTTTGCAAGTTGAGAAGTGAGATAAATATCCTAGATTCTCGCAACGTGGCTTGATATGTTGCATACAATTGATTGTTCTAGTCTTATAGCTTTGGTAGCTAGAAGTTTGCGAAAATCTCTTTCTAATGCTATTTTCTAAAGGGTTTGATTCTTTGATCTTATAATTATATTTTGCTACTTGTAATCATTGTTATGTATTGTTGCCTATTGGCTGATCACAAGTGGTAAAAATATCTTATATGTCCAATTTCCAAACTCTCTTGAATCCAGGTCAATTATCATATCAAAATTCAAGTTATGCCATCCTCCAGAACCTAGAAGGTCCAGACTAACTCGAAGGTTCCGGATTTTGGAAGTCCTCAGACCCAGGCTGTCTCTGTCGAGTTGACAGAACCAAGAGTCTCTATGTCCACCCCAAATGTTTCAGATCTATCACTCAATCCGGAGGTCACGAGTTTCCCTCTGGGTGACTCCTCTCAGTTTCAATTTATGCCTGAACCCAGAGTCTCCGGGTTCCATCAGGATGTTCTGAGTTATCCCCTCATTCCAATCTATTTATCTCCTCTCTCATCCTCTTACCGTGGAGATTCCCCTCCGACGATCTAGAGGTTTCTCCGTCGGATTTCCATGTTCCTCACCAAGTGAACTCATCCCATGGTCGGATTCTCCGCCATCCCTCCGAATCGACCCCGGGTGCTTCGGTTGATCTCAAGGTATACCTAAAGACCATTTCTTCCCGATCTCTCAATGCCTACCTTTAGAGTTGATTCCCTTTGGTGAAGATGTTCTATATCCCTCCTAGAATCATATCTCATATTCTAGAGTTCTTGCCTAGGATCGGGCAACCCGAAAGGTCCGGGTTGAACCCGAATAGTCCGGGTTTTCTAGCTCAAGTTCATATACATCTTGTTGTTCGATTCCAATTCGTGTTCAATCGTTTCCCTTTTCTCAAGCATATCATCTATGTCAATCTCAAGGCAGTTCAAGATGGTTCATGAGAAGAATTTTAGTCAAGCTTATCAAAGGAGGACAAAGACTCATTTTGACCCTCAAGCACAAAATGACGTACCATCGCAGCCGCCTGCGTTAGAAGACAGTGGCAGCGGCAGTAGCAATGGCAGTGGTCATAGTCGCACAGCTACCTTGCCACCTAGAAGAACAAAGATGGCATCAGACAGAGGCAAAGGTAAGGCTATGGCATCTGGATCAAGAGCACAAGATGATGAGATTGATGATGATGTGGAGCAAGAAGAAGAAAGAACTAGTGTGCAACCTTTGAAGCTTCACAAATCTTACCGTGCACCTGTGCATTCAAGTCAATTGGGTAGAAAATGATCCTACCTTCAATGAGGTCATTACAGCTTATGAGGACAAAAGAATCAAGAATATCATGGGTTTGAAATGTGATTGGAGTGATGAGGTGCTAGCCCAATTCTATGCCACACTCCGCTATGCTCATGAGTAAAACCAAATAATGCACTGGATGATTGAAGGAGAAAGATACAAGATCAACTATAGAAATTTTAGTCGCTTGTTTAGATTCAATGTCCGTGACACTAGCAAGACCAAGATCCATGTTGAGCATCAACTCTCTTCTGAAGAAATGGACTTTATGTATGAAAATCGTGGTGAAGTGCTTTTGGCACAACTAAAGACATAAGGCCACTCTACAAATATCTCAACTTCTTGTTTTGTGCTACCTTAGCTCCCAAAAGTGGTGATTCCACTACTATTCAAGGGAACACAAGGAACTTGCTTGCTATGATGTCTAATAAGAGTGATTCTTTTAGTGTTGTGGATTTTCTTTAGGAAGAAATACACATTACATCTTACACACCTAGCAAAAGTTGTGCATATGCGCTATATATCATGTTTATGATCGACAAAGTCACAAAGAAAAATTTCTTCAAAGAAGTAAAGCATGATCCTTATAAGGTAAGATTGGTAAGCTCAAAATTAACTTCTTATATGCTACCTTCCCCTCCAAGGATAGCACCTAGCGCAGCACAAAGAGCAGCACCGAGGCGAAGTTCTTCCTCTCTTGACTCATCTTCCTTTATCAAGAGTGCTCTCAAAGCAATATTTAATGTATGCACTCATAATGCTGTGAAGATAAAGGAGACTAAGGACAAGATAAATTTGAGGATGAGGAAAATTGAGAAGAGGCAAAAAGCAATTCATACTCATTTGGGAATTGAGCCTCATATTCTCTTGTTGCCTCTAAAGAAGAAATGAGTGAACCCGAAGCTTTTGAGAACCCTTGGGCTTAGTATGATGAAGCCCAAGTTGTTGTAAGGGGTACCAGACCATCTACTCATGCTCAAGACATTGTGAAAGAGATCGAGGAAAAATAAGAAGACTTGGGTGGTGCCGAGGAAAGCTCTCAGGATGATGATGATGATGGAAGTGACAGCAATGGAGATGGAGATGAGGACTACGTGGGCAGCGACTAGATCTATCTCCTTCCGCTTCTCTTCCTTTTTGGTGACTTGATGCTAAACGGGGAGAGATATCTTTATGTCAGCTGTATGCTCTGGTTGAACCCAAAGTCTCCAGGTTAACATGGAGGTTCCAGGTTCTGTAGGCATAGTTTGTCTCCTTTATCAGTTTAATCCTTATGATTTCTGTTTTTGGACATGTAAGACCTATTGTAATGTGTGATGAACTATGTGTGGTGTGCTTTATGTCGAACTTTAAATTTGTAAGAACTTATTTATGTTAGTGTGAGACTTATGTGATGCTAAGTATGTGATGTACTAGTGTAATGTTGTTTTATCTTTTATTGCATGATATACCATGTCATACGCATCACGATTTCATATGTTCAATCACACTCTTTGCACCCCACGAATGCTAAGATATAAGGGGAGATCTCGCAAAATTCTTTTAAATATGTGAAGTTGATGTCAAAATCAAATTTAATCAATTCACACATTTAGGGGGAGCCCACCATATATATTATAATTCAAAATCTTTAATTCAATTATCTTTTGTAAGCTTTAATCGTGTTATCATCAATCACCAAAAAGGATGAGCTTGAAAGTGCATCTAGACCCACTAAGTGGGTATTAGATAATTGATGATAAACGATTAAGGGACTAATAAGTTTAATAAGAATATGAACATGTATTAGTCTCATTAAAGATGTTAAAAGATGTTGGTGTCCCTTAAAAGAAAAAGAGAAGTGGCATATAGTTACTCAATATATTTAAATTCGTTTTATCTTTGAATTTGAGTATAAGTGTGTCGTACTATAAAGAAGGGTGTGTTTAGATTGTATTGAAGATGTCTCGGTGCTCAAAATATCTATTTAGACCAAAGATAAGAGACACAAATCATCCCACGAACACCTGAAAGTTCTAAGTCTTTGTCTTTATCCAGATGTTCTAGACTGACCCAGATACTCTGAGTTGCCAAAGTCTCCGAGTTTAGTTCTGTTAGGGATGCCCGGTTTTGGTTTTTAAGACAACCTGGATGTTTCGGGTTGCCAGAGCCTTCGTACTTTGCTCCGAACATGGGTGCTCGGTTAAGGTCTAAATGTTTTTCCGGGAGGCTCCGAGTTGACCCGGATGTTTCGGGTTCTGATGTTTCATCCGAACCCTCAGAATTGAGTTCCGACCAGGGGTTCTCAGTTACGCGTTCAAGTACCAACTCGGAGGTTCCGGCTTGAACTCGGAGTATCCTGGTTAGGCCAGAAAAGCCTGTAATGGCTAGTTTTTTGGAGAAGGATATAAATACCCACTTCACCCCCTTCATTTCTTCAGCTGCTGAACTACTTTGAGACAAAAGCATTCATAGCCCTTCAATAGCTCTCCTCACTCCTCTAGTGCTTTAATTCTTGCAAGGATTTGAGAGTTGGGTGTGAGAGCAAGAGATTGAATGCAGGTGAGCCAAATTCAAATCTTGAGCACTTGAGTTCATCATCAAGCCGTCGATTCGCGTTCGTTACTCTTGGAGCTTGAAGCTTCTAAACGGCTAGTGTCACTCGGAGAGCACCCAAGCTTCTGGAATGTCCCGGGAAGTTTGTGAAGGTCATCCTCACCTCTGCAAGGGAAGATAAACACTTGAGTAAGCCCAAGCTCGATCTTCGGTCTCTTTGTGAGCACCTCAATGGAGACGTAGGATCATTGGATTCGATCTTCGAGAAACAAATTCGTGTCTCCTTTGCTTTCTCAAGTTCATACTTATTCTAGTTGGTATTTTGGGCGATTTGCCCTGATCTATGTGTTTGTGAGTTTGTGGCTGCATGTATTTAGTGGAAAAGCCTCTAAGAAACCTTTGAAACCTGTGGTAACATTTAGAACCACTAGACTTGCATAGGTGTTTGTAGTTTTCAATTTCGTGTTCCAGCCGGACTATCTGGGTTGAGCTCGGAACTTCCAGAACCCTGAAGTTCCGAATCCGGATTCTGTTAATCCGCTGTGGTTTTTTATTTTTCAAGAAACACCTATTCACCTCCCCTCTAGGCAACATCTAGTACATTCATCTTCCACCTGTATAGAAAACAACACACAAAGAAACCCATCAAAAGCAAATGGTAGTAGTTCGATTTCATTGACCAATAGCATTTATCAGCACACAAAGCAACCTTACAAAGTGTAATATTTTCTTAGGGAAAATAAAAGCAAATGGTAGTTCGATTTTATAGACCAACAACACATACAGACAGATCATCAATCCTCAACATTTTCTCAGGGAAAATAAAAACAAATGATCATCTATCCTCCACATTTCTCAGGGAAAATAAAAGCAAACTGTTAAAAGCAAGCTTGGTGGATGAGAACTGAAGTCTCCGAGATCTTTTGATGTTTCTTCAAATCACAAATGGTGGCTGCTCTTGCTGATTTCTCGGAACCCAGTGGAGAAACCAAAATTTGGTCGTGGCTACAGTACCTTCAATCTTCACTTGGGACGTCAAAAGTTGGCTTCAATGCCTTCTCAAATATCAATGGTATGAAGATTCTCATCCGACAACTTATGCTCTGCACAACATACATGACAACAATAAAATGTTGGTAATAGTTGTCAGGTCTTGCCAAATTCACACGTTCATGATTTGCTACTTGTGATTAAGTTTGGTCCTAATTGGTCTCGGATTGAACACGAACATGATGTGTGTGTGTGTGTGTGTGTGTGTGTGTGTGTGTGTGTGTGTGTGTGTGTGTGTGTGTGTGTGTGTGTGTGTGTCTGTGTGCTTATTGGCTCGGATCGGGGATAATTTGGGCTCGAATCAGAATGAATAGGGCTCATACAACAAGTATAAGGAGGGGATTGAGGAATTTTCAAAAACCCTAAAGTCAAATCCTAACATTTATCCCCAAATCTGAAACCCTAGAACCCAATTTTAGGGAATTTCTAGAACCTAAAATCAAACCCTAAGATGTATCCCCAATATGAAACCCTAATCTCATTTTTTCCCTAAATCCAAAACCCTAAAGTGCAAATCCCCCAAAATTTCAAACCCTATACCTAAAGGAGGAGGCATACTTACGATTTTTTGTCGCTGTTGCGGCCACCGGAGCTCCTGGACCCTTCTTCTTCGGTGTATTCGTCTCCTAGGGCTTAGGTAGTGCGTGGGTCCTTTCGTCTCATGTGCCTTCACGACGACGCCACCACCGCTTGCGTGCATGTCAGCTCCTCACTGGTGCGGTCTCCATTTTCATCGCGCGTGTCGGGCGCCACCACAGATCCACCGATGGGTCCGCACGCGAACTTGGTCGCACGCGCGTGCTGGTGTGAGGAGGCTAGTGAGAGAGGGGGTGGTGAGGGGGGAGAGAGGCCGGTGATGGAGTGTTCTTGCTACAGATGTACAGTAAGAGATAAGGGTGAGAGAATCAAGCCAGACCTAAGGGCACTAGCAAAAATCACATGACATCGAAATTTCGAGTCTGCACTCCTTATCAGTGCCGACTCAAATTATAAACCATCAGTGTCGGTTTATAATTCAAGCCAGCACTGATATTAAGTATCAGTACTGATTCTAACCTAGCCAGCACTGATAACCCGACTCGGATGACTGTTTTGTTGCAGTGTTCTTTCATAAAAAACAAACTACTTCTCTTTCATTTTTAAATTACTTGTCACATCATCTTTTTCTTAAATGAACATTTAATTAATATCTAAGAAACTTGAGAGTGGCTAAGATTTATTACAGAGACAATTACAGGGAGACAATATACTCATTGTTCTTCTCTGAACTACGTAGTAGGAGTATACAACTTGTACTGAAAACTGTCCGTCCGTAATCATGTACTCTTATACTATGCCCACGTGAACTCTACTGACGTGCCGAGCCACGTGAACGTTCAATTCAACATCCACTCAAATTGAATTCGATCCCAGCGAACTGAGCACTCCTCCGGCCACTTTTTTTTTTTAGAAAATACTACTCCCTCCCGCCAAAAATAAATTATATTTTTACTTTTTATGATTTGTAACATTTTACTTTAATTATTATTTTATATTAAAATATAGTTATAATATCTAATAAAAATATAGAATTTTGAAAGTATTTTTAAAATAAATCTACATATTTGACTTTTATATTTTTAAACTAAATATTTTAAAAATTATTAACCGTCAAAATTATAAAATTTAATTAAATCTTAATTAAAACAATAAGTATTTATGGTAGGAGAGAGTAACTAATGCCACTGAACAACTCATGCTACGGTTATGTACTTTTGCCCAATTTTTCCTCCACAAACCCTCTTATTCGTATGTGTTCAAACTGTAACTCATCAAATCGTGGTCAAACCGACGCATCCGGTCCATCAGAATATGTCATCATCAGTAACGTGAGTTACAGTTTCATTCCTTCCGGCAAAACGGGATGTGAACGTTAACCGATCCCCAGGTCGCCATCACGCAGAAAGGCACCATTAGAAAGAGCAGAAAACGCAGAGGTCACTTCGGTTTTCCATGTCTTCCTTGCTTGGCATACTAGGGAAGGGTGAGGAGAGAGAGACAGAGCACCAGTGTACCACTTGCACCCATCAGGCATCAGCGGCACAGCGGGGGCAAACCGTCCATCAGTTCCTTCCTGCTGCAAGTTAACGCAGCGCAACCCAGCCGCATGCACGCACGCACGCATCTCCATGCAGGGGAAGGGAGAATGGCTTCAGCCAGTAGAACTGGAAGACCATTCATTGCGCGGCAACACTTTGCACACCAAGGCCGGGTAGGTGCGGCCATTATAAGAGGCGCGCGCGGCAGTGTGCTACGAATATGGTGAAAAACCATAGGGAGAGGCGCAACAGCAAAGTAGGACGCTAAGCTAGCTCACTGATCCTCACTGTTAATTCCTCCACAGGATTGAGCAGCAGCTGCAGATGCGGTAGTGGTAGTAGAATCCCTAGCTGCCGCCACTCGCTCATCGTCGTGAGCACACGACGGAAGATCGATCTGTTGCTGCAAACAGGGGCAAGAAGAGGAGAGGAGGGATCATCAAGACGATCGAGCAGCAGCATGGCCTCCTTCAACAGGCACTGGCCGAGCATGTTCAGGTCCAAGCACGCCGCGCAGCCGTGGCAGACGCAGCCCGACATGAGCAGCTCGCCGTCCTCCCTCCTCTCCGGATCCACCACCACCACCGGCTGCTCCCTCAAGCACTCCTCAGGTACGCGACGGTGCCGTGCTTTGCATGCCCCTATCGGCCATGTGCATATGCATGATACTGTTGCGCACTTGCATGCCAGTACTAGAGGTAGGGTTTTTGTTGCAAGGGATGAAGATCAAGAACTGATCGATTGATTGGTTGATTCTTCCAGGGGGCGAGGAGAGGAGCCCGGATCCGAAGCCACGGTGGAACCCGAGGCCGGAACAGATCCGGATCCTGGAGGCCATCTTCAACTCCGGCATGGTCAACCCGCCGCGCGACGAGATCCCGCGCATCCGCATGCGCCTGCAGGAGTACGGCCAGGTCGGCGACGCCAACGTCTTCTATTGGTTCCAGAACCGCAAGTCACGCTCCAAGAACAAGCTGCGCACCGGGAGCGGCGGGCGCGCAGCCCCCGCGCGCGCACCGCCGGCCCGCCAGGGGGCTGCGCCCATCACGCCGCCCCCGGCGCAGCCCCAGGCCCAGCAGGTGCAGCTGCTCGCCTCGCCCGTGCAGGCGCCTACCTCGTCGTCCTCGTCCTCCTCCGATCGCTCGTCCGGGTCCAGCAAGCCGGCCGCGAAGCTGGCAGCGCAGGGGATGTCCGCGACGGCGGCCATGGACCTGCTCGATCCGCTTGCCGCGGCCTGCCCGCAGATGTACTACCATGGCCACCCTGTGGCGCCGGCTTCAGCGCCTGCGCCCAAGGCGCAGGAGCTCGTGGCCCCCGAAGACCCGATCTTCCTGCCGTTGCCGCAGGGCTACTACCTGTCGGCCGCAGAGGTGGCCGCCATTCTCGGCGCGCAGTACATGCACGTCCCCGCGCAACTGCAAGCACCGGCGTTGCCAACAGGGACGTTCTTGGGGCAGTGCAACGAGGTGACAGGGCCGACCATCACCGGCCACAGAAGCTGCGCCTGGGGTGCAGGGCTTGGGCAGTACTGGCCAGGGGGCGGCGCTGATCATCATCAGCTCGGCAAGAACGCCGCGGCGTCGAACACCGTCGCCAGGGAGGTGGCGCAGGAGGACGCCACGAAGCCGGGGTTGCTGCAATACGGCTTAGGCGTTGTTACGGCCGTGGACACGGCTTCCGCGGCTGCCACTCTTCCTCTTGCGGCATCGCCGGACGCCTCTGTCACCATTGCCAGTGTGACTGCTTCTACTGCTGGGCTGACACGTTTCGCTGCAAGTACTGCTCCTAATGATGTCGTCGCCAACTATGATCCGTTGCAAGGTATGTGATAAGTTGATTACTCTTCGAGCTCCACTGAATAATCTGTTCACCTCTTCTTTTTGCTCAGTGTCATATCATCGTATGCATGGCTAGGGGCGAAGCCAGATCCAAACCGAGGGTGCACGTACTGTTACTGTTTATAAAAAATTACTGTTTATTTACTGTTTATCGTTCTTATATTTAGTGGTAATTTTAGATGGGAGGAGGCGCATGTGCACCACCAACCATAACGTGGCGAAGCACATCGCCACTGTGCATGGGTATATATTCGTTTATGTTTGTATCGATTAGGGTCACAACATGGGTTCCTTTCTCTTGTAGTGTTATGTCTCTATTTCAGGTTTGTCAGAATTTAACTCCACATTAGTTCTAGTATTAGTTTGCTCTGACATAAGAGTACGCAATAGCTTGCTATTGCCATTGTGTATGAACAATGAAATGCACAAAGACGTCCATCCAATCTTTGTATGCTTTGTATGCATGGGATTGCACAAATTTCCTCTAGGGCTCCAATCACATATTATGCATTCCCAACATAAGGGTACTACTATCAGTGTTTGTATGCCTAAAGGCATGCATGTGGCAATCAGACAAGATTAGGCCACGTAAAATCTCTTGTACATGTTCAATCTTGTCATAGCTAGTCATGCATGACTTTCCCATGCATGGGAAAGTTGGGGAAATTTGTCAGTTTGTAAGCACACAGCACGTACAGATTTAGACAAGACTAAATTTGCGAGTTGTTCTCAGGAAAAAATTCATGATGGGATGATTCAGAGATATGAACTATTCCATGGTGACAAAACATCATATCATCATATGTAGATGCATTCCATGTTGCAAGTCATGGATCCATCTTTGCATGCGCGCATGTTAATGAGAGGACTAGAATAGAAACATAAGATTCCCGATGATATTCTAAAACTGGGCTCTGCAAACTCAGATATTGCTTTATACAAATTACTAGTATCGATGAATGGAGAAATTGATCTTGTGTCATCAATGTAGGAGCAAGTAGAAAGCAGTGAAGCACTAATGTATACTATAGGTGAAAAGACTTGAATTGGATTGTCTTGACCTGGAAAATTAGAGGAAAAATGAAGCTCTGGGATCCAAAAGGAAGCCTATGGCTATGGATAAAGAGCAGTAACTTAGGGCTCGGTCACAACTCACAAGTCACAACTCATAAATTGTGCCCCCTCTGTGTGGTCTTGTCACGGTGGCCTCTCTCGGTAGAAAAAGGGTAGAAGACGGGAAGGCTCTGTAAATTTTGCATGCGTACGTACGTTCTTGAAAAGATTGAGGTGATGGTGGTCAAATTTCTGCTGCTCGACGTCCAAGCAAGCACTTAAAGTTCTTTCACACCATAGCGCGTTTTTTACATAGAGCGAGCGTGTGCATAGCAATTCAAGACCCTGTTCGTGCATGCGTGACTGTCATTCACTTGGATTTCCTCAAACCCTTTGGTTTCTGAATTCATGGGGCACAATAACTTCGCCGCAGTTAATACCTCTCGCCGTTTGTTTGACTGTCTCTACTTGCATGCAGAACTAGCGGACGCCGTCGGGGTCACCGGTGCACGCGACGCGGCCGTGGCCGTGGCCGCGCCAACGGGAGCCGAGACCGTCGGCGCGAGGGGCTTCGCGGTCCTGTGCATCATGGACAGCAGCACGGGCAAGAGCGTGCTGCACAACGACGTCCCGGCCACGAAGCTCGACGTGATGGCGCAGTTCGGCGAGGCGGCCGTCCTGTTCCGCTGCATCGGCGAGCGCCCCGAGCACGTCCCCGTCGACGCGTCGGGCTGCACCGTCGAGCCGCTCCAGCACGGTGCCGTCTACTACGTGCTGGTATAACAAACGCGACGCGTGCAAAAAGCACTACCGTGTCGATCGTGCCTACGTGCCGAGTGGTTAAGTTAGCTTATCATCTCTGCCGATTTAATCTAGGCTTCTTTTAATTGTTCCTATCTTCTGTGTGCATGCATTATTAAGTAAGGACATTATCGGTCGTATTGGAAGAGCTCTATATCTTGCTAGTTTAGCATAATCGTATGTATGTTGATGTGTGTGTTGTTACTTTTCTGCAAGTCTAATCACTACTATCATGTTATGAACATGAAGCCTTGGCATCTTACTGCTTGCACGTTATTCTGACCGAGCTAGATGCATTTGATCCCGTTTTGGATTGCAAAAAAAAAAGAAAAAAAATGTATGAACAGAATTAGTAAGAAACTAAGAATTTCAATTCCTGCTAAAATCGAGAAAATTCATGGTCTTCATTGTCAGTAAATGGATGGCCCATGAACATTGTCTTTGGCTAGCTACATTATTTAATGTCTTTTCGGTTCTACATTCACTTCCAATATTCACTCTACTAAATAAATAAGTGGCAATCATTCCCAAACTGACATGGTTACAAAACTCTGGACACTAACTTCGTGCCATAGCGTATATAAAATCTATCAGCATATAAATATTAAAAATCTATCAGAGTGGTAGAGCGTGACCAACATTAACCATTACAAGAGTGGTCAATTCAGGGAAAATTTTATTGCAAAACCATAGTGGATATGCGGAATGCGAAAATCGGAAGTAATATCAGAAGTGAGGGCGGTCTTTAGGTCTTTAGGGAGATCAGAAGAGACGAGGGAATTATTTTTAGTACGACTCTACTCACTATGATTCAAATCTCAATGCCTATGATTTACACATGCGTGGGTGATTTCAACGAGTTTAATTGTAGGTGTATAGTAGCGAGCACACTCAATGCGTGAATGTGGTAGGTGTATGGTAACGGGCACACTCTTAGATGCGTGAATGTGGTGGTGCACGAGTGTCTGTCATCCTTATAATCTAGAAAAATGATCAAAGGAGTTGGAGTTTTCTTCTTTTGTACTTTTTTTTTCTGGAATGAGGAACCAATTTGGGTGTGCATACTTGTGCAAAAAAAGTGTATATTGTATAGGGGTGCACGAAGCTTTATCCGGCTAAATTGTTTTGAACATGCGAAAGGAACGGTGACATCTAAAAGAGGATTAATTATCATACTTAAAACTATTTAACTTTAAAAGTTTTATCAGATAAATCTACCTATAACTAATCCTAGTAAAGTACTCATAAAAGTAAATATACAATGATAGATTGTAAGGAGTAAATGCAGAAACGTAAATAAGATACAAAGAGTAAATTCGATATAAATAATTTTTTTTTAGTATCGATGGCATAAACATCACTTCTAATCTACATTAGAGCTACACCAAGGATATGCTCCCGGTCTCAAAGGCTATTTCGATCACGGCTCTTGAGCTACCAAGCCACAAATACAAGGCTCACAGCAAGACTCTCTTCTAGTCACTTGCCCATATCTTCACTTTAAAGCTTGAGCTATCAAGTTAAGAATATCCGCGTCCCCAAACAAAAGTCTTGTCGCCACTCAACACCAAGTCGGAGGGTCAAAAAAATTGAGCCACTAAGATCTAAGGTGCGGGCAAGTCACAAAGACTCTAAAAAGCCAGTATACCTCTCGATACATGCTATAATCACTCCTTAATCTCCTCTCTAGATAGCAACACGTAGACACAACTCTCCCTAGGTTTATTGGCACTAATCACTCCTTAATCTTATGTTTAATTACTTTAGATGATCACTTTAAGCACTTTGGTGTCTTGGATATCTTCTCATATGTATATGAGCTTCTCTGAACTCCAGCACCCTCAAATGGCTGAGTGGATGGTATTTATAGCATCAAATCCGTGTATTAGCCGTTGCTCTAACAGTTCAAACCAACTGTGAGCACCAGATAATCAGACTTCAACATTAGTACAAGCACCGAATTATCCGATATGTACAACAGTACAAACTAGCTATTGAAACCCCACTCAAATACATTTGTGAACATTGGATGTTCTGATGCAATTTTTAACTCTATAACTGGACCACCGGTGAGCCTAACCGAGCTAATTCTCACTGTGCAATAGTCCAGTGTGTACAACCTTATCTAATTACTGGATCATTCGGTATGTACAACTTCTCACATCTCTAAAAGTCATTTAGAAACCCTCCGGTAAAGCCTTCGGTGTACAATTCTTATATGGATCGGACCATCTGATGAGTTCAAATACATCATTCCTATGAAGTTTTGCACTTCTCCTATAAAATGCTCTAGTGTGCACTCAGGTTCTAGTACTAAACCATCTGGTATGGTCAACTTCATCTTAGGAGGGTTGCATAAGTACTATAAAACACTCTGGTATGTATATTGCTTAAATACCAGATTATCCAGTGAAGTCTTCATCTCTCTCCACGTAACAAAAAGGCTATGGTGTGTGTAACTTATAATCACCGGATTATCCGATGTATACATTTTCTTCTGAACTTATTCAATTTAAACTTTCTTGAGTTCAACATCGGTAGCTTTTTCATGCGTTACATCTATAAGATTTACTAACATATATACTTGACAAACATATTAGTCGTATTGATTATTTTATTATTAATTATACATAATTTAAAAGATCGTATTTACTATGGCATGATTGTAGTCATGGGCTAGCTTAATAAAATGGCTGCGCATACTTATGCTTCTCTTACTTCCTATAGCACTAAAATTACATGTATCGTCGTTTTCACGTGACCATGTGCAGATCTGATTAAGAACACTTACTTATTTGTGACTGACTGCCTAAATGCTGAATAATGTAGCCATTAGGTGGATAAGAGAGGAAACATAGAGGAACATGCAGGATGATCTACACGCCTGCACGGGTCTTCAAATTAAGGAGTCACCGGGCGAGGCACCCTATGCTGATCTAGGAATTGAACTTGTGCTGTTGGGTACCTGTTCACCCGGCCATAAGGACATCTTCAGCAGTGAAGGTATCTAGTGTTACAGTACCTCGTAAAGTACTGTAGCACTCAAATTTTATCTTTAGCTTTGCCGGATTACTATAGCAGTCGTAACACTGTAGCAGTATTGTTCTCAGAGGCTACCAGTTGGTCTGAAGGGAGAAGAAGAGTATTAAAAAGTAGAAAATGTGATAACTGTTAGAGATGGAAAAAAAAATACTGTAATAGTAATAAGAGGTGTTGTAATAGTATTTTTGAAAATAAAAATTTAAGTAGTTACTAGAGATGATCTAACATCGTTTGAAGAGGACAAGACACATAGCTAGATTATATAGGTACGTGTACAGGAACACGACAGAAAACTACTATGGCGAACCACACCTGTTCTGTAGTAGTACATGTTTGAGCCGTGAGAGATGAGTTACCGATCCACTCCCCTAAGCAGGTGGAGACAATTGAAGGTCGGGTTGAGTTTATTCAATTTCTTTACAAGTTTTAAGCAACAAACAGGACTCTCCTGGAGTCCCTGGTATACCGGCTTCAGCTTGGGAGGACGTCCTGCACCGGCGCCGGACGCGCACGGCGCAGAGGCCTGGCAGGTCCGTTTAATCCGCGCTCTTTCCTCGGCCGATCTGGAGCGAGCGGCCGGTTGGTGCAGGCGCCGTACGTAAGGATCGATCTCACCATGGTCTCGCCGTCTTGTTGCCGGTAGTACTGTGGCGCGCATGGGCGGGGGACACGATGCGTTACGTGTAGGCAGCCTTCTCCCGTGCAGCAGCAAGCAACCAGACCAGGGCCCCCTGCGCTCCCCCTCCCCTGCCGTCGCAGCTGGGCAGAAAGCGCAGACAGAGCAGCTGCAAACAAACAGTGCGGGAGACAGAGCTAGGCCTACGAATGTAGCACAGGACTGTCCTTCCGTCCGGACGTCGGCAGACCAACCGGACGCCTTCTTTGCATACCTTTTTGACTCTATCTCTAAGGACTGTTAGAGTCTATAATACGATTATATGGTGTGTATATATATACAATATAATAGATAAATTATTTTATAAATTGGTAATAAATAATTTAAATGATACATGAAAAATTAAGTTATAAATAATAGACAGTATCCACACAATAGAAAAATATTGTTATTTGATATTTTAGATCGTTTGTTAATAGATAGTATTCATACAATAGGAAAATATTGTTGCCTAATATTTTAGATCGTTTATTAATTAATAGATAATATTTTTTATTTTATTTCTCTTTCCTCTACTTAAATAAAATTTTAGTAACCTTTTGACAGTTGACGTCACTTTTTACATGTCGTAAGATGATAGATGGAAAAGGCATGTCATTGTTGTCAACAAGACAGGGGTGGAAGACGTGCAGCGCGCTCGTGGGGGGCAAAACGTAGGATCTGGCGAGGGGACTTCACATCGCTAGGCAAGGACTCTCTCTACCTAGGCTGTATTCGTACCTGTACAGGGGGCGTGTGCGTGTGCGTGTGCGTGTGCGTGTTCGTGCTCCCTCCATTGGGCAGCTTTTCCATTAGTGCCAGGTCGGGTCAGTTTGCTTTTCGTTCCTGTCCTTTTTAGCCAAGCCCATTTGACCGCTGTCAGACATGACCTTGTTGACTAGCATTGGCTCAGCGGCAGTGTTGCATCAGGGAGACCGCTGTCAGACATGACCTTGTTGGCTAGCATTGGCTCAGCTGACCGCCCTGTAGCATCTTCAGCTGATCACTTGTCGTCCTCATTTATTCTTGATATGAACCCGTCATATTCTTGAGCTGAAACATGACTAGCATTGTTTAACCTCGATCAGCGAGCTGCCGAGGCAGAGGAAGAGATCATATCACACGGACTCTCCTCTGCAATCCAATCAAACAAATGGAATGTCACACACACTGACACACAGGGGGACGTGCTCGTACAAATTAACCGGCACGCCCAAAGAAACAAACCGAGAGGAAAACAAACAACAGGAGAGAGCTAACTTGCCTACCTGCACGCACACACATTTCCTGCACAATCACAACGGAAAAAATGAACTTACTAGCTCTCAAACTAAACTGGCCTATACAGCAAAAGAAAAAACTCTTCTAAACTCCAACCAACTATGCTAGTTCCACATATGAACTTAAAAGAGCTATCTTTTCCTGTTATGCCACGTTGACGGACACAGTTCGACGTACAAATACAAGTTGGAGACCAACCGATGAACCGAGACCGTCAAAGCAGGTGTTGGCTACAAACTTTCCTGACCTCGCCCTTCCTGCCCTTCTTGATCCGGATGGACCCCATCCGGTCCATGCTCGCCACGAAGGCCTGGAAGAACCGGGCCTTGTCGGCGGCGAGCTCCTGCACGAGCGGCCTGGTCCTCGCGTCCAGGAACAGCGCCTGGTCGGACGCGAGCAGGCCCAGCCTGGCCGGCAGGTTGGCGTAGTACGCGTGGTCGAACTGGAACGGCGTGCTCACGTCGAAGGGCACCACGACGCGCGCGCTCCCGCCCGTGGAGGGGCACGACATGCGGAGCGCCTTCACGAGCCCGGCGTCCATGAGCGGGTCGGGCCGCCGCGTGCCCCGGAAGTCGTAGATGCGGGCCAGGAAGTGGACGCAGTGCGCGAACCCGACGGTGTGCGCGCCCGAGAGCGCCACCAGGTCGCCGGGGTTCAGGCCCTTGGCGGCGAACACGCGGAGGAGCTCGTCGACGGTGGAGTTGGCGCGGGGCAGGCTGCCGCGCACCTTGTCCGCCAGGGACACCTTACTGTCCTTCCGGCCCTTCTTCACCGGGTAGTACGGCCCACCTGCCTGCGCAGCAAGATCACCATGAAAGTCTTTGATGGGCTAGGCCGCTCAGGATCCTGATAGTGCAATGTTCTTTTGTTATCAGGCCCAATATTCTCTAGGACCATCGTGTACGGGGTGTTTCTTAATTTTGTTTCTTCATTTACTGTTTTTTGCTTCTTCAATATTTCTCAAACCAATCAATTTTCTAAGGCTGAGAAATGAGAATAGAAATCTGAACAAAATTTAGAAGCCGTAGATTTTGCTGAATGATTTAGCCCTTTTTGTAAGTTCTCACCTAGCTCAGCTCAAAAGAAAAGGTAGTGACTTGTGGCCTAGCTAAGCCAAAGTGGTCCGGAAAGATGCACGAGCCGATTCCAAAGATGGGCGACCGTGCTACTACACAACAAGCGAGGGTCAGGTTGGGCGCTTGACTATCGCGAGAGAGGAGAGAACACGACACTTGACTTGCTCAGAGGCAAATGGACAAAACTAAAACCACTTGTTATCTGCATCGGTTATAATAGGTACTCCAGTTTACTCTGGCAGTCAGACACATAATTTCATAAAACCCATGTGGCCCCAAGTTGCCAGCACCAAATGTGCTGCCTTTGACACGGCCGAGCCAATCATTGGTGCCTTGCGACCGTAAGATCAAGAGAGTGTCGAATCTCCAAGCCCGGTTGGGATTAGCCGTTTGAGGCTGTCATTTCTAGATCTGTTTAAGAAACTAAGTTAAAATATATTTTAATTTGTATATAATAAGTTATTAATAACGTTGGATTTGAAATGATTTTGGTTGGTATGAGTTTGTTTGTGTATGATCTTGTTTATGGCTACCAAAGTTTGAATTGGAGAAGACTGTTTCAAAGTCTAGAAAATTATATCTTATCGGAACATCCGGTATATGGATTTTTGACAACACTAGATAGTTCGGTGTTACGGTGAAGTAAGCATCAAAACATCTTCAGTGCTGAAGCAGAAATAGAAGTAAACACTGGATGGTCTGGTGATGGACTTAGAGAGAGCCGGAGTATTTTCTGCGAAGAGGAGATTTTTAGCATCAAGTTTTAATATGTACGCCATATGGTTTGGTGCTGAGTTTGTGAACACCGGAGAATGCGCTGGATCTTTTATTGCAGAGAGGTTGCAGAAGGGTGGTTCGTTGGATTGACACATGCCAGATTATCTGGTGATAGATATGAGATCATCGGAAGCTTCCACCATATATTTTCTTGCAGAGAGCAAAATTTTTCTAGAAAAGATAGTGCTACACTCACCGGATGGTCTGGTTTTCAGAAGCAGAACACACCGAAATATCCGGTGTTCATATTTTCTGCAAAATGTGCTCTGAGTTGAAGTTTTTGATTTTCTGCTAACTTGGAGATGTTTTGGAGTGTGGAGAAATGTTTTTGTTTGTTTCATGGTGTGCAGGTGATGGATGCAACGTGACGGTCGATGGCAGGTGATTGGAGCTAAGCGGGTGCTTGATGCCGGACGATCAACGAGGACCGGGCGGAGTTAAGAGTGATCCTAGCTGTACATATGAAGGTCAAGCAAAGCATAAAAAGGAGGATCAAGATGGCGTATTGACAAAGTCAAGCGAAATGAATACCGATGCAAGTGACAAGGCAGCTCGAGGGATCGGGAGCAGGAGAGACTTACCGACGGTCAAGATCGCAAGACAGAGGACACGCATCATCATCAGAGCGTTTGTTTCAGGTGGAAACAAGTGACGGCTAGTCATGCTTTAAGAAGCATGTTAGGATTTCGCGGTTTAGCCTCAAAACTGTAGGAGGACTGAAGGAGTACGTGGTACCATCGTAAAGCTTGCATCAAGGCGAAGCTAAGTCGTGAAGGCGCCGAGGCTGTCCGATAAATGGAGAAGAAAATGGACAAAAATGCCCTCAGTAGTAGGTAGGAGTGTACTACAAAAGATGTGTATTTTGGAAAAAAAAGCTGAGAAACTTAGGGGTTAAGTTTCCTAGGCCTATAAATAGAGGGGTATGGCTATGAGAGAGGCTGAATCAGCCATTTGAGCTTCTCGTGCCACCTATATGAAAGCATTGTGCTAGGGTTTTAGAAGAGAGGAGAATAAATGCTTAGCCTATGTAATAGGTGACAGTTTTGAGAGGAAAATATTTGTAACCCGTCTAAATTAGGGTTGACCTCTTTAAGTAATGAATTATATTTTGTTACATATGCTTGAATTTCCCACATTCTATTTTCCTCTATTGGTTTCCTTGCCTTGCGTGCCAGTTTTTTCTTTTCAGTGTTGTTTTTTGTTTTTCATTTTGAGCTAAAATTTTAACACCTTGGGAGGTTGTTCTTCTTGATGCTAAATGCATAAAATTCACATACACATGCATATGTGATAGGGTCTTGAATTCTCTTATCTTTAGACCATCATCTTGGAGATCTTCTTCACCCGGTGTTCATCTATTGATCCTTAAGTGATCTTTTCTTAAGATTCAACCTTTATATGAGGATGAGTTATGGATTGTGTCGAAGGATTAACTCCTGTCGCAGGGATCCCAAGAGACCCCTTTTTAGAGATTTGGCCGGGGGGATGATCCTGAATAAGTTCGTCGGAGAAATGAATGAGAGTAAATGCAACGGCTGGTGGTGGGGGTGATGATCTAGTGCAAAGAGAAGTAAATGCACTGAAATTTAGACAGGTTCTGGCCGTACGGGGGCGTAATACCCTACTCCTGTATAGATGTAATAACTGTCCTGAGGAAGTCCCTCAAGGATGTGCTGGTTACAAGAATATTTGTCTAACTAAGAGCTTGAGGCTCCTTGTTCTTGGGCAGGGACTGTCCCTTGTGCGTTGTGTTCGTCTATGGTTCCGTTCTTGCTGCTTGGGTGCTTGTGGTCTCTTGTTCGATTCTTGGATTGTTTTCTCTTCTGTGTTGCTGGCTCTTTTAAGCACTCGCCGGCTGCGACATGCCCCGAACGGGAAGAAGGGGGCACAAGTTCCAAGACACCATGACTGGGAAAGGCGTCATCATTTCTTCTGGGTGAAGTGACCGGGGGGTGGAAAACGCGGCGCACGCCCGGTCACCTGTCACCATAAACGCCCTGGCAACGGGCGCCGTAGAGAGGGCCCACCAGGCAGCCGCAGAGCAACCCGGCGTGCCCGCCCCGTCTTGTTCCTCTGCCACAGCAGGGCGGCAGATGGAACGCCTTGATCCTGGCGATGTTATCCCGAGATACGTCGGATGATACGGGACGGGACCCGTGCAATTAATAACCCCACGCCTCTCTGCCAAAACATGGCAGGAACTGACACTGCGGCGGGAGCAGTTGGGGATGTCAGGCCACGCACGCTCATTAAATGCAGCCTCAGACCTCTGACCGATTGACACCCCATCGGCGGGTGCCTCGGGGGTCTTTCTGGGTCGTCGGGGCACCGAGTGCTCTGGGGTACTGTTCACCTCCCCGAGCACTCTCTCCCGAGAATGCCTATCCTTGTCCTCGGGGTACCGGATGCTCGGGGGTACTGTTCACCTCCCCGAGCACTCTCTCCTGAGCACTCTTGCACGAATCTTCGGGGAACCGAGTGCTCGGGGGCTGCCACATGCAACCCTGAGCACTCTCTCCTGAGCACTCTTGCCCGACCCTTCGGGGAACTGCGTGCTCGGGGGCTGCCACATGCAGCCCCGAGCACTCTCTCCCGAGCACTCTTACGCGGATCCTCGGGGAACCGAGCGCTCGGGAGCTGCCACACGCAGTCCCGAGCACTCTCTCCCGGAACTTGGCTCTTCTGATTGTCGGGGGACTAGGGCGCTCGGGGGTGACCGGGCACCTCCCCGAGCACTTTCTTCCCGGTACTTAAACTCCGCGGATCATAGGGGAACGGGGGTGTTTGGGAACCACGGACTGTGGCCCCGAGCACCTTCTCCCGGGACTTGAACTTTCCTCACCCCGCAGGAGGGACCTCGCGGGATGGCGCCATGTGGCGGATGGCTGGGCTGGCCTCGGGATTCAGGGACCCCCGGTTCTTGATACACCGACAGTGGTTTGCTGTGTAATTTAGTGTTCGATTCCAACCTTGAGACCCACCTTTTGTTAAATCTTCAAGTTTGATTTTTGATCTTTCTCGGAATCTCCGGACTCTCCGGAAACTCCAGACTTTCCGGTCCCATCTCCGGAGTCTCCAGACTTTCTGGGTAGGTGTAGTTTTTGGCTACGTATTTCTGTTGTGATTCTCTTTTAGAGGTGCGTTGGGTGATCGAATAGGCCATCAATTTCGCAAGAAATTTGTTGAGGCGCCTATTCACCCCATCTAGTCGTCACTCTTGATCCTACAATTGACATCAGAGCCGATTTCATCACTTGTTGACCATAACCGGCTTTGTGATCTATAGGTGATATGGAGAGAAGTGAGAAGATTCTGCTATTTGATGGCCGTGATTTTTCGTAATGGAAGGTCCAGCATGTAGGCTTAGCTTCTAAGCCAAGAAAGTGCAATGTGGTAAGTAGTTGATTCCAACTACGAGATCCCTGCTGCTCACACGACTCAGATTCAAATCGAACAGTATGAGGCTGACAAAAAGACTAGAAATATTTTGTTCACTAGCCTAAGTCGGAATGAGTTTGACAGAGTCCAGCACCTCTATACTGCCCAGGAGATCTGAAATGCTTTGAGTGTCTTTCATGAAGGCACTAATCAGATTAAGGTCAGATGTCAAAGCACATCTAACCAAGAATACCAAATGTTTGTGTAAGGCCCCGGAGAGTCTTTGGATGCGATGTTTGCTCGCTTTGATGGGATTGTTAGCAATCTTCGATCAACTGGTGTTTTGCCCTATTCTGACAACGAAAGAGCGATCAAGCTTCTCTATGCTCTTGACTATAGCATATGGAAAGTGAAGATCTCGAGCATTGAAGAGTCTTCAAGTTACGACATGTTGACTTGTGATGACCTCTTCAGCAAGCTCAAGTCTACCAAGATAGCCAAGGCAATTAGTCTGCAGCTGGCTTCGGGACCTGGTGGTGGCAATCAGTCTGCAGCTGGCTTTTCTTATGCTAACAATTCATCGAGTGGATTTGCTTTGTCTTCCTTGGTTTCTGTCATAGAGGAGCAGGTGGACACACTGGATGATGAGAACCTTGCACTGATTGTGAAGAAGTTCACTTGTTTCTACAACAATCACTGAGACTGGAAGAGGGGTGGTTCTTGTGCCTACTTGAGTGTGGTGACACTACCCATTTCAAGGCGGATTGCCCAAAGCTCAAGAAGATGGAGGATTGCCACAAGCACAAGAAGAAGAACAAGAAGCCCTTCTTCAAGAATAACCACGGCAAGATGGCCAAGAAGGCGGCTTCTAGAGCATTCGTGACGGCTCTCAGTGACATCAACACCTCTTTTAGCGATAAGGAGAGCTCGGAGTTGAATGAACCACAAGCAAAGAACAAGAAGAAGGCCAAGGACTTCACCGGCCTCTGCTTCATGGCAGACGACAACAACAACGATAGCGACCACAAGCTGGATCCTTCCGAGGTATTGCCTTCCCTATGACCAGCTTTCTATTCAAGTCGATACCTTGAATGATGCTCTCGTTAGCCCTGATAGGTTAGTTAAGAAAGTTGTACGTGAGTTGAAGGATCTTACGTCTAAGTATGAGTCTGTCTCTACTAAACTCGTATTGCTTAGGTCTAGGCCTGATATTGAGGAGTGTGAGAGTTGCCTGATTGTCATGGCTGAACTTGCCGAGCTTCATAATGTGCATGCTCAAGTCGCCAGTTGGCTTAAGAGTGCCGAGAAAAAGCTCCTTGAGGAGGAGTCTAGGTCTACTCTCTTAGGTGCTTGTAAGAATTGCCCTTTGCTTGCAAAGGATGTTGAACTGAAAGACAAACGTCCGAATGAGCTAGAGTCTAGATTGGAGAGTGCTGAAAGTTCTAATGATGTGTAGCCAAATTGTTCCACCTGCACCATCTTTCAGGACAAACTCAGCTGGGATAGAGGGCAAGTTCAAAAGCTTTTGACTGAGAATGAGTACCTCCTTTCTCTGGTGGAGAAGTGCTCAGAGGGCAAAGAGAAAATGAATTTGATCTTGACCAAGATCAAGATATGTATTGACAATGCAGGTTTGATTCTTGGGTTGGGTTTTGAGAGGGTGGAGAGAGTAAGACTGTGTTCAGCACATCTACTACCCTAGAAGTTGAGAAGTCCAAAATTAATTCCACACCACAACCCATCAAGAAACTCATTCCTCAATCCATAAAGAAGAAACCCGCACCACAACCCAAGAGAGCTCCACAGCCTAAGATGAGAGAGCCTGCGAGAGAGCCCCAAGTGACCGGTGGTCGAGTTCTCGAGAGACGCTACCATTGCACCTACTGTCAGAGAGAGGGTCACTTGGTTAGATTTCGCTTTTGCTGTAGGAGAGATGAGCGGCGTGAGTAGGAATTGAGCACTCGGGATATGTACCGCCCCTCTATTGGTGTACATGAGCATTTTCCTCGCTTCGACTCATGAGTCCCTAGCGCTTTTTAGTGTCTTTCTAGAGGTGTTGTTTGGCTTGGATTTTGCCATGACTCGTATGTTTTTGGTCCATGTGTAAGATGTTTTGAGTTTCAGCACTTTGGCGGACCACGTTTTCCTCATCGTGATACTCACCCTCACCGCACTCCGCACTAGACCTGTTTTACCTGCACCTACTTTTACCACTTCAGGGCAGATGAACCAGTACTGGATTCCCGAGAGGTTTTTGACTAACCCCAATACTGAGCCATCCACCTATTATTCTTCTCATATGTAGGTGGCAAACGGAGGCTTAGAGAACAAGTGGCTCATTGACTCCAGTTGTTCGCGCCACATGATCGGAGATTCATCATGGTTCTCCAGCCTCACCCCCGCGAAGCGATATGAGTACATCACATTCGAGAATGATCGGAAAGGAATGGTGAAAGCCAAAGGTATGGTAAGAGTGAATGAGAGTTTCACTCTCAAGGATGTAGTTTTGGTGGAGCGTCTGGGATACAACATTCTCTTTGTATCTCAATTGTTGGACGAGGACTTAGAAGTGTGTTTCAAATGTGATACTTCTCGAGTTCTCAATTCTTCTAACGCTTTGATTTGCAAGATTTCTTGAGTTAGTAGAGTTTTTGGAGCTAATTTTTCTGTGTCTCTTGGTTCTTCTTATTGTTTGATTGCTCAACATTCTTCTGAGCTTTAGATTTGGTATAGGAGACTAGGGCACATGAGCTTTGATTTGCTTGCTCGTTTGAGTGCGCTAAGCTTGATTCGAGGATTGACTAAGCTCAAGTTTGAGAAGAATCTTGTTTGTGCTCTTTGTCAGCATGGCAAGATGGTTGTTGCCTTTCACCCACTAGTCAATCTTGTTTACACTTTGGGAGGAAGTCAAAGGTTTCACATTTGAGAGTTTTTGGGTGTTGGTGCTTCATCCTAAAGCGTGACAATCTTGACAAGTTTGAGTCGTGTTCTTCCGATGGTACTTTCTTGGAGTATTCTCTTCATAGTCATGTTTACAGGGTTTACAATTTTGAAACCAGCACCATCATGGAATCCTGTGATGTGACTTTTGATGAGTCAACCCCCTGTGCTAGTTTTGTCCTTTAGTGTGCAAGTGATCAAGAGATGAGCTAGAACATCTTTGTAGATGGCGACCTTCTAGCTCTTGGTGATGATAAGGATGATCCACTACTTTCCTCGACCACACCTGCTCCAGAACTGGCTCCTGCTTCTTCTACTTCAGTAAAGGGTCATGCAGTCTCTACTTCCATTTCAGCTGCTTTCAAGTCTGCACCAGCAGTGTTTGAGGGGGAGGACACTCACAGCGTGAGTCCCCTCAATGCATTTAGCAGTGACACCCTTCACAAACGATGATCAGTGATATCAATGAGAGGGTAACAAGATCCAAATCTACTTCTCATACTCATTTTACTGATTCTACATTCATTGCTTCTTTTGAGTCTCATGATGTTGGACATGCTTTATCTGATTCAAGTTGGGTCAATGCCATGCATGAAGAGCTTAATTTTTTTGAGAGAAACCAAGTTTAGGTCCATGTAGAGCCACCCCTAATGTTCACACCATATGAAACAAATGAGTTTTCAAAAACAAATAGGGGGATGATAGATCTGTAATAAGAAACAATGCTAGACTAGTGGCTCAAGGTTTAACTCAGGTTGAGGGGATAGACTGTGGAGATACCTTTGCACCGTAGCTAGGCTAGAAACCATTAGGATCCATCTTGCATTCGTGGCATCCAAGGGTTTCAAGTTGTATTAAATAGATATCAAGAGCGCTTTCCTAAATAGTTTTATTCAGAAAGAGGTCTATGTTACGTAACTCCTAGGCTTTGAGCACCCCAAATAACCACATAGAGTTTACAAGCTTAGAAAGGTTTTGTATGGGCTTAAGCAGACACCTAGAGCTTGGTATGATAGACTGAGGTCTTTCTTGCTAGAGTATGGGTATGCGATGGGGTCAGCTGATAAAACTTTGTTCACTCTCAGGCATGATAATGATTTCTTACTTGTTCAGATATATGCGGATGATATCATTTTTTATGGCTCTTCTCATGCATTTGTGGACAATTTTTGCAGAAACTATGAGCAGTGAGTTTGAGATGTCGATGATGAACGGGCTCAACTTCTTCCTTAGGCTACAAATCAAGCAATGCAAGCAAGATACATTAGTCCACCAGACGAGGTACACCAAGGATTTGCTGAAGAAGTTCGATATAAGTGATGTGAAGCTCTTGGCGACACCGATGGCTAACTCAACCATGCTTAATTCAGATGAAGATGGCGAGGAGGTGGACCAGCGGGAGTATAGGAGCATGATTGGTTCTATCCTGTACTTGACGGCAACAAGACTCGACATCCACTTTGCCATTTACTTGTGTGCTCACTTCTGGGCTTCACCGAGAACGTCTCACCACCAAGCGGTGAAACGTATTCTGAGGTACCTCAAGCACACTCTCGAGTATGGGATTTGATTTTCTGCTTCTTTGCTTTCTCTTCGAGGTTTTTCAGATGCAGATTTTGCTTATTGTAGAATTGACAGGAGAAGTACCTCTAGTACTTGTCACTTCTTGGGTACTTTTCTTGTGTGTTGATCTTCTCGTAAACAGTCTAGCATTGCATAATCTACTTTTGAAGCTGAATATGTACCCGTGCTTACAGATTTTGTTGATGGTTGCTACTTTGTGGAATTTTGGGTTGAATTTCAGGAGTGTGTCACTTTTGTGTGATAACACTAATGCCATAAGCTTAGCCAACAACTCAGTTCAACACTCCAGAACCAAACACATAGATGTGAGATTCCACTTTGTAAGAGACCACAATGAGAAGGGAGACATTGAGTTGAGCTACATAGATATCTAACATCAGCTAGCCAATATATTCATCAAACCTCTAGATGCTACAAGATTTACCTATTTAAGAGGAAAGCTTGATGTGTACCATCCTTATGGCACTGTGTGAGAGAGAGATGTCCTTTGTATATACTCTATATTACTTTTGATGTATTTGCATTATATTTCATTATGTAAGATAATCATAGTAGTTGAGCTTTAACTTGTATGTTTTTAGCATTTTCGATTGCTAGACTTGAATTTAGACTAAGTTGAGTAGTTGTGTGGACAATCTTTTAATCTTAGGTTCTTCTTGATGCTTTGACATGATATATTTCAAACAAGCTTGCTTTCCTTAAGATAAATTTTGATAATTTTATGAATCATGTAGGTTATGAAATGTTACATTCTTAATCACCATGTTCGTAATTGCTTAGGCTTAGTCAATGGTTGTGTTAAGGCTAGTTTGATGAATATCTTACTCTAGTTCTTCTTGGTTCAAGTTAGTGGATTGTGGAATATTACACTATGTTTTCTGTCTTTGTTAAATGTTTACCTCATGATAGAACCTTGGGGAACATGTGTTCCTTGGGTCGTAAAGTCATTACTTAACTTGATCTTGTGACCATCTTGATAACTTATGCAAATTGAATAATCATGAAAAATCAAGTCTTTTGTGCTAAAATGTGATCCAATATATTTGTCTTGAAGCCTTAAGGTGTTTGCGGTACCTAGTCGAGCGACACTTTATTTGGATAAGAGGCAACTTGAGGATAAAATAAAATTCAAAGAAATGTGACTAGCTGTTTAAATCTTCTTAATCACTTGATCAATCTAAGTTTTGATTTCATATGTGAGCGTTTACAAAGCCTACTGTCATGAACACTTGTTTTCCTAGTTTGAGGTTAAAATTGGCTAGTTCTTAATGCTTATATTGCCTCGGCAAAAGTGAATGTTTATGTGGTGGTCACTTTTAAAATGATTCGGCTATATGAAATTAAATGTGCCAACTAATTCTTCGGGTTTAGCTTGTCGAACTTTATGATCTTGTGTCACTGTCTCTTTTTGACTCTCTGCGCGATTATGCGCTCTACGTTCTACCTTCCGGAGCCCTTTGATATTTCTAGCTCTTGCAAATGCTTTGTGATATACTTGTAAAAGTTCATTTAGGATTACATGTTCATAATGTTTTATCGATGTTTGCATTGCCAAAGGGGGAGAGCATATACACAAAGATGAGAATATGCATAAATATGCTTCAAAGGAAGAGAAATGAGAATATTTGCAACAAACCTCAAAGAAAAATAAAAAATGTGCATTCATCAAGGGAGAGCATTTGTTTTTGAGTTATTGAGTTTTTCTTGTTCTTTTGAGGTTTATGGCTTGTCTTTGCCTCTCCTCTGCCTTTTGCAATCTTTCTTATGCCAAGTGGCATGGTTCTTACTCTTTCTCGAGTTTTAGTCACTTGGACATGCTTCAATTATTCAAACCTAAATCTTTGTGTTTTGAGGGTTGTCAATGCACTCATCAAGAGGTAGATTGAGAAATCAAGTTAAAATATGGCTTGGTTTGCATGTAATGAGTCATTGACAATGTTGGATTTGAAATGATTTTGGTTGATATGAGCTTGTTTGTGTGTGATCTTGTTTATGGCTAACCAAAGTTTAAATTTGAGCAAACTGTTTCAGAGTCCAGAAAATTATGCCTCACTAGGTTTTTTACCACATCGGATAGTCCGGTGTTACGGTGAAGTAAGCACCGGAGCATTTTCAGTGTTGAAGCAGAAATGGAAGTAAACACCGGATGGATCGGCGATGGACTTAGAGAGCGCTGGAGTATTTTCTGCAGAGAGGAGATTTTTGGCGCCAAATTTGAATATATACGCCGGATGGTCCGGTGCTGAGTTTGTGAACACCGGAGAATACGCCGAACTTTTTGTTGCAGAGAGGTTGCAGAAGGGTGGTTCAGTGAATTGACACACGCCGGATTATCTGGTGATGGACATGAGATCACTAGAGGCTTCCACCGGACCTTTTCTTGCAGAGAGCAAAATTTTCCTATAATAGATAGTGCTACACTCACCGGATGGTCTAGTTGTCATGAGCATAACACACTGGAACATCGGTGTTCACGTTTTCTGCAAAATGTGCTCTGAGCTGAAGTTTTTGATTTTGTGCTAACCTGGAGATGTTTTGGAGTGTGGAGAAATATGATTGCTTGTTTTCATGGTGTGCAGGTGACAGATACAACTTGACGGTCGATGGCGGGTGATTGGGGCTAAGCGGGTGCTTGTGTCGGACGATCAAGGAGGACCGAGTGGAGTCAAGGGTGATCCTAACTGTACACATGAAGGTCAAGCAAAACATGAAAAGGAGGATGAAGATGTTGTGTTGATAAAGTTAGGCGAAGGGCATGCCGGTGCAAGTGACAAGGCGGCCCGAGGGATCGGGAGCGGGAGAGACTTGTCGGCAATCAAGATCGTAAGACAGAGGACACACGTCATCATCAGCGCACTTTCTTCAGGTGGAAAGCAAGTGACGGTTAGTCACGCTTTGAGAAACATGCTAGGGTTTTGCGGTTTGGCCTCAAAACAGTAGGAGAACTGGAGGAGTATGTGGCACCATCGTAAAGCTTGAGTCGAGGCAAAGCCAAATCTGAAGGCACCGAGGCTGTCTGATGAATGGAGAAGAAAATAGATCAAAATGTCCACGATGGTATGTAGGAGTATACTAAAAGAGAGTGATATTTTGGGGAAAAATTAGGAAACATGGAGGTCAAGTTTCCTAGGATTATAAATAGAGGGGTAGGGATATGAGAGAGGTTAAACAAACCATTTGAGCTCCTTGTGCCATCCATATGAGAGCATTGTGCTAGGGTTTTAGAAGAGAGGATCATGAGTGCTTAGCCTATATAATAGGTGAGAGTTTTGAGAGAAAAATATTTGTAATCCACCTAAAATAGGATTGATCTCTTTGAGTAATGAAATTTATTTTGTTACATATGCTTGAATTCCTCTCCTTATAGTTTTTCTCTATTGGTTCTCTTGCCTTGTGTGTAAGATTTTCCTTTTCAATGTTATTTTTTGTTTTTCTTTTTAACTGAAATTTTAACACATTGGGAGGTAGTTCTTCTTGATGCTAAAGACATAAAATTTACATACACATGCATATGTGATAGGGTCTTGAATTCTATTAACTTTAAATCATCATCATCATCTTGAAGATCGTCTTCACCCGGTGTTCATCTCTTGATCCTTGAGTGATTTTTTTCAAGATTCAACCTTTATGTGGGGATGAGTTATTGATTGGTTTGCTATGGAACCTAGTGTTCGATTCTAACAATGAGACTCACCTTTTGTTGAATCTTCAAGTTTGATTTTTGATCTTTCTCGAAATCTCCGGACTCTCTGATCCCATCTCCGGAGTCTCCAGACTTTCTGTGTAGGTATAATTTTTTGTTACGTATTTATGTTACGTTTTGTTATGATTCTCTTTTAGAAGAATGCTATTAATTTCAAAAAAAATTATTAAGACGTCTATTTACCTCTTTTAATCGCTACTCTCGATCCTACACTAGATAACAACCAAACAATACGAATTAAAAACTGCTAATCCTAATTCAGAAGCAGGAGTTAAACAAGACAAATTAAAATATGTAATGGCACAAGAACCACTGGCCCACCCTAACCAGAAGCATTTTGTAAGCAATAAATCACCGACGCAGCGTACTGCTATGATGATGATCAACACGGCAGTTGCAAAACAGAAAAAGAAAGGACTACACGTTTCATTGATTTATCTTTACCGGTACGTAATCATTATCAGTGCACTTGCTTGTCCCGCTTAAGTAAGCTAAGCTACGAACACTACGTCCTGTTCCTAACGACGCTCACATGGCGTCCAATGGCGCGGCGGCCGGGTGCGCCTTTATCCACATGCAAAGCGAAGAAAGCAAAGCAGGTAAGCTTTTCTCCGCCGGCTGGCCGTGCCTCGCTTTGGTCCCTAGCTTTGACAGTTGTGTTTCTGTTGCAAATTGCAATGCTGCACGTCGCTTTCTCTCGCCGAAACCCACAGTTAAACATGTTCGTGCTTTCGGTTGCATAATACTCCTGCTTTAACGGTTGCACTTTGCTCTGATTGCACCGCTAAACTCGCGCGTTTTTCGCGTAAATCATGGCACAGACAATACTGTACTTTTTAACATGGATGTGAATTGCGTACCAATTGGACGTAGTCTCGGGCGGCGAGGGCGAGGACGTCGGCGCAGGAGACAATGCCGGGGCACTTGCTCTCCACGGCGGCCTTGGCCATCTCCACCGTGTCGAACGCCTCCTGCGGTAGGTTCTTGTTCTCCTCCATGTCCCGCTCCACCTTGGGTGGCCGCGCCCCCGCGCCTCCTGTGTTGGCCGTTGGCGCGATCAGTATGGACGCGTCACAGCCCTGCGTAGGGACATAAGGGGTTACTCAATCGATAGTTTTTTATCACTATTTTAGTTCATTTGTATTCCTATTTGGTACGATGAAAGTGCATAGTTAGATCAATTATGTAAGTTCTAGGTCGACCCAGTGAAAAAAAAAACTTGCATCCCTGCTGCGTGCGTGCATCGATAACGGAACCCACTGTTGATGAGACACCGATGACACGAACGCGCCTACGGTGAGGTATATGCAAGTGCTGGCACAATGCGGCTCAACGAAAATCTCACTCGCAGTGCGAATTGCGCACAACGCGAGCATGTCAGCATGTACGTATAAGTTGTACGCAAGTACCGGTTACGTACTTCGATGAAGCAGTCGTGGTGGAAGAGGCGGAGCACGGCGGGTCCAGCGGCGGGGTAGTCCCGGAACCGCGCGGCGGTAACGTTGGCGACGATCTGGTCGACCGCGGGGCACGTCTTGGCGTAGAAGTCCAGCGACAGCCCGTGCCGCTCCGGCGCCCGCCGGCTGCCGACCGCGGCCACGGGCAGCGGCAGCGGCGCCTCCCTCGCACGCGACGTGCCGACCAAGGACGCGACGACGAGCAGCAGGACCAAGGCGCCGTTGCGGATGCCTCCGGAGGAATCCATCGCTAATTTGCTATGGTGAAGAAGGAACAACTGTCAACTGAGCGAGTAGCCTTGCCTTATCCCGTAGCCGGTAGCGTGAGCTGACAGACAGCGGGCAGCAGCGCGACAGCGAGGGCAAGCGAGGGAAAGGAGGGCCTTGCTTGTAGGTGTGCGGACGCACAGTCGAAGCCGAGCGCATGTGGAGGTTGTGGTGGCGAAGTTGGCGGGATCCGAGCGATACTGCCCTCCCGTGAAGGCAGAGACCAGAGAAAGAGGAGAATACCACACCTCACAAGCACAGTAGTTTAGTTTCTAGCTAAACGTGCACAGTACTCCGGGCCAAATTTGTACTGCACTCGCAGAGATTGTACGTGCTCGGTCTACCTGCCTGTATTGGGCGCATGCAAATAATGTACGTATAATGTCAAGTCTGTTAAACTAGCAGAGTTTCCAGGAACAACCACAAACTTCTTTTTTTCCCTTGGGTCCATGGGAATTGGAAACTGTGGGCGTAGTCTGACTGTGGAGTATTGTGGGGGTATGGAGGTATGGACACTGATGACTGTTGTAGCAATAGGCCTGTAATCTTGCATTCCTGCTTGTACTCTCGGTCGTGAAGGTTAAATCTGGAATTTACATGGCCTAATAACGGATCGATCGGCAGTGTTGCATGATTCTATAGGACAAAGGTTTGAGATTTTTGATGCCATGCACGTATAGTATTATGCACTTGGTACCACTCAGTCAAGTCAGCCAACACCGTAATATTCGGATAATATTAATATAAACCAACCCGTCTTCGCAAAAAAAAAAAGGTCAGTCAACATTTATCAGACAAACAGAAATTTCTTGTAGTCGTGTAGGTTGAAGTAAACTGATGCTGTTGATGAACACAAGGTCCACAACGCGAGGGCTTAGACATAAGATGGTAACATCCGCTCTATGACTGTTGCCAACATTTTCCAATAGAAAGAATTTGTTAACAAAACAAAAACCTGTTAACAAAACAATGCCTACAAAATTACTAGTCCTAGAGCTTTATGGATTAAGAACCATTTCAGTTCAGTGATGTGATGCTTTGAGGATTTCGTTTGAGAGATGGTACGCACTGTGATTATTGAGAGGCTCTATTTTTTAATAAAAGAAATATAACTTTTAGTCTTTATACTTGTAGGACATAAGACACTACTATCGAAAGAGTCTTCAGTGTCGATTTAAAAATACTATCAGTAGCAGTTTTTAAACCAGTACTGATAGTCTATGACTTTTAATGAACTAGTACTGATAATAAGTATCAGTGCAAGTTTATAACACAGAGTCGGCACTAATACTCACACTATTACTGTTGACTTTTCGCATGAGAGGGCACGGATGCCCCTCCTACGCATTCTAGTTCAAAATCAGTATCGACTTTTTTATGGCATTTGTAGCCATGCCGGTGCCATGACTTGGCTTAGCAGAGCCCATCAACCTTACTATCATGTATACAAACAAGAAAAAAGACAAACATATATATTTTAGTTCATTGCATTGGTAACATGAATGTTTAGTATATTACAAAAGAAGATATGTCGTAAAAAAATGAGATAAGCGTATATATATTCTAGCTATTGCTATCCATCCCAGGCCGCAGTCAACTGCAATGAATTAAGGACCAAACTGAAGCGAACAAACCACAAATCAATAACAGAATGTTGTGGTCCGAACCAAGGATTTCATGTCATCCAAACAGATTTCTCAACAAAATCAAGACAATCCTGCAAAAATAAAGCTAAGTATTGTGTTTATGAGGGTGATGTGATGGGAGAACAAACTAACTTAGAGCCATTGCTGGAGGTAATGCCGGCTGCCGCGGATGCATAGTTGACGCCTTGGATCATCCCATCAATGCTGCTGAGGCTAGCACTACCGACTCCTGTGCGTGTAAGGAACCGATCAAATAGTATTTCAATTAATCATCAGGACGATGATTCCATGATGATTAACCGAAATATCATTCCGGTAGTCTCGGCACATGTTTTGTGTCTAAGATCAAAATACATGTCTTTTCAACATATAGCATCACAACAAAGCTTAAGAAAAAATAAGTAATTAAATTATATTTTAAGTTCTTAAGCATTCAGCCATTTAAAATAATTTACATCAAAAGAGATATAGGAGGATAAAGAACAGATCATCTTCTAACCAAAAATAGAAACTACGCGACGGAAGATTAACATCTATGAACCAATAAAAGCTAGGTGAAGCCATATGTCCTTATGCTCCACCCAAAAACCTCGCCACATAAGTAGTTTGCACTACTCATTCCCAGTACCTACATCGGCGGGCATGAAGTAGCCAAATATGATCTCCTCCTCACCTGTAGAACCTGAAAAAGCAGCGCGAGTACGAAATTACTCACAAGACTCAATCCATGATGGGTACGTATAATAACCTGACTCCAAGAATTATGCATTTAAGTCATTAGCAAGGAGTAGACCACAAGGTTAAGCAAATTCATATGGGTAAGTAACCTAGACTTCTATATGTGAACATCTATACTTAACTCAAGGCACAACTATCCTACAACATTAACCTGCACATAAATGTAAAAGGAACCATCTCCTGTAATCAATAAACCTCAACGACCAAACCTGACATACCATGCCAATCAACCCAAATCCGGAAACTCTAAGATTGATGCGGATGGACAGAAGCATGCTCTGAATCGAGAGCGCGACAATTCAAATTGTTTTTATACCCTGCAGAGGGTATAACTTTACCCACACAACCCATGTCTATCCTCTTGCCCCCCCCCCCAGATAACCTTTCTCATACTCGAAGCTACCCACTTGCACATACCCCTATGGCACCAGGGTTACCATGAGCGTGTCTCGGACACCTCCGGCTCTTCGTCACCTTGCTTCTCCTTTATTTTTCTTACGCGTCATAGGGCTACAAGGCAAGCGTTAGTATCACATATGATACTCAGCTCATTCGTCCATTATCTAAATAAATGGTTGTACGAAAAGTGCTAAAGCCAACAACATCGACAGACGGTACTTAAATGATGCGGCACTCTATAGCATCTGGGCTCCTTTCCCGACCTACCCCTAGCACCGTCCACATCTCACCTCATCCTCACATCTCATACAACCCACATCATTATCATTGTGTTTGTAACAAATAAGTAAGCCATAAGCTCACAAACAACGGTTGAACCATTGCTCGACTTCTACTGCGGACCTAAGAATCGCTAAGCATATTGAATAAACTTGTAAGTTAGACATCAACAATGTTATTAAAGCTACAAGTATATGGATAATCAACAACTCAAGATAAAGGTGATGAAAATCAATATAGGTTCTACCCATATAAACTCAACATCGACATTGTTAAACATGCAAACAAACGTAAGCGACAACTTCTCAGTTTAGACTCCTTTCAATTCAAACTAAATGGTGCAATATGCTTAGATGCTTACCTTGCTACTCTGGCGGTTATTTGATATTGCCCGTACAGCACTCACAGAACTCAGGTAGCTCGGCGGTACCTTCACTCGCTTGGACTGTCGGCGTAACGCTCTTTAAAAAAATCAAGAATGCATTGCATAAATAATCAAACGATGGAAAAAATGTGCATATGATGCATGCTTGAATATTAATAGAGCATCATGGTTTGAAAATATTTGCAAAAGACCACCAAATGATTAGGGTTTCGAAGTTTGAAACCCCAGATAAGGTAACCTAAGTACACACAATCTTGAATGGCTGGTGGTCAGACCTGCGTGGAGGTGGCGGTCTGACCGTCGGCCTACATAAGGTATTGGCGTCTAGCGGTCATACCATCGGCCTGCAGAAGGTATTGTCGTCTGGCGGTCAGACCGACCCTAGTGGCAATCTGATCGTGAGACCCTGCCGATGCCACTTTGTGAGGGCGTCAGCGAAGGCTCCGATAAAACCTTCGACCACAAAGGGTACCAAAATGCTCTATGAAACTAGTGGAGTGCTTCTAAAGTGATTTGGATAATATTCACTGAGCTAAACTTAAAATATCCTATGGATAAGCTCTAGGCTAGGGTTAAGCTTGGGTCTAAATGGATTGGGACCAATTAGAGCTCGGGAACGATGGGAAAATGGTAGGGGACGTCTCACCTTAGTGTGGGGAAGCCTTCTATTAGAGGGGATCACTCCGGGGAAGCTCCGATTTGGAGATAGGGCTCTAGGGTGGTGTGGGGGCTTGAGGTGGATGAACGTGCATACAGACTCCTCCGATGAAGAGGGTGAGCTCGAGAAAGCCTTCAGGGAGCTCAAGGAAGTTCCCTCCATCGATCTCAGATCATCATGGACTTTGAGGTGATCTCTCCCTTTCTCTTGGTGTGGGTGAAGGAGTGAGTGAGAATGAGAGAGTGAGAGAGAGCGAGTGTGAGAGAGTTGGCCGATTTTCTTAAGTGGAGCCTCTGCGCTGTGGTGGTCAGACTGCGGGATGGGTCGGTTAGACCGCGGGAAGTCCACATGGCAAGCCTACGTGGTTGCCCCTGGAGGTCAGACCGCGATAGTGGCCTTGTGATGAAAACTTGATTCTATTCTCCTTTTATATTCTTCTTCATCTCCAAGACATTTAGGGTTTTCCTAAAGGGCTTAAACTACCTCCAAGTACTTTGAAACATGTTTAAACTCAAGTTATCAAACGAATACATATAAGCATAATGCCATGATGATTATGAATGCTTAATCATGTGATTACCATTTTCTGACGTGACAAACCTATCCCTCCCCCCCCCCCCCCCCCAAAAAAAGAATCTCGACCCAAGATTCGGCAAACTCAGTGAAAAGGTGATGGTGATGAAGTGAAAGGGAATCTCCCATAAAAGGAAAAGAATTTTGTCGAAATTCCTTAGAACGAAATGATAGTCATCGGGCCTTCACATGAGCTAGCGGTGAGACAACAGCTAGGCTCGATCAGACCATGACTCGATTAGACTACTGGGACAGCGGTTAGGCAGAAATCTATATAGAGAGTTTTAGGCTCTAAACGCCTCTGGCGGTTAGACCGGTAGATCAACAGCGGTCAGACCGCTAGGAGTATGTTTTCCCGGTTCGAAAGATTTCTAAGTGCAATCGTTTAGGAACAAACTTTCCATTCAACATGGTAATAACTATAGACATGTGGGATGCTCCAATTATGCAACATTATAACGATATTTACAAGTTCTCAAAAAGTTCGGGATACTCGGAGCAGATTTTATCCTTACGCTCCGAAGTTGCTTCATCCTCGGTGTGGTTGCTTCATTGTATCTTGATGAACTTAATAGAGTGTCGTCGAGTCTTGCATTCTGCTTCATCCAAGATTCAAATTGGTCGCTCGCAATATGAGAGATCTAGTTGCAATTCTTGATTTGCAACTTCAATGACTTTGATTAAAACTCAAAGGCATTTCTTCAGTTGCGAGATGTGGAACATATTGTGAATAGCGAAGAGGGATAGAGGCAAGTCCAATTCGTAGGCCACCTATCCATGCCTAGCAATGATTTGGAAAGGCCCTACATAATGAGATGCCAACTTTCTTCAGACTTGAAAGCGTCGAACCCCTTTGAGAGGTGATACCTTGAGATATACAAAGTCCCCAACATCAAATGCAAGTTCTTGACAACGGCGGTCCGCATAGCTCTTATATTGGGACTGAGCCATGAGGAGACACTTGCGAATAGCCCAAACATGCTCTTCTGCCTCTTTGACCAAATCTGGGCGTAGAAAAGCCCTTTCACCAAATTCGGACCAATTCAACGGTGTTTGACATATTCGGTCATAGAGAACTTCAAATGACGATATTTCAATGCTCGACTGATAACTATTGTTGTAGGAGAACTCAGTGAATGACAAGCAAATTTCCCACTTCTTCCCATATGTGAGAGCACAAGCTCGTAACATGTCTTCTAGAATCTGATTCACCCTCTCAGTTTGACCATCGGTTTGAGGGTGGTTGGCAGTGCTATGAAAGAGCTCAGTTCCCATGGCTTCATGAAGGCTCTTCCAGAAATGAGAAGTGAACTGAGTGTCCCAATCGAAAATGATCTTCTTTACCTATGAAGACAAATAATCCGAGTGAGATATAACTCAGCATAATCCTTGGCACTGTATCAAGTCTTTACCAGGAGGAAATATGCTAACTTTGTGAGTCAGTCCACGATGACCCAAATCTAGTTGTAACCTTGAGAGGTCTCCGGCGACCCTGTAATGAAATTCACACCGATCTTCTTCTACTTCCAAGAGGGAATAAGTAATGGTTGGAGCATACCGACTGGCTTAAGATGCTCAACCTTTACTCTTCGATAGAAGTCACACTCGGCAACATATCAAGCAATTTCTCGCTTCATATGAGTCCACAAGAATCTCGGCTTGAGGTTTTGGTATATATTAGTACTCCCTGGATGAATAGACAACAAAGAATCATGAGCTTCATTCAGGATCTTCTTCCTCGGTGCCTCAACCTTCGGAACGACTACTCTCTTCTCAAACCATAGGACCCCCTGATCATCCTTAGAAAACAAGCATCCTTGCCCTCCTTTATTTTATCTTGAATTTGGGTCATGCCCTTGTCATCCTTTTTGACTTATTTGATCTCATCCAAGAGGGTGAATTTGATCTCTATGTTTGTAAGAAATCCCTCCAGGACCATTTCGAGTCCAAGCCTTTAAAATTCATCATAAAGTGTGGCATTTTTGGACTTGACCATAAGACAATTGCATCGAGCCTTTCGACTCAGTGCATCAGCGACCACATTCGCCTTGCCGGGATGATAATGCACTTTCAAATCATAGTCTTTGATTAACTCGAGCCATCTTTTATGTCTCATGTTCAGATCAGCTTGAGTGAAGATGTATATAAGACTTTTGTGGTCCGTATAGATACGACATAGATTTTCTAGCAGATAGTGGTGCAAAATCTTTAGAGCGTGTACAATTTTCATAAGCTCTAAGTCATGAGTTGGGTAGTTCTTCTCATAGCGCTTCAATTGGTGTGAGGCATAAGCAACAACCTAACCTTCTTGCATGAGGCCACATCCAAGTCCTATGCAAGAAGCATCGCAATAGACGTCAAAGCCCCTGTCCACTTTGGGTTGAGCAAGAACGGGAGTGGTCGTGAGCAGTTTTTTCAAAGTTTGGAAAGCTAACTCACATTAACTCGACCACTTGAATACACTCCCTTGCTTCAATAGCTCAGTCATAAGCTTGGCAATCTTAAAGAAGTTCTCGATGAACCGATAGTAATAACCCGCAAGTTTGAGAAAACTCCAGATGTCAGTGATTTTCTTGGGTTGAACCCAATTAAGAACTTTCTACATCAAACCTAATTAAGAACTTCCTGCACCTTTCTCGGATCACAGCAACATCATTCTCGGATAGCACATGCCTTAGAAAAGCAACTTCCTTGAGCCAGAATTCACACTTGCTAAACTTGATATATAGTTTATGATCTCGAAGTTGGCCAAGAACAACACAGAGATGCTCAGAATGTTGTCAATGAAAACAGTGACAAACTTGTCGAGTTCCTCCATAAAGATTGTGTTCATCAAGTACATAAAGAATGCCGGTGCATTGATAAGGCCTAAAGACATGACGGTGAACTCATAAAGCCTGTAACGGGTAGAGAAGACCATCTTTGGAATATCCTTCGGTCGGACCTTTATTTGGTGATAGCCCAATCTCAAATCTACTTTAGCGAAAATCTAGGCACCGATCAATTGATCAAACAGAATATCAATCTGAGGAATTGGATACTTATTCTTGATGGTGACCTCATTCAACGGATGGCAATCAATACACATCCGAAAAGTTTGGTCATTTTTTTTCACAAAGAGCGCCGAGCATCCCCAGGGTGAGGAGTTCAGACGGATGAAACCCTTTGAGAGCAAATCCTAAAGCCACTTCTTGAACTTTGCCAATTCATTTTGAGGCATCTTCTAAGACCTCTTCGAAATTGGGGATGTATTAGGCATGAACTCAATAGAGAATTCCACTGCTCGGTAGGGTAGCATTCCTGACAGTTCTTCTAGAAAGACGTCAGGAAACTCATAGACCACAGGAATATTCAAGATATCCATGGTTATGGCAACTTTCAGGGCATACAGGTGGAGACCACCCTCTCCAAGGTGAAGAGAAATCCGCACATCAACCACCCTCTTGACGCAATCAAGACGAGCACCATATTGGATTAACCAATTCACTCCTAATATGACATCCACTCCTCTAGTATCAAGGAGGATCAAATTTTCCGAGAACACAACTCCCTCAATGAGTATCTTGGCCTTAGGAACAACCCGATTGGTTTGTAACTTAGCACCAGGCACCTCAATGCGAAAAGCAGTAGGTAGGGTCTCGATTACTATATTGTTACTCAAAACATAACCCTCCTTGATGAATGAATTAGATGCACCCGAATCAAAAAGAACAACTGCGAGGTGAGAATTCACAAGCAGCGTATTGACTAGCACGCTGTCGTCCTCCCGAGCTTCGTCGATGGTAACATGGTTCACTCGGCCATGCTTGGGAACATGTGCTATCTTAGAAGCTTGGGGAAGGGGTTGAGCTGACAGTGACGGCCTGGGAGCAATCAGCATGGCTCCTAGCTTTGGGAAATGGTAATCCCACATATAGTGACCAACACGGCCATAATTGTAACACGGGTCATTGGGGCCACCTGTCACACTCCCCTGAGAACTGATGGGTTTTGGAAGCTGCCCTTACGGAGCGAAGAAAGATGGACGTCGCACTATCCACATTGGTTGTGAAGCAGTCAAAGCCGACATGTGACATGGAGGAGGTTAACTCTCCATCCGCGTACATTGAGAGCTCCCGCCCATGGAAGGCGACAGAACTCTCTTGCGCTTCTTCTCATTTTGGTGGTTATTCAGCTTGAACACAACCGCGAGGGAGGTGCTCACCAGCTTGTTGAAGTCGATGAACTTATAAGCCAACAAGCGGTCTTGCATCTTGGAAGAGAGGCCGTTCACAAAGCGGTATTGCTTCTACTCGTCAGTGTTGACCTCTTTCGGCGTATACTGTGCAAGGTGATTGAACACATACACATACTTCATCACTGACTTGCCTCCCTACTTGAGGTCTAGAAACTCCCACCTCTTGCTCTCTATAATCCCCTTGGGAATATGATAATCATGGAAAGTCTGGTGGAACTCCACCCAAGACACCCGGTGGTTGACAACATGCATGGCCAGAAAGTTAGACCACCACGCACCAGTAGCACCCTAAAGCTAATGGATGGCGAAGACAGCCTTGTCGTGGTCCTCAATAGCTTAGAGCTAGTGGTTGGCATCAAGAGAATCATCAGCCCGTGTGAAAGTGGACGGTTGAGTCCTAAGGAAATATTAGAAGTCGTCCCGGCGTCTGGCTAAACCTCCTCCTTGAGGGGTCGTGTTACGCACGAGATCTTCGAGGAAAGCCGTCTGAGCTTGACAGTGGATTCATCATGGCTAACTCTTTAATCATATTAGCATGGTCATGCACTTTCTCAATCCAACTACCTCGAGAGGTCTAGAGATATCTCTCCCGTTATCAAGGAGGGACAAATTCCATCTTGATCGCTCACACCCCACGACATATTCCATGACAAGTCCGAAAACCACCTTTATGACTACCCAGTTACGGAATAGCGTTTGGCAGCCTCAAAGTATGTCACTACATATTCTAGGAATCAATGACAATCTCAAGTCTAAGAATCCTGCAGGTACACCATTTGAGATAACAATTGATGGCATATCATAAATAACAATCCCAACAGTATCTCAAGGTGGGTCCATCTAACATCATGTTCTCTAACATAAATATCCATATTATTGACTTGTATCTCTATACCTATGATCCATAAAACGTGATCATTAATCAATACATGTGCTGGTCTTATATATCATCGCAATGATATGCGACCAGGGATCAACTAAGAATAACATCATGATATAAACAAAGAGTTTCATGAACAAGTCACATACTTATCAATCAATATAAAAGGTAGTCATTCTTGGAATAATATATTATTCAAAAGTACATTAATATAGACGTGTGATATAATCATCTTTATAATTACCTCTGGAGCATATCACCTTCACTTACTTCTTTAATCAATATATTAGATCACATGCACACTAACACCATAAAAAAGAATTACTTGAAAAATAAATGGAAGGTATGCATCTCGGTAAAAAGGAAGCTAATATAAATGGAGAATAGTATCTCCACTGCAGAGGAAGAGAAGGTAATACAACTAGCTATTGCAGGTCAGAAGCTGCAAAGGATCGAGAGAGAAGTATATGACATAGTTATTCATATCAATCTTCTTTCTATACATGTTCTATTCACCACTTTGAATTGGGGAAAAAAATGCAAAACAATGGGAACGAAAGGGAAGAAAAGGGATTATGCTCTCACCTTTGCTGTACCAGATCCTTGAAACCAACACTTAAGGGGGTCAATTGAGAGGTAAAAGAAGCAATATGAGAAGCCAATCGCCATATCTACAAACTAGATGAGGATCCCTACAACATCCTCCATCCTTATGCGACTGATCTTGATTTTTTCGCTCCAAGATAAGGGAGGTACGAGTGACAAGAGGAAAGGATAAAGTAAGCAGGAAAAGGGAAAAGTAACTTGTGCGATGATTATAACCAGACAGGTTAGATTAAAGATGGCAATAGGTAAAATGCTCGTGGGTAAAGGCTGCCCAAATCCGTATCCACGTGCTTATACCCAAACTCGCACCCGTTACGCACCACGGGTAAGAAATGCTACCGGCGCCAGCCACCCGCGGGCATATTGTACCCGTGGGTGTATTCGTATGCCCACCCACGGTACGGGTTTACAGGTAATTAGGACGAATTTATATATCTAGTGACGATTTAGACTTATATGTAAGGTGATTGGAGTGGATTCACGGGTATAAATATATCTTTTGTTTTTACCGTAACATTTTGCCCATCAAATTTAGGATCAAACATGCATCCATAGCGTATGCAAACATTGAAATCCAAATCTGCACCCGTCGAATTTCTTATCTATAGATACGTGAATAATCTCTACTTGTTGCTATCTTTAGATTGGACGAGGAGCCTAGTGACCGATTTGCTAGACCTAACTTCCAGCAGCAAACTCAGGCTGCTCACTCCAGGCAAAAATTCCAGACCTCCAACCATACGGAGTCTAGGCACGTTACAAGCAGGGGTCTCAGTCAGTCAATTTTGGGCAGGCTCGAACCAAAGAATACTTGACGATCCGCAGCTTGGTTCGCCGGTATGCAGAGCTGACACGATGCAGAGCTGCAGCAAGACCAGCTGCTGCTCTGCTCCGATTAACTTCGTCTTGGAAAGGTTCGGTGCATATCTGAAGCCTGGAGTTCCGAACAAGTTGAGTTCAGTACGTGCCAAACGTTAGGGATAGCGATAAGCTGCGCGCCGCCGAACTGAGCTGCACGAATCCTGTCAGTTTGCGGCGGGGAAACACGTCCCTGTCCCCCGCTTCCCCCGTAATCTCCACACGACGGGGCAATTACTTTTTTGCCATCCTATGGCACATGTCAAAATACCACTCTACCAAAACTTCAGTCCCAACAGTAACCGCTACGGAGCTGAAAACAGTACTAGGGCTAAAATTCTTGTGTAATTCAAACTAAAAAATGCTAAAAAATGTGTTGATTTTTGTACATGCTCTATAATTCATAAGCAACCCATTTTAACTGAATTCACCTAAAAATATTGTGTAGAATTCAAACTAAAATTCCCCAAAATGTTCTACTTTTGCAACTTCTAGCAATTTTTAAGGACTTACAAAATTCCCAAAAAATCTAGGAAAATTCACTAATATTCCTATAATGTAATTTAATAATTTCTAAAATTATCTCCTATCCTAGATTATAAGGTGAAAAAATGAGTTCCTTTGTAATAGGCATTACTAATAAATTAGTACATCACATTATAATAAATGGGAATTACAAAGGAACTCACCTTTTCAACTTATGACCTAAGGTGTCAGATAATTTTAGAAATTATTACATCACATTAGAGGAATATTAGTGAATTTTCCTATATTTTTTGGGAATTTTTGTAAGGCCTTAAAAATTGCTAGAAGTTGCAAAAGTAGCACATTTTGGGGAATTTTAGTTTGAATTATACACAAAATTTTTAGGTGAATTCAGTTAAAATGGGTTGCTTACGAATTATAGAGAATATACAAAAATCGACACATTTTTTAGCATTTTTTAGTTTGAATTACACAAGAATTTTAGCTCATAGGTACTGTTTTCAGCTCCCGGCGGTTACTGCACATACAATGGCTGATATGCGGGCCTGTGTGGCAAATGGGAGTGAAGTTTTGGCCGGTAGGATGGCAAAAAAGCAATTGTCCCCCACACGACCCCTTCGGCCGCGGTTTCGCCCCGTATCCACCTGCCACCCCGCCGCCGCCGTCCTGCCCCGGTGTCTCCGTCCGCGCCCACGGCCTCCCCGATCCCGCCACCCCCATTGCCCACGTCGCCCGCCCAACCCCAATTCTTTACTCCATCATTGCTGCCAGCTCCCAACGCAGCCGAACCGATCCGACCACCCGTCCAAATTCACGCGATAAGAACCGATCCGGCCATCTTTGCTGCTGCTTCCTTCGTCCTCCCTATATAACCACGCGGCCTGGAGGTGGGGCAATGTCTCTTCCCCTTCGCCTGCACCGCCACCTGGTCCCGCGCCTTGCCGCCGCTGCAGCAGCCAGGTCGCCGCTCGCAGCCTCGTACGCTCCCCGGCCGGTCTCGCGGTTGCTGCCGCCGCCGGCCCTCCCGATGGCGGCCTCGTACAGCTCTGGGTCCGGTGTCGACAGGAGGCTGCTCTTCAGGCAGCTCTTCGAGAAGGAGAGCTCCACGTACACCTACCTCCTCGCCGACGTCGCCGGCCCCGACAAGCCCGCTGTGGTGAGTCCAGCTCTTCCTGGGTTGGGTTGGGTTGGGTTCAGAGCTTCATGAACTGGCTTGGGTGGCTTACTTGTGTGGGGATGAGTTTGCTCTGTAGGATGATCGGATTGCAAATGGTGAGTTACATGTGCGTGCCTACAGTAACTTGAGTGTCATTTGCGTCGAGTTCTCAACAGCTGTAGAATCAGAATGTAGATGCGAACATAAGTTGTGCACTAGGGAACAGACCTAAAACAGGATTAAATGTTTTACCTGTGAACTGTGCAACTACTAGTAATCCCTGTTTGGAATTCGCAGCCGTAAACGATCTCTCCGGTAGTCTGTGACCAATCACATTAATATGTTGTAATCAGTGAGAGTGATTGCAATTATTCAATTCGGAATCTGCATTTACGTTAAGTTATGCAAGTGACTTCATTTTGTTCAATTGGATTGCATCGATTCAGTAAATTATGATAATTCACCTACATCAACGGCTGGTTTCAGTACTCAGTTTTCAGGATTCACCTTTTTACATCTGATTAATATTATGGGCTTCCATGTTAGAACTTGATAAGCAAGTTTGAAGTCATGCAGATATTTCACGATTGTATTAACTGAAGCAAATTTAAGCAAGAACTTCTCTTTCTTTTTATTGAAGATCACCTCAACATTTTCTGAGGTGCCTGGCTTGTCTATCAAACAGTGCAAACCAAAAAATTTAGACCTGTTCGAGGATATGCAGCATAAGTAATTAACTATTAACTAAATTACAAGCAATTATTGACTTGGTTTTGAGCTATGATAATGTTCTTTGGACTTGTTTGCATTTATGATAAATTATGCAAGTGACTTCATTTTGTTCAATTGGATCGCATTGATTCTGTATTATGATAATTCACCTACAGCAATGTTTGGTTTCAGTACTCAGTTTTCAGGATTCACCTTTTTACATCTGATTAATGTTATGAGTTTCCATGTTAGAACTTGATAGGAAAGTTTGAAGTCATGCAGATATTTCACGATTGTATTAACTGAAGAAAATTTAAGCAAGAACTTCTCTTTCTTTTTACTGAAGGTCGCCTCAAAATTTTCTGAGGTGCCTGGCTTGTCTATCAAACAGTGCAAACCAAAAAATTTAGACTTGTTCGAGGATATGCAGCATAAGTAATTAACTGTTAACTAAATTACAAGCAATTATTGACTTGGTTTTGAGCTATAATAATGTTCTTTGGACTTGTTTGCATTTATGATAAGTTATGCGAGTGACTTCATTTTGTTAAATTGGATCGTGTCAATTCAGTAAATTATGATAATTCACCTACAGTAATGGCTGGTTTCAGTACTCAGTTTTCACAATTCACCTTTTACATCTGATTAATCTTATGGGTTTCCGTGTTACAACTTGATAGGGAAGTTTGAAGCCATGCAGATTTTGCAGGATTGTATCAGCTGAAGCAAATGAAAGCAAGAATTTATCTTCCCTTTCTTTTTATTGAAGATCACCTTAAAATTTTCTGAGGTGCCTGTGGGCTCGTCTATCAAACAGTATAAACCAATTTTTTTAGACTTATTGGAGGATACACCACATAAGTTATTAACTATTAACTAAGCTAGAAGCAATTATTGACTTAGTTTTGGGCTATAATAATGTACTCTGGACTTGATTGACGTATAAATATACTCATCTGGTCAATCTGATCTATTCTGTTTGATTCTGTGTGATACAGTTGATTGACCCTGTCGACAGAACAGTTGACAGAGATCTTAATCTTATCAAGGAATTGGGGTTGAAGCTTGTGTATGCTATGAATACTCATGTGCATGCAGATCACGTCACTGGAACTGGATTAATAAAGGTAAACTGTCCTGAGCTTCTGCAGATGTTTTAATAAGTTTTACTTTGCATAGTTTAAATACTTTGTTCCCTTTGGCAATACATTTGTTAGCTAATGGTATGAACCCACAGAGTAAGCTACCAGGAGTCAAATCTGTCATTTCAAAAGCTAGTGGAGCAAAAGCAGATCATTTTGTTGACCATGGTGACAAAATCTACTTTGGCAACCTTTACCTTGAGGTAAATCAAATTCTTATAAGCTTATATTTGTTCGTTTGCTGTACATAGATTACTGGTGTTTGAACTTCTTAGCATCAGATGGTCTCCAAACTTAGAAAGGTCACCAAAATTATGGAGAATACTATACTATAGCAAGTTCTATTAAGATCTTCTGTTTGATTGAATTTAATTAATCAGTGACTGGTCTTGGACTCGGATCAAGAATTTTGCAAATTGTTCCCTCTGTTTCATGAAATGTGAAAATTGCAGTTGGTACCTTTCAATTCAAGCTTTCGCTGTACTGTCTTTCAATATGTGACCCTAGACTCAGATGCATTCTTTCATAAACAATATGTTCATTTTCAATTGTGAAAAGTTTGTTGCTATATTAGAAGAGCGAAAGTTATAGGTTAAGCTTGCATAAGAAATTATTTGCAGTTTGCTCATAGAAAATGATGCAATGTGAATGTATGTGATTTGATGTGTTCGTATTTTCATAAATGTTTTGTTTTCGCAACTGGTTTATCATTGATTGAACATATGTTAATTGTCAAAACTGAACTTTTCGGAACTCAATGTTTGTTTTAGAATGTATTGCTATTCAGTCATATCCGCAGCTGTTAAAAATATGAATAAAAAACCTGTATATGTGCAACCATGTGCTGGAAAAGAAAGTGTTCAAATTGTTTTGCCTTTTAAGTAGTTTATCTTATACTATTGGTAAATATGAAACTTTATGGCAGAAATGGCATTCTTTTTCAGGTTCGAGCTACTCCTGGCCATACTGCTGGCTGCGTGACCTATGTAACTGGTGATACTGATGATCAACCTTCACCAAGGATGGCTTTTACTGGTGATGCTTTAATCATACGTGCATGTGGAAGGACAGACTTCCAGGTAATATGGTTAATTGGTTAGCCAGAAGTTCAGCATTCTTGTAGAAATTCTGATCAAATAGATAAGTGATTTTCTATTGATTGTTTGCTATTACTCTGTGGTATTACAGGGAGGAAGTTCTGATCAACTGTATCAGTCAGTGCATTCACAGGCAAGAACGCAAAATTTTCTATTTCAATGTAAGGCAAAGTATGAAGTTGAACTAACTGAAAGTTCTGTATTCCTGATCAGATTTTCACATTGCCAAAGGATACCCTGCTTTATCCTGCCCATGACTACAAAGGTTTCACAGTAAGTGGCATACTCTTATCTTCAAGTTTGCCGGCCAAGTTGTCAGTCACTTGACTTGTGTTATTTGCAGGTAAGTACTGTTGAAGAGGAGGTTGCCTACAACACCCGACTAACGAAAGATAAGGTAATTGCTAATTAGATTGAAATTAATTCTTCATTTGTACCAACCGCCAGCTTTCCATTTTTTCCTAATTATATTTTACTTGTTATTTTTTAGGAAACTTTCAAATCGATAATGGAAAGTAAGTTATCGCAATGCATACATACATGTTTCTTTATACATTCAGTATCTGAATACCGCCCATGTTCCTGATGAGGGATACCTCTTTGCTTGTCAAACTAATTTTGTTTGTTGGACTAATGGAGAGAATTCTTATTTTTAACTCTCATCTTGGGCAGACTTGAACTTGTCTTATCCAAAGATGATGGATGTAGCTGTGCCCGCCAATTTGGTTTGCGGTATTCAGGATCCACCACCGAAGATCTGAGCTGTTCCAGTTGAAGCATGCAGCGGTGCTTCTGGTTATTGTAAACTCACGACCACGTCGAGAGGCTTGCAGCTGTGTTGTACATTAAATAATTTGTTTGCTGCAGCCTGTGCTGTTGAGATAAAATAATTAGTCACTTGGCCAAGACATGTATGATGTGGCAAAGACATGTTGAGGCAAGCTGATGTGGCCTCATAGTTGTGACTTGCAACTAAAGGCGCTTGTTTGATGAGATCTATGAGAAGAAGAATAGACGTCAGCTTGCCTCTCGTCTTGTGCTGCACAAGGTTCTTATATCAAATCATTTCTGATATCATTCTGAAACAAATCTTACTTCATATATCGTCCTGAAAGAAACCAGCCTTTTTTAACACCCCTTTTCCTAGAGACAACACTTCAACTCTTGAAATTTATTCCTCCAAAAACTCTTGAAATTGCGAGAGCGCAATCATGTTATTTGTATTTTTCAAAGACATCATGTTATTTGTTCCCCGGGTGTTCTTTCATGGCACCATTGAAGCAGAAGATATATATGTGTGGAAGCTCTTCGCCCAGGCGTGAAAACGCGACCTAGGCTGGAAATAATGTGCGCGGGAGCTCATTATTTTTGCTGTAGTTATACTACGGTCTACGATTCATTGTTCCAGCCTGGTACGTAACTTAGATGCCAAGGTGCGAGACATGTTTTCATTTTTTGGTTTTAATGACCTGAACGGATTATCAAACTTCAAGCTTCCCATGTAAAGAGAGCTATTTAGCAAAGAGAATCTCTCATGTGTAAAAAATACGCTCAAAAAAAGTTTTTTTCCTGACAGAGCCATGTGTCGCTAACATGCTACTGCGGTTGTGACAATGAAAATAATCACATGCATGGCATCCAAAGAAAAACCAAATATTTATTGACCGCACTATCACCGGTAATTTTTTTACACTATAACTGGTTATTAGCAGGGTTATTTAGAGTTGAAAACTGAGCTAATTACCTGATCCCTCATTTAGCACGTTTTAGCATTCAAATTTGATTCGAATATACAAACTGCCATATGTTTTCTTGTGACTGAATAACTTGTTATATTTCTTATAACGGATAATATATTAAGACCAAATTGCCAGAGGGGTTAACCGCTAACCACAGCGTCCCGGCTGCAGCCCCACGTTAATCTTGTCCCATTTCAAGTCCTTAACAAACCGCAACGCTAAGCTAAATCCTCCAAGTCTCCTCTTCGTCGACGTCGTCATCGTCGTCTTTCCCTCCTTTCCTCTAGGCTCTAGCTCCTCTCTCCCGCGTCCCAATTCCCCAACCCTAAGCAACCCTTGCCACCGCGCGAGGCAGCCATGGGCGGCGAGACGCCAGACGCCGACGGGAAGGCCCGCTCAGCGGACTCCTCCTCCTACGGTTTCCCGCCGTCGGCGCCGCTGCAGCAGCAGCACCAACAGTACGGCACCTTCGGGCCCCCGTCCACCTCCGAGGAGTTTTCGCAGCCAGCGGTCGGGTTCCCCCAGCCGGCTCCGCCGCCCGGGCTCCTGCACTACCCTCCGCCCGCGCCGGCGTCGTACGCGGTCTACCCGCCTCCTCCGCAGCTCTACTCGGCGGCCGCGCCGTACTACGCTCAGGGCTACCAGGCCGTGCAAGGTACGGGAGACCCTAGTCGTACGATACGACGCGAATTCTGTGATTCTCTTGATTGATTCATTTGATAGGCTTGATCAGCGGGAGGCGCTCTTTTGTTGGAGGATTTTAGCTTGTGGTGTTTATTTAGTTTATTTTTCGAAACGAAAGCGCTGTCCATTTTTTTTATAGAAGAAGAGAATTGACCTAATTTATAAGAAAAACTAGAGCCAAAAATCTCACAAACCCTGGGACGACAATACGACCACAGCTCCATAGGCGACACTCATCCACCTCCACTCAACTCGATTACAAACAGGACCAACCCAACTCAACTCACGTGCAAGCCAACGAAATAACTGACACCCTCACAACTCGATCGACAGAGCCCTGATCCCACGCCACACCTCTCTATCACACAAGTTGGTATCACGTCGCTTTGGAGGAGCGCGTATTGGACCAAATCTCTGTCGTGAAGCGCCAAACTGAAAGAAAGCCGCCGTGAAGCGAGGATGTAGGGGCGAAATCTACAGAAGAAGCCGAAGAACAACGACCCCAAACAAACACAACGATGCCCACACCACACGACGTAACCAACAAACAGTCATGCCCGGCCCGACGTAACCAACAAACAGTCATGCACAACCTAACTCAACTCACGCACCAAACCAACATCCTGAGCAACAAGCCAGCAGAACCCTACTACCACGCTAGCAGCAGCTTGGTTGGCGGAGCTCTGCTCCCACGCCGAACCAAACCCCTAGTCAGTTAGCGGGCACGTCGCTTAAGAGACGTGTTTATTTAGTTTAAGCTACAAACTTTTGGAGATAGGATGGTGGAAGCCCTGTTGGGTCTACTGTATGCTGGGCAACTTATTTAATCTAGAAATTATGTAACTAGAACGAGCCTTAATTTATAAATGCGCTCATGTAGATCATTCCTCAACCTCTATACTCACTTGGTCGCATGTGGTTACAATGCATGCTCATATTTTCTGGAATTTAGGCGTCACCCCGCTCTGCTGGCTTCCTGTGTATCTGAATTTGGCTCCTTTTGAGTGCATCATTTTTGCCATCGCTTCTCCAAGTTGCAGGTCAATGGCATTACCTATGCCAGTGAAGAAAAAGTATAGAGGCCGATAGACATCTATTTCAAGGAACTCTCTAGAGAAACTGAATGTATATGGGTTTTCTCCTTGTAGTGTTCCCAAATGTTGAACTAACTGAGTAGGAAATTTGACATACAGGAACAAATAAGCAGGCCAAGGATATTTATTTTTTGTATTAAAAAACAATTCAACATAATCTGCAAATTAATACATTAGAGGATCCATATGAAAAAAAAAATGATTCAACATAATTCTGCAAAAGAATACATAAGTGGAACAGGTGATTTAAGAATGTATACTTTCAGCTTGTCTGCAATTTACCTTTATGCAGTTCCCTTGAGGAAGATACAAAATGGATAATCAAATTGGAATTTGACCTAACTTGGCTTATTGATTTTCTAATTTTGCTGTTTCATAGGTTATATTCCTGTTGTTGAAGGAAGGCCTGTGAGAATGCGACATCTTCCATGGTGTGGCCTTGGCATGGGTTGGCTTCTGTAAGTTTCTCCAAACATTGATCATTTTACATTACATCACCTGAACTCGGATTGTACTCTGAGGGACTGCTGTTTCTACTGTCTGGAAAAGGTTTATTGCTGGATTCTTCCTTGCTTCTATTCCATGGTATATTGGAGCTTTTGTTCTGATCTGCGACCGAGTACATGACTACAGGGAGAAACCAGGATATGTTGCTTGCACTATTGCTGTAAGTTCTTTTAGCAATGCAATGCTCCGATTTCCCATGTTTCCTTCAGCTATATTTATTTCTTGAGTTTTTTTTCCCTTCTGGATGCATGTTCCATTCTTTAATTTTTTGAGGATTCAGATGTGGTATCAGGTTCATTGACAGTTTCACACGCACAAGCCATAAAAACAATGTTACAATACTGACATTACATTTTTAACTTTAACACTACACTAGCACAAGCCACAATGACAGATGGATATCCAAGTCAGAAAACTGAATGCAGCTGCATAGTTGACTAGTTGCGCATCCTCCTTATGTTTTCTCCCAGCTATGTTACTCAGGGAGAGAGGGATTTCAATTAGCTGTTGGCAACAACGTAATGATATGACGAAAGCATTTATGGCTGTTGGACTGAGAATTATACTATCGTTCCAGCACAAATTTAGCTAGTCACCACACAGAAATGATTAAAGATGTTTTGATTCTTGATTCCGTGATAGTTAGTAGTCATGGCAGTGCGAATCTGTTGTGTCTCTTGCAATCAAATGCACAAACTTGGACTAACTGTGCCTTGAACTTTCTTGTCCGATAAACAGGCTTCACTTGCTGCAATTGCTGTGCTGCTTGGTGTCACAAACAGAGCAGAAATGTGGTGAGCGCGCATTCAATTATCAGCTGTTTGCGTAATGTAAATGTTCATTCTTCCCCTACTTTCTTTAGTCATCTGGGTTGTACATGTATGGGTAGAAAGAATACTCGACTGAGACTGGTGTACTATCATATTTGTTGTTTGACCTTTATATTTCTAGAGTGGAATGGTTTATGATGTATTCTCATGTTAATTATTTGAAAAAAAATCTCGTTGCCCTTTTTTTTTAGGTTATCTTAAGCTATGCCTCAGTGGTGTATAGCTTGTTCTCCTGACTACGAACTTGTCATCTGGTTGATAATACTGCCACCAGTATCGTTGGTTGATAAGGCAATTAAACTTTCGAATGTATTGGAAATTTAGAGCTTGGGAACACGTTTTTTTTTTTGGAAAAAAAAAAGCTTGGGAACGCATGCGATTATTAGAGGATCGCTTGAAAGGTTTATCTCCTTTTTCTTTTGTATGAGTGCTACAAACTTCGTCGAGTTACCCTTGCAGATTTTAAGGTATTGTTGCTTCTGCATCGTGAGTACTAAGTTGACCTGTGATCACAGGACATTAAAAGCAATGGGTGCTATTGCTTGTTTCTTGTTCAGCTTGCAATGCCGAGCTTGGTCGTGCTACGGGTGCTGCTTAGAAATTGAAACCGAGCAGGGGGTGGGGCGTGGTCAATTTGGTGGCGGCAGTAAGCCGGTGCCACCCGAGCACGGCGTGAGGCGTTGGCGACGCAGCAGGTGTCGCGCCGGAGACAAAGAGGCAAAGAGCATAGGTTGGAGTGACGCACAATCTTCAAGCGAGACCCAAAGATCAGAAAAGTTAATTGAAAACCCAAACGAAGTTTTCAACATCTGTTCGCATTTTCATGTAATGTTACGATAAAAAACGGGCTTGCTAACTTGACGATATTTTCTGTATGTTACCCTTGTTTATCTTCTCTACTGCTCAAATATTCATCAACATTTACGCTAAGTGTTCTCCCTGTTCACTTTCCTCTGCCGTCCTCTTGATCTTTTAACCTTTTGATCCCTGTTTGCCTGACCAAAATTTCACATTATGAAACGAAATGGACGGAAACAAAAAAAAAATACATATGTGCCTTATCAAAAAGAGCTAAAAGCCCAAATGCAACTTCAAACGAAAAAGGCCCAAGATGGGCACCAACTAGGCCCATTAGGGTTGACAGCCAAACTCGGCACCTATAAATGCTCCTCTCGCTCCCAATGGCGCCGCCTTCGCCCGCCGCCTTCCCTCCTCCTCTCCGTAGGCTAGGTTAGGCTAGGGTTTCGACGAGCTCGCGAAAATGGTGGCCTTCAGGGTAAGTGATTCTACGATTTGCTCCGTTCCTCCGATGGAAACGGTTTGATCAGCGTGTCTTATTCGATTGATCTCTCCCCCGGCGCGCCCGTGTCCGTGCGCGTGTTGCAGTTCCATCAGTACCAGGTGGTGGGCCGTGCGCTGCCGACGCCCGGCGACGAGCACCCCAAGATCTACCGCATGAAGCTCTGGACCACCAACGAGGTCCGCGCCAAGAGCAAGTTCTGGTGAGCCATCCTCGTCGCCGCGCTTCTTGCAGGTTTTTTGAAGTATTTTTTGTTTATCATCGATGCGGGTTCTCAATGTGCGGTTCTTGCGCCCGTGCAGGTATTTCCTGAGGAAGCTGAAGAAGGTGAAGAAGAGCAACGGCCAGGTGCTAGCCATCAACGAGGTACGTCGCTCGTCTTTGGCTTCTGCTATGGGTATGCTTCTTATAGGGTCTCAGATTGCTCCATGTGAACGTCGCCTACCTAGAGTTGTTTAGTTAGTACGCTGTGTCCCTTGTTATTTTCACCAGTGTGGATGTGGATATCTTCCTGTTGTTGGTACTGCGCTGTGAACCACTGCTAGTGTGATCTTTAGTGGGTGTTGAAGTTTCCTTAAAGATTTTAACTCGTCATCTTCGGAGATACCGAATGATTTTTTTGTCTTTGGTTACCAAATTAGAGAAGTTCGTTCAATTCACCGAACTATCTCTGCCCGCCATTGTGTTCAACAAAATTTTATCTTTCTACGTGCTAATAGCATATCATCTCCAGTGCGTATCTGATTTCTGCCTCGCATTCAAGTTTAAGACCAGGTTTTTTATTTGCAAGAATCAGTTTTGCTGTGATCTTGGAAAATTTGGATCTTGTTTGCTCTTTGCATTTCACCTAAAGAAAACCAGGTATCTAGATTTGTCAATGATCGAGGAATTATGATTGTGATGAATCCCAGTTTACAGGCAGGTAGGCCAATCATAATATTTTAAAATTCATTTAGCAGTTCTGAATTTGTCATTTTCCTTGGTTGTTTTTTCATGCTAGTTTTAGCCGTAGATCAAACTTAATTGTGGCGTAGCTGGGCAGTCCTGAATGAAGATGCCTAGCAATGATTAGTTCTTCAGAATTTTTATTCCTCCGCAGACATGTAGACATATTGTTACTTATTTTGACTCTAAAAAGTGTCAACATCTATGCGATATTGCCAGTGCTTTTTTCTCTTAAACTTCCTGTGTCGATTCACTTTTGCATCGATAGTGCTCCCTACATGTTATATCACTCACAAAAGTTATGTTGTGCCAGATCTTTGAGCGTAACCCAACAACGATCAAGAACTACGGCATCTGGCTACGCTACCAGAGCAGAACCGGCTACCACAACATGTACAAGGAGTACCGTGACACTACTCTGAATGGTGCTGTGGAGCAGATGTACACTGAGATGGCTTCTCGCCACCGCGTGAGATCCCCTTGCATCCAGATCATCAAGACCCTGACAGTCGATTACAAGATGTGCAAAAGGGACAACACCAAGCAGTTCCACAATGCCCAGATCAAGTTCCCCCTCGTGTACCGCAAGGTCAGGCCACCAACCAGGAAACTGAAGACCACATTCAAGGCGTCGAGGCCAAACCTGTTCATGTGATTGGGCTGTGCTGGATGTTGTGGTTCGGTGTTTGGAAGCATTATAGTCACAAAGTTTTATGTTTGTTAAGTTTTGATGTGCTTAACCTCAGCCGTTTGATGATTCATCACCCGTTTTGAAACTTGGTGAACCATTTGAGTATCGTATTATGACTAATTGGCAGACTTCAGGCAGTGATGATCTGTTTGGAGTTGGTCGTGTTAGTTTCGTAGCTCTTCTCTCTGTAATCGCTGCTGCGTCCGCGGAAAGCAGTGTCATCGCTCTGTTCGTGTATTGAAGAACAGCCCTAAAAACTGACCGTCCCACTGCTGCTGCTGCTCCGGTGTCGTGCTCGGCGCCGGGAGCGGAGTCACACCAGCGCCACCGCTTTCAGACGTGCGCAAGGACGTGCCTGGCAAGCTAGCACGGTGCCTCGCCCCGGCGTGCCATTCCCTGATTCCTTTCCACGGCCCGGTAAAGCACGCATCGCGCGCCTCCAGCTCTGTAACGGCGCGTTCTCCCCATCGCCTACCCCGGACCGCGCCCACGTAGTCATGCTTCACCCGAGACCGTGCAAGCGTCCCAGCGCCGGCTGCATGCACGCGCCAGACGAACACGATGCCGTAGAGCTCAGAGCACGCTCATGCAGCAGTCCCATAGCACGTCTACCGACTTCCCACCAAATATTTGCTTGGAGCAACACTGCAAGATCCATAGCCAGCAAGACGACTATATTGCACATTTCCACTCCAGAATCCCAAACCGGTTAATGGTGATATACACATCTGCCATGGCCATGGAGAACTGCGGATCCACAATTTCTATGAACATGTATTCACACTGGGGTTATTGCTTGATACACAGGTACACAACCAAACGAATGATAAATAAACAGAAGGCTCGGCCTGTCTAAAAATATCAGGACGCACAGCCTGATCTCAGGGCATAGAACATGATCCTGTAGCTCAATATGCTCCTTGAAAGGATAGCCGATCCCGCAATGTATCAATAATGGAGGCTGCGGCGCTGTTCTGTGCTAGTGTAAGCTTGAGGCGGCCAAATAGCTCGTCACTATCATTGGCTTGTGAAGCTGCATCTGCAGCTTCCTTTGCCATGCCCATCCGTGCATATGCCTACACAAAAACAATGGCAGGTTTATTATATGTTCGCACTTGTCAGCATCATTTTCTAATTCTCTAAATCTTATCAAGGAAATCATTGGTCTTTGCTGATCTATTAAAGTATCAAGTAAGCTAAGGGACTGTATACGTTGGCTATTGGCCATCTACTATTTGATACATCTGGAAACAGATTACAACCCAGAAGTCCTCCACAAGGTATATATAATTTTAACTTATCGATATTCTACGGCAATCTGTCAATATCAATGTGCTGAACAGTTTTTTGCGTTCCCTCATGCATATTTCCCTTATGTTTTAGTTACCAGCATGAACGGAGTTTCAAATTCTTACTAGTAACTAAATGCTTGATCTCTGAAGGAAAAAAGGAAGTAATAGCATGATCTGCCAAGCTAGATGAAATAAAATGAAACGGAACAAAAAGAAGAAACACTACAGAAACAGCTTCTCTAATAAAGCTTATATGTTTGTAGATAACTTGCGGACTAAAATATACCTCAGATCTTTCACGAGGATCTGTTAACTTTGGAATATATTTGAGAGCTTCAGTTTTTTGACCAGCATCAATGCATGCTTCCACGAAAGGTTTATAACCTGTAAGTTGAAATTGAGACTTATTATACTCAAACGAGGCATAGAAAATATGAAGCAAGGTACTATCATAATGAAGCAATATTCTTAAGTTGGAGTTTATCCAATGAAGATAACACATTACTGGAATATAAGGTAATATCTACATCACAACTACAGGGTTCAGATCAGCCCTCAGCTGAAGTTAAGCAGTAAAAAGGAAAACTACAGCGGACCTTACACAAAAGACTACATTCTAAAGCTAAGCAATCTTTGAGTGTTGATTGTCGCATAGAATATACATGCTCACTCCCATAGAAGAAGCATGAATTTCAATATTTATTCAATATAAACTCACAACTTATGAAATAAAAACTGATATAAATAAACTCACCTCCTGGCGGTCTTTTCTCTTTTGAAAATTTTTCCAAAGCATCCCAATTCCCAACTGTAGCTAGAGCACATGTTTTGAGCCAGTACCACCTCTTATCAGGAACCTGTGCAGCATTAGGGCCATCAGAAAGACTAGAATACAATATTAATTCGACAGGTTCTTATGTTGGAAAAATATTTGAATACCTTGAATTCCGACTTCACTTTAAGTGCAGCTCGCTCATTTCCCATTGCAATACAGGTTTTGATTGTATCACTAACGCTAGAACCCACAAATATTGCCTGCTTCGTGGAAACTTCAAGTTCATGCTGTGATCTGGAATGAAGACAAACAAAGAATTATTAAGCAGGAAGTCACACACATGGTTTAACCCCAGAATTGTCTACAGCACGGAATCCAGTAAAAGACAAGCTAGCATCTCTCCAGACTGCCTCTATGAAAGTCCCAACCTATCTAATTCCAGTACCTTATCTGATTGGCTAACCAAAAGTCTAGTAAACCTAAAATGCCAGTTCACCAAAAAAAGAATGAAGAAGATGGTCTAAATAGAACAATAATAGGGAAAGAAGAAATCAAAGCTTTTAGACCAAGAATGACCAAGTATTGTGAGCTGACAAGTACCAACATAACCTACACACTGTGAAGCAAATAGATGTTTCATGCTGATTGAGTTAATAAGCACAATATCAAATCACCTTTAAGGAAGCGTATGCAATTTCAATATGCTTGGTTTCCTAAAGCTTTAACAAATTCGAGGAAGCTTTCAGAAAGAAACAGGCAGAGCAGTCTTCATAGATTTTTTTAGTCACATGATCTGCTTTAGATTCCCTATGTTCACCATTAACCTTGCTAAACTGCTAACCACCATATTATTCCTTCCTCATAAGTGCCCCACGAAAGAAGCAATAGCATCCTCACATGACCAAATTCAGTATTATAATAAATCCTCAATACCTTAGCAATTTGGCGTGCTCTTCAGAAGCTTTGGATTCAAAAACATGTTCCTTGGTCTCAGCAAAAAGTCTGTGGGCCTGCTCAATGAGCCTCACTTGTGGACCATGGAGAGGAGACCCCTTGCTTGCCATGGGATTCCTCTCCAATTCCCTGGACTCCTTCAACAAAAGAAAGGCGGCATCCTGCAATTGCTCTCGGTAGTTTAGGCAAGTGAATTTGCTATGTTAAGAAGTAAACTTCGGCTAGCAGATACTGCATTTTGTAATATGATAATTTATCCGGTACATCTACCAGCAGATCTTGTAAAAGAATTATACAGGATGATGGAACTAACTGCTAAAGTGTGTATATTATGAAAAGGCAAAATGGTGTGCTACTGAACAGGAAATAATTTGGAAGGCAGTATGTATGTAGCACAAATTAGATATACAAGAATTGACAGATCATCGTATATGCAACCTACTTGGAGTCTCCCAGTCGATAGAAAGAAGTCCTTCAAAGCTTCATGCTTAGAATGTCTACAAGCAAAATAGAGATATTCAACCATGTAGAAACAAATTTATACAGTAAAAGGAGCAACCAGAAACATGAGGGCATCACCTTGCATATGCCATAAACAAATCTCGAGCCAAAGGCCTCGCATTGATTACACCGAAAAAATCCAATGGAGCATTCTGTAACATAAGATTATTGTTACAGAACATTAACAATAAACATGAGAGAGGGAGCACTTTCAGTTAAGGTTTCTGAAAAATAGTTCATAAGTGACCAAAACCAACACATCAATCTTGTCTGGTTGCTTGTATCAGTTACCAACCACTGAACCTTGTCTGGAAATATCAATCTTTTACAGGAGGGGAGAAGGTTTACCTTCTCTACAGCTACCTTCTGCCAGATGTGGAATAGCACAAGGTACACAAGATCAGTATCACCGCTCTCAATTGCCTTTGATAATGCTTTGTCTTGTTCGTCGATGCTTAGCAACAAGGGAATCTGTGAAAAGCGCAACAAATTTCAAATTTCAGATGATTTCTAATGCAACTTTTGTACTAGAGATGCACTAACTCTTTTCCTTTTTACTTATGCATGCTAGATTTCCTACACTTACTGAAGAATATCTCACATCCTTATATAATCATTGGTCTACTATACTAGCATCTCATACGACATAAAACCAGATAAAGTTGTCACAAACTCAGAATAGCTCATCTAACAGAAGGTAGATCTATCATCTACCTAATGGAGTATGATTATTCATACCAAAAGGTTCACATTTATCAGAACTATTAGTATAATGATTACATCCTAATCGCATCTTCATTGCACCTGTCAGCCTGGAAGCCAATATACTGTTGTTCAGAACAGTAGTCTAAGCCACTGGGCCATTTGGATTTTGGCTGTATACTTTCATCTGTAGCATACCCAAGAACTTGAATACCTATATAATAGGGTAGAATTTTTCCAAAGAAATCATATTAGTTATTTTCTTTTAATATTCCACTTTTTCATCTATGTTTAGTAGAGAATATCATGTTTATGCATGATTCGGACATACAATCGGTTGCATCGTATCCACTTGGGCACCAGCACAAAAGAAATCTTGCCTGCTTTGAAGATTGGGACTCATGATCGACAAGCATAGCAGCCAACCTTCGCCGGGCACTGTTATCTGCATGAGCTGCCACTGCAGCATATGATATCCCTTTGCATAACCTGAGCTGAGACAGAAAGAACATGCAATGATGTAAAACAGGGAAATATAACTGTAATAGCATATGCATTTACCAGGTAATAATATCAACTATAAGTTTGAGAACTGAGCGATAGCTCGGTTGGTAGAGTCTCCCATCAAGGTGGCCGCCCACCCGGGCTCGAACTGCGTGCTCGCAAAAGTGGGTACCTCCCTGAGATTTCTGGCTAGCGTGTTCTGAGCCGGCCAGGGTTCAGTACCCACTTCCTTAGGAGCAATGCCAGGGGATGTCTCTCCCCGTGGTCAAGTTCCTTTTTTAATATCAACTCTAAGTTTGAGTCTGACTGTAGTGAACACAAACCTTATCAAGCAAACCCTCAAGAAGGACTGTATCTGGAATAGTAGCTGATGCTGTTATCTTCTCACACGCCCAATGCATTATCACAACCTCCTGTGAAATATTTGAGGTACAAATGGAAATGATATTACATAACCAAGTAAATTTATGATAAGCAATGCAGGGAAATCACAACATTACACCATCATTACAATATCAAGTAGGACTAACTGGTTTGATTAAGTTGAAAGTAATTTTGATGTGCATATTCCCATAAAAAAAGTCGTTGTACATATGGAAAGTGGAACAAAGTCATGTAATGCTTAGAACCTAAAAGTGGGGCAACTTGTACTTCTAAGCTTATGCCTAGAAGGTACAGTATTTGTCCACAACAAAGCAAATTTTCAGATAAAAAAGTGCAGTAGAAGAAAAAGGAGGTTACCGGATTCAGGTTAAGGTACTCAGAGATGCGGAGTGCCAAAAGGTGCTGATTAGCATTAATCAGGCGTCCAATGAGCACCGGTGCAGTAAGCAACTAAGGAAAACAGCAGAGAGACAACTAAATCAAGAAATAAAGGCTAACAACGATAGAAGATAATGTACATTAGAGAACTTAAAAGGCAACACAAACCTTGTACTGCTGAACGGTAAGTGGCATCCCAATCTCAGAATCACGAACAGCATTTAAAACACGTAGCATTTTGCACATTTCTTGAAAGCGTTCATGTGAAAATCGACTGCCAAAGCCAACTGGGTATCAATGCCAAGTTCAAATATCAGCAATTAAGTATTCTAGACAAAGGAACACCACTATACAAAAAGCTTTCCGAGCAAGGTAATGGTCAGCGGTACTAGTTAATAGAATTTCAGAGTTTGGTGGAATAAAAACATTGAGCTATAACATTATAATCTTGCAAGATGAGGTGCCAAAGCAGCAGAATGGCACTGAGTCCACAATAAGAGATACAGCATGTGCCACTACAGCGTTTGTTGTTGGCCACAAGGCATATGAAATGCGGTTGACTAATTCAGAGGGCCTGAAAGGAGTCGTGTTATTAATGGTCTGTTTGGGCTAAAATTTTAACTAGCCTCTTAAGCAATCTAGGCAAAATGTGCAAGCTACTAGGTACACAATAAGATGAAACTCGATAAGTGGAGAAGATTATATTGTAGCAGAAAAGGCAATCAGCTTCTCTGAAACACGATGTTTTTTCATGTGATTTTTAAACAAAAGCTCAACTACTCAAGTATCTTCTCATTTGAATGTCCAGTTTCTTCAACACTTCAACTACTGTCACGTCTCTACACAAGACAAGATTTGGCTGGAAACCACATAATTAAAAAAATCCATCAAGCACTGTGCTTGACTTTCCAGCGGAGCTACTTATGTGAACTTAAAATTTAAAATGTGCACCAGAATACCAGTCAAGGTTATATTGGATTCTTGAACAACTACATCCAGATGTTAGCAAGTAAGGTGGAAATTAAACACCACGACTTACAAATGGGAAAAATAGTACTAATGATAAAGTAATCAAATATAGCACCATAAAAGGGATAAACATTAACCTGCAGAAAGCTAGGCCATAGGTAGCAGCTCTTAGTAATGCGCGCTGTCGTGAAGCATCAAACTCATGGCCAGCAGCGTCAATACAAGCCTCAATTGCCTCAGGCAATGAAGAAGATATTAGCTGATAGTTGTCATAAGCCTGCAAGCGTGGATTATTGTTAATGCCCTGCTTATGGTTAACACAAGATGAGATAAAAATAATGTCCCAAATGACCAACAATATTTTTCTGTGATACTTGTCTACTTGAGATGATGACAAACTCTGATATAATTTGCAAGTTGCAGATACAGAATGCCATAAGGTGAAGCATAAGCAAAGAGGCCAAGATGTGCTATAAATACAGATGCTACCAAGCTGAAAAATGATAGGTAGGATGGTCGAATATGAACCATTGATGTTGTATCGTTGGGGTGGGGTGCGAGATTGGGACACAGGGAGCACCATGTAAAATATATATCGAATTTGGACTATGTAACATTCAGCACTGCTACCCACTAACTTCTTATAAAACAGAACTTTGATATTATGAGGCCGGATCAGCCAAGTAAGTTAGTTTGTAAGATCACTTCATTGATGCATTAAAAGGACCCCACCTGGAACATGATTACATAACCTCCTTTTGCAGTGAACTTATCATCATACTATTAAGCTTACACATGTTATTGTGATCTACCATAAAAAGCGATTTAAATTATACGAGCCTTATCTTCACAACGGTTGTTTAGTAGTTTAATTAGGGAAGTATTTTCCCTATTTGTTTTGGCAGTTTGTGTGGAAGCGGCCCTTAGGTTCAACCAGTCGGCACTCTATTTCAAGGGGAATATAAAGCAATTTTTTGAGTTTTATTCAAAAAAAATTCCTAGTGTCAGCTCAGCATTTGATCACAAGCTAGCTCATACAACATGTATTTAGTGGGAAAACAGTACCATGCCTAAGGCCCTTAATCACTAAGCTAGCAGCATGGGTATAGCTGATGCTTGTATACTAGTATAAGATAAACGAGCTACAAAAGTAAAAATGATGTTTAAGTTTTTACCCTCAGGTCACAATTTATCTACATAACCAAAGGAGCTACCAAAACCAAATGGACTATGAACAGTACCTTTGCACTTTGCCTGTCATAGTGATCTCGAGCATCATACAGCAATGCTGCCGGTGACATGCTTCCAATGCCAAAAATTAACGTAGTAGAATCTGGGACTCGATGTAGAAATTCCATACTTGAATTTGAGAGGATTCTTACACCATCACACTCAGGAATGAGTTTTATGGGTTCATCATAATTATACTGCACAGGATCTCCATTTGGACCAACCATCAAAAGCACTTCAGGCCAGTAAAGGAGTACGCTGTCCAACCCACACCAAGCTATTTGGTCCGGTGGCAATGCAGACTACAAGGTAACAAAAATGTTAACTGATGAACACATGTGTAAAAATGTGATGATGCCACTTTAAGAATGAACACAAAATATCACAAAAAGGCACAAGTATATCAAAACTAGAATAATATGCTGAAATTCTTTCACAATTGCTTAAAATGAACAAATATAGCTCCAAATACCTATCTATAAAAACGTTTATGAATTTCCATTTGATCTTTTCCTGGCCCTCTGCACACCACTATTACCCAAGCACCAATACTCAAGCCACTGGAGCTATTGACAAGAAAAAAAATAAAACATAAAATTTGAACCGCTTGCATGTTACGCACTCTCTCCCTAACCACCTCAAGATGATGATATTAATAATAATCTGAAAAAAAGATTACAATTAATACCAATGATTTCAGTACCATAATAAAGCCAGAGGAACAAAGAATATGAAAAATCAAACATGGTGATGGTTAACTCTGTGCACATAATATGCTTTTGCAAGGAATATACATACAGTTCAAATTCCAACTTTATAATGCAATATGTTCGGTTATGCAAGCAAGATTCGGTTCACTTTGGTGAATAAAAAAGACAAGGAAATTTTGACACAGCAGCAAAATAGCTCTTGCTTAATTATTTCTATGATTAGTCTAGTTCCCGTCTTCAAATTTGACTGATCTCCTGCCACTTTTTTTCCAAAAGAAAAACTTTCTATCTTCAAATCATGCAAAATATGTTGGAATTACAGTGTTCTAAAAAGCGCCAGGCACTAGGCAGGTGGAAGGTTGGTTCCTAAGCTCCTAATTGGGGATAAGCGGCCATCAGGCACTACGTGGGAGGGCGGCATCCAACGCCTAGGTGGGCTAGGCAGCCATCTTCTAGAACAGAGGTTGGAAACTGTAATTAAAAAAATTTGTGCTTGCAAGGACTGAAAAAAATGCAATATTCATCACAGACACAGCTATCTCCTATAAAAAGTTCGCCAGCAACCCATCAATAAGAGTCATAACTAAAAATGTTGGTTCTAAGACACAATAAAGCACACCATAAACTAGTAAACAAGTTTAAACACATTCAGAATAATTTTTATGCAAGAAAATGCATCGGTTTTAACCTCCCTACCCATTCAGCTAACCACAATGCAAATCAATCTAAATAGCTTGATAATTTAATTATTTTTTGAAGGCTAGATGCTTAGATCCGCCAATTCATTACTGGAGGTTGAATAAACGCACCAAAATGTAGCTCAGACACATACAAAGCAGTTCAGTAAGCTAAGCAACTTACATCACACTCATACTCGAATATGATCCTGGAGAAATCTGTGGGGATTACGAGCAGGCGCCCATCATGTGCAAATACTGCAAGAAGCTTCCCGTTGGGTGACACTGCCATCTTCTGCACGGGTCCAATCTCCAGCTCCTCCCCGAGCACCTGCACGCCATCCTCATCGACCGCCAGCATCCGGTCGCCAACAGCAAGCAGCACCTCTGGGCTCCCAGACATGACAAACTGCGGCTCCACCACGGCCATGCACAGCACCTGCTCCTCATCACCTACGCCAGGGTCGGCGAGCTCGCGGGGGTGAGGGTCGGTGGCCTCGATGTCGGTGGTCACCACGACGCGGTTGTCCTCAGTGAGGACGGCTACACCTCCGCCCCAGAATACAGCGTCGGCGACGCCGCCGGAGGCCGGCGGGAGCAGGGGCACGGGGTTGGAGCTAGGGCTGGGCTGCAGATCGGGGAGGCGGAAGCGAAGGAGGGAGCCATCGGAGAGGAGGGCGAGGAGGCTGAGGGAGCTGGAGAAGGCGAGGGAGTGGAGTCGGGGAAGGAGGGGTGGCCAGGGCGCGGAGGCGATTGGGTGGCCGGAGGAGGAGAAGAGGAGGAGGCGGCGGCGCGAGGGCTCAGAGTGGAGCTGTACGATCTTGGAGTCGTCGCGGACGGCGGCGATCGGGCCGCCGAAGGGCGCGGCGGCTACGATGTGGGTGGAGAGGTCGAGGCGGCCGATCACAGCACCGCCGCCGGAGGAGGAGGAGGTGGTGGCGGTGGTTGCCGGGGCGGACCAGGGGAGCGGGGAGTAGAGAGTGATGCGGCGGTAGAAGCGGTCGGAGAGGAGGTCCCACTCCGCCGCGACGGAGACGGAGGAGGACATCGCGGGGCGGGAGGGGCTTCGGTCGCCGGCGGCCGGATCGCGCGCGAGCGGCCGGGTGGGGGGACGAGGGGGACTCGGGGATCGAGTTCACGACGGTTTGGCCGCTGACATTGGGGACGGGCGTCGGCGAACGCAGCGTCTGTGGTCTGAGTTCGCCCGTGGACTGTGTTCACAGGCGGTCGGTCCATGGGAATTGGTGTGGTGACGTAGGCAGACAGGTGGGCCTTGTCCAGCCCGGGGCGACGCCATCGACGAGGGCCGAGCTAACGGCAGCGTGGTCGGCGCAGGCCCGCGCACTTGCCATGAGTTGGCGCGGCCCGCCAAGGTTACACTGCCGCCTGCCTTGACGAATCCATGGACTGACGGGCGACGACGACAATCCCGTTCTGCAACAAAGAGCGAACATTAGGTTGGTATTTGGTTGGAGGGATCAAATCTAGATGGGATGGTTATATTCTTGGTTTTTTACTCATTCAATTGTTTGGTTGTAAGGATAATATGAATAGGGTCGTCTAATAAAAAAGAATATTATCTAAAGATGATGAATGAATTGAGCCACGAACACGAAAAAAAGCCAGACGAAATCATCCACGTTCCTCGTCGAGACACCTCGCCATTGCTAGCGTGTTGTCTGTACATGTTTCTTCATGTTTTTAATTTAACTCTCAATTTTATCTGGAAGTACAAAAGTAATCTAAATATTCTAAATATTTTCAGAGCACATTAGAGCTCATTAGCAACCCGTTTTAATTGATTTGATAAAAAAAATCTTAAACCAATATTTAATTAAAATTCTCTAAATAAGCCTACTTTTATAAATTCCAAATATTTTAATGTCTCAAATAAATTCCAAAAAATCTTAAAAAATCACTAATCTCATGTGATTTACTAATTTATAAAAATATTTTAAGCCTAAGTTATTTGGTAAAAAAGTGAATTCATTTGTAATGCTTTATTTATATGTATTTTTATCATTTCATATGATATTATCTTTTTAATTTAAATTTAAATTTAAATAAATTCAAATATGCATAAAACCTACCATCAAGAGTAAGTTCACCAAAAGATTATCATAACCAATTCAGATCATCTAATCCATCCAACTAAACAGAAAATTAACTTATCATATCCACTCTAATGCTACTAACCAAACAAAAAAGTAGCTTATCGTATCCGTTCAACTAACAGAAAATTAGATCATCATATCTCGAAAATAAGGATGGCACTATTCCATTTAACCTTAGAGTGTGTTTGGTTGGCGAGCGAGATTGGATGGGATATGGTTGTCATCGATATTTTTTTGGATGGGATGATCCAATTTTCTGTTTGGTAGGGATGGATGGGATGAGCTAAATTTATGTTTGTTTGGTGGGATGAGAGTGTAAATGATGAGTCAATTTTCTGTTTAGTTGGTGGGATGAGAGTGTAAAGGATGAGAGTATGTTTTTTGATAATTTTAATTAAATACTAGCTCAGGTTTTTTTTATCAAACCAATTAAAATGGGTTGTCAGTAAGCTCTAATTTACTTATAAAAATATTTAGAATTTTTAGATAATTTTTACAATTTCAAATAAAATCGTGAGTTACATAAAAACACAACCCACGACGAGCACGGGACTGGATGGCTCCATCTGGCCGAATCGGCCGGATCGCTCCATCCCGCGTTTTGATGGAATATTCCTTCACTATCCATCCCTCGGCCGGATCTCCCCTCAACCAAACACTCGAAAATTCAGGCTGCCATCTCCCATCCAGTCCCGTGCCTCCATCCAAACGTCTCCTTACATACCAACTAAACGCACCTACATCTCAGCCATTCATCCTCTTGACCATACGACTCATTACTGCAATAACATTGCACATCATTCTATACTACCATCGTATTAATTTAGAAACATCCAATCAATTTACAAATTAATTTGCTCCCCTCTCCATTTTTCTTTCAGAAAACAGCGGCAATCAATTGGACCATTCTATTACTTTTTCCCCAAATACAGACAAAATCAGTTAGTCCCAAAAAAACAAACGCTCCCTTGCTTGTGCTTTGCGCGCAACATTCTTCTCCGACAACCACATCCCCGTCGCCGGCCTTTGCATCTCGGCATGTGGCAACCGCCTCTGCGATGCCAACCTCCCCAGCTCAGCGTGCGACAACCTCTTCCACGCACACTGTGTCCGCGCCAACCACCTCCGTGTCACCGGCCTCTGCAACTTAGGACGCGGCCACCTTCTCCGTGATCCTGGCCTTCCATTCTTGATGCGTCGACCACCTCCGTGCCGTCGGCCTCCACGTCCCGCCTTGAGCAGTCTATGAAGCAGATGGTGGGCATCATACGGTGGCAGGAATGCTCCTCGTAGCGTCTGTAGACGGCAGCATGTTGTCTCTTGCCCTAACGCTCACTGGGCGAGCACCCGTTCTCATCATGCTCACATACACAGATGGAAAACTAAAATGGCGCACGGCCAGGGGACAGCTGTAGGATTTCTTTTCATGGATTTGATTTGTTATTTGTTTGTCTCTCTCTGGATATCATACAATATTTCTTTTGGATTTCTTTTCCTTGAGATGGTTTAATCTATTGTGGTTGGATTTATTTTTCAAAATGTATGCAGATCTACCTAACTCAGTTTTGTGCTAGGTTGATTTTTTGAGAATGCCCTCTACTGCTTGGTGAAATGACTCATCCAACAATTGTTGCACACCGCAGCTACATAGTAGTGGAGCCTGCAGTGCCCAAGATGAAATTTGGGTACACATGTATATCCCTATCCCTCCAATTTATTCTCTTTTGTCATCAAGCAATGCACTGATATTAATACAGGTGATAATTATGCTGCCACATCTCAAATTCATGGAGGATATGATAAAATCTACGTCAATTTTAAGGTGTCATCATAGCTAATCTAAATTAAGAAGACGATGATTTAGTTTGCTCCCTTCAGCCTTTGTACCTTGGGTTCTATTATGTACTACTTTTCAGATATGGGTTTATGTATCTATATGGCTTCAGGTTTGTGCATATTTTTTTGGAATTGTTTGGTCAAAGCTGCAGGACATAGGTGTTGATACAATTGATGATGAAAGAAAAAAAAATGAAAGACAAAAAGGTCCGTTGTAGCCAAACAACACAGATTGTTTAGCTGCGTATGGTGCTAATGAGGTAGCTCTTGGTCAAAATTGGATGGACAGGCTCCCGAGTTTGTTTCTCTTATGGTGTTTGGTGAAATATCGGTGGTCGATGATTAATGGAATTTTATTCTGAGTCAAAAAAAAAAAACTTCACACTTTTATAGTGTCAGGTCCCTCCCTTGCTTGCCTAAAAAAAATATTCCTTACTGACACATGTTCATGTCAAAAGAGTTAAATCAAGTAGCCTATTCAATAACATAAAATTTACTCCAAAATTTGTTTTCGCAGAGAAAATTTGTGTTTTTAATACTTATACGGCACTGTATTACCCGGTATCCAGTAGGCCAATGGTGTTTAGGGCATGACATTGGTTTGTGAGTCCATTATCTAGTACAGTATGATAGGCTTTTGAAACCTTTTTAGTTTCCTTCACGTAGAGAAAACTAAGCAGCGATTGTTGGCATATAAAATCACGTCGACAACTTCGGATATGTAGAAACAAGGTCAACTGACGCAATGACAAAATGACGATACTCGTCAGCAACAGAATTGATGGGACTTGCAAACGCATCTCAACTGACTTGAGGCCTGAAATTTCTGCTTCAATATATATGTTGCAGGTAGCATTTACAGGTCAACAGGTCAAGTTTTTTTTTTGAATGGCAAAAGGTTTGCCAATATTTATATTAGAAGGAGTAAAAAGCAAAACAAGAAAGAATTTTTATTCTGTAGATCAGCCCTGAGGAGTACAACTTTGGTACAATGAATGAAGGCATTAAGCAATTGGTAAAAAAAAAAGCCAACTAATGAAATCCACTATTCAACGTAGATGATACGCCATCCATCTTTGATTAATGGCTTCCTTGGTCTTGAGGGCCTCTTGTATGGGTGACGACTCTTCATTTTGAAAAGGTCTTCTATTTCTTTCTTTTCATAGATTCCACTAAAAGTATATTGCTAGCCGTCAAATTCGGCGCGATTTTGGCAATATATTATCAATCATACTTTCCGCCACAATTTGTTTATCGTAGCCATGTCATTGAATCCCGATAGGTGTGGAAGGTGCAACCAGCTAGATAGGTGTCTCCAAACCTCTCTTGTGAAGGTACAGTCTTTACACAAATGTGTGGGTGTCTTATTTTTTGTTCGACAAAGTTTGCAAATTTGATCATGGAGCCAACCTCTCTTCACTAGATTGTTCGTTGTTAAGATTTTCCGTTGCATGAGCACCCAGCAAAAGAACTTGAATTTTGGTTCAGTCTTGGCCTTCCAGATCGACATCATGTGAGGTTTCTTTACTGCACCTTGAAATTGGATGGTGTATGCACTCTTTGTGGTGTACTATCCATCCCGTGTCCATATACATGTAATCGTGTTAGGTTGTTCAGGATTTAGAGTGATTCCATGTATGCCTTCCCATAATCTTATGAATTGATGAAGCTTCGATTGAGTGGAAAGCAATCCCAAGTTTCTAATCCATTGCTGATCAGTGAGTGCATTCAACACCTTTTTATTTTTCCTTTTTGCTTTTTCATACAGCGTGGGAGCTATGTTCTTGGGTGCCTGACCTTGAACCCATGAAGAATGCCAGAATGAGGCATGCTTGTCGTCTCCCAAGTGCACCACTGTTGATGCATGAAATAGGTCCCTATCAGTTTGGTCACATGGAATTTTCATGTCCAGCCATGGTCTTTGTTCATGGCCCCACTCTAACCACATCCATCTAATCCTGAGTGCTCTTGAGAATTTTTATAGGTCCAAAATACCAAGCCCACCAAGCTGCCTTGGTCTGCATGCCGTGGCTCAATTCACCAAACAATGTCTTCCATTGACTTTCTCTGGCTCTTCACCTTTCCATAGAAAGCTCCTACAAATTCGATCGATGCACTTGGTTTGCCACTTTTGTTTGGGGAAGACTATTAGATGGTATGTAGGCTAGGATGATAAGACAAATTTAACTAATGTGTCCCTTCCTGCCGATGTTGTCATTCGGCCCTTCCACCCTGGCAACTAGCTCCCAAGCTTGTCAATCAACGGCTACACATCTACCCTCCTCAGTTTTCGTGTGTGAAGTGGCAATCCTAGGTACTTGCCCGAGAAGGAGCTAATTTTGCTTGGGAAGACACTAAGAAGTTGATCTAGCGGAATGTTCTCGCATCGGATTGGGAAAATCTCTGTTTTGTTAAGATTTGTGATCAAGCCGAAACACCTTGAAGAGTGTTAGGATGTCACCCAGTGCCTTCAACTCTGATGGGCTTGGATTTACGAAGATGGCCGCATCATCTGCGTACAGGGAACACCTTAAATGTGTCGAGCGAGGTAGGATCGAGTCAAGAATCTTCCATTGAGATGCAAGGTCAACAATTCACTGTAACGGATCTATCTCCAAGATGAACAACATCGACGACAAAGGGTCTCCCTACCTTAGGCATCTAGCATGTCTGGTTGACTTCCCTAAGGAACCATTTAGAAGCACTCTTGATGATATCATCCTTAGAAGGGCTGAGATCTAGTCTCTCCATTTCTGTCCAAAGTCCATGGCTTGCATGACCTCTATAAGGTATGCCTAATGAACTAAATAAAAAGCTTTTGAAATATCTAATTTTATGAAGAGAGATGGCAACTTGTTGCTATGCAGGTTTTTGATCATATTCTGGACATAAATAAAATTATCATGTATGCATCTCTTTTTTATGAATGTACTTTAGCATTTTGATATCAGATCCTTAAATCTTGGAGCTAGCCTATTTGCAAGCATTTTTGTGATAAGCTTTGAAAGGTTGTTGATCAAGCTAATAGGTCTGTAGTCGCCCACTTGCGTTGCCTCTGTCTTCTTTGGTAGTAACAAAATATTTGTGTTATTAACTAAATCAAGCTTTGCTGTTTTTAGGTTGTAGAAATCCTGAATTGTTGCTATCAAATCATCTTTTATAACAGGCCAGCATTTTTGGTAGAATAGTCCGATATACCCATCTGGCCCAAGGGCTTTCTCGGCTGATAGGGACTTAACTATTTGAAGGATCTCTTGTTCCTCTAACGGCTCTTTCAGCTTCGAAAGATTCATGGGCTGGTATCCGAGATTTTCCTAATTTATACCCAAGTCCCTTTTGCTTGTACAAACCAATATGCTCCATGAATTTTTTGTGTATTTCCTCTTCCTTTTGTTCATGCGAGAAGACATGGCCGCTCTCTGTAAACAAAGATTGTATGAATTTTTCTTCTGTCTAGAGTTTAATCGAATCTGAAAAAACTTTGTGTTAGTATCTTCCTTCTATATCTAGGTTAACCTTGAGTGTTGTCGTGCCCTTGTTTTCTCTATTGCGGCTAGTCCTACTACCTTGTCCTTCAAGTGTTTTCTAAATTCAAATTCGTCTTCTGATAATTGTTGTGATTTTTATGCAACATTGAGCCTGAAGATGACCTCTTGTGCAATTGCAAGCCGAAGTTTGACATTGCCAATCATTTTCATGCCGAAGTTTGACATTGCCGATCATATTTCTTTTCCAAATTTTTATAGCCTTTTTTGTCCTGTTCAGCTTCACATGCATTCGTAGGATGGCATCCTGTAGGTTAATTGGCTGATCCCATGCAGCTTGAACGGTTTTCACAAAGCCAGACATAGATGGCCAGGAGGACTCGAATTTGAAGCCACTATATGTGCTAATCGGCATCTCTCCATAAAGGAAGAGGGGGGCAATGATCAGAATGCATTGTCGCCTGGGCTTGGAGTTTGGTTTTGGGGAAGAGAAGGTCCCAATTTGGAGTACAGAAAATTTTGTCTATTCTAGTGAAGGTGGGATTTTCTTGTTTGTTGGACCATGTAAAGTGTCTTCCTCTTAACTTGAGTTCTTTTAACTGGAGATCATCTATAGCTTTCTTGAATTTCACCATCATTCTCCGGTTAAGCCTATTGTTACTCTTATCTTCTGCTTTGATATCATGTTAAAATCACCCACGATCAACCATTTAGCCACCATGTTAGATTTCAGTGATGTGAGTTCTTGTAGGAAAATAATTTTATCCTCGTCCGATTGGGGGCCGTAAACACCCTCTAATGACCAAGAGATATTGTCATGCATCATTGTAATATTGGTTGATATCGTGTACTGAGTTGCCTGGATTCGATTGAGAGTGAAATAATTTTGTGAACATGCCAGGAGAATACCTCCACTAGCTCCAATCGACAGAAGGGACATGTAATTTTTGCTATACTAATGTCCCAGAGTTTCAGTGACCAGTTGTTGGTTTCGGGTCTGCATCTTCATTTCCTATAAACAAACAATTGTAGCTCATGTAGTGTGCACCATGTTTTTAACACTCGCACGTTTGGCTTGTGCATTCAACTCCCTCATATTCCAACACAACAAATTACAGTTACGCTACGACATGATTCAAATATAGGACAACACCACAATTCTTCATTTGTCTGGATAAACCAGTGCCCATAGCTTGACATAGCTGAACATGTAGCTTGCTAGACGTTGCTCCTGCCCAGCAACTGGTCCCTGGAGCAAAGCTGTTCATTAGCCATTTTCTAACTACTTTGACTCTTGGACTCAAACACTTGAACATAACTTCCTGACGAATTGATGCTCGGCTACTACACCACATACAAAGCATCCACTTGATGGACTTGAATATACCTAATAGGCACATACAAAACTTGTGACAAAGGATAACACATGACGCTAATCGAGATATTATGAAAGGAGACACACAACTGATTCTAATTGCAGTAAGTCTGTCTTTAGGTTGCTGCTGGCATCTCCTCTGATGTGGCCACCGGCACGATCTTCTTCCCTTTCTTGCCTTTCTTCTGATTTCCCTTGTCCACCATGGTTGCAATTGCCTCCATTATCCCCTTGGTCAACGGCTTTTCAAAGCGCTGCAAATAATTAAGCCACAATATCATTAGTGTGATTGTTGGGGGGATAACTCACTGAGTTTTTTTTTTTTTTTTTGCAAGAACAACTTTGGTCAATTGCATCAGCCCCTTTCTTGGCGTCTCTTTTGCCTTGTTTGCAAGGCATTCACTACGCCTCTGTAGAGTTGCCTTGTTATTTTGTGTTATTTGTGTTTACTAGATGCAGAGAAGAGTAATTTTGGTTCGGTTGTGTGCTGACTAGCGGTGGTTCAAGGGGCTTTGTGACAAACTAAATGAAATTGTTTATTGGATATATCTACACTACTAGTCAACGATGGGTTGTCAACGCTCACCAGGGTAAGGCCTACCGCATCCTCCTATACCTCTGCCATCATCTCCATGAGCTGAACTCCATCAGCGCCCAATTCCAATCCCTCCACTTGACACCTTGTCTTGTTCCTCCTGTGACCATTGCATGGTTGCCTGTGTGTGATGATATTTCAACAAAGTGATTGGGCTCGGCGTGCCTCCGGGGCTTTGCAGTTGGCAGTTGTTGCGTCCTGCAAGCAATGAGTTAGTTACTGTCTCATGGACCATTGGATCATAGAGGCTTGTCAGGTTTTGGAAATGTCCAGGAAGTCACCCCTATCAGCAATTGGATCATTAGAGATTTCCTTCTTATGTGGTTTCATGATCACTGGTTTGCAAACCTAACATTCTTCTCCTCCTTTTACCTAACATTCTTCTCCTCCTTTTTCTTATGTACCCTAACATCTTGTCTGGTGAACTTGGAGGTGTCTCCTTCTGCTCTTTCCTCTCCTCATCTCCTCTCATATGCCTGGCTTTAGGACTCCTGTTCGACGAGGAGCCAGTGTGCTGGCGGTGGTGGCCGACATCTTTGTGTGCACTACGACGGCGTTCCCTGTGGGAAGAACCTTGGAAGTGCTCCCTCACATCATGATAGGGCCTCGTCACTTGAGACCAAATAGACCTGCTCCGGTGGTGCCTAGTCCCCCTGCACCTTTGGTCTCGATCTTCATCCTCATCTCTACTACGCCTTGGTTGATGATCTTCCTTGTAGCTTCTTGTTGGTGGAGGTGGAAGCACATCTTATTCACTATCCGACACTCCATAGTGCCAGTTAATTTCTCTCTTTTAACGCATGTTTGGGTTGTTGCAGTTGCCTAGGTCATCAGTGAGGAAGGAAAGGTCATCCATGATTTCAAGGTGGAGTAGCAGGCGGTAGGACCACCCTATCTTCAAATCTGCAGGCTCTTCATGATGGTTGATCACCTGCAGAAGAGGGATAGAAGTTGGTGAGAGCTCTGCATCTGACTCCACCAGAGTCAGCCAAACTTCCTTTGGGATCCTGCTAGGATCCAAGCACCATGCCCACATATCATAAGTGCGGGTTTGCTCTCTATAGCATGAATACTCCTCAGAAGGTGGGTAGAACATTGCCTCCCGATCACCTGGGCCACCACCTCCTCACTCCAGACATGAACCGGCAACCCCTTGATGCGCAGCCTGACATGAAACTCAAAGTTTGCAAGGGTGGCATACCTCCTCTCGGTCCATTCCGTAAATTGGAAATCTCTGCCTCCATATGGAACTCTATGGTGGTGGGTCACAACATTACAGTGGTGCACGTGGGAAAAAATCACCAGAAAATCCTCACGATGGTGCTTGACAACCTGGCATTCTCCTACTTGAACGCTGAACTCTTGAGTGAGTGCATCCATCACTTGGTATGGTTCAGTTTGTACTCTATTGCCATGCAGCCAACACACCGCTGTCTTGCTCAATAGTTGATCCTTCTCCCTTCTGATAGCACTAGTGGCTGACACAACACAAAACTCCCTCGCTAGTCTTGCAATAGGGTCCCCTAGATATGTCGTCATCTACTTCTCCTCCTCCAACAGGACTTTGCCTTTTTTTTTTATTGGACTTGGCTGATGTAGGTTGCTCAGGAGAGCTCTGAGGTATGGTTGGTTCTCAGGAGCAAAGCTCTTGCTGGTTGATGTTGTATGTAGGTTTTGGTGAGCTGGGGGAGCTGGAGATTTGGGATGTATGGAGGAAGAAATGCACTGAGAAACCATATGGCCTGAGCCTCTACAGCTCTAGCATCGTGTTGGATCTCTGTAATTGGCTACCCTGTGATCCTTAGTAAGACAATTAAAACACTTATCCAACATTCTCTTTAAGTAGAGCTCCTTATTCTACTATGAACTGGTGGTTGGTTGTTGTGAAGTTAATGAGGACGATGAACGAGGCTCCTTCCTCCACCAATATCGCCCTTTCATCATACACCATCTTTCATCTCTCAAAATCTCTCCATTATCGCCTCAAGCCCTGAGTTCTACTGCAGTTGATGTCTCAAGGGTATGTGCACATGACTTGTCTCAATTGCTGGCCTCTGTAGAGTCTCAGCCTTGCAGTTGCTTGGGTAAATGTTGCGGGCAGCTAGAGGTGCTTCTGTATCCGTTGAACTGAGTTGCTCCAAGGATTGAATGCAATGCGTCAAACCCTGCTCTGAAGATGGGATGTGATGTTTATCTATCGAGGTTGAATGATGTGTGCTCCTGAGAGGCTGAAAACAGTGAGCCCTTTGCCCTCTCTGCTTCTTTGGGCTATGATTGTGGTGCTAAGCTATCCTATCTCTCATTGAAATTACACTGTGCCTTGCAATTACTCGCTCAATCAGATCTAGATTCGATAGGATGGCATGCCAGAGGGATGGGCACAGCGGGCCATTGTCACCGCCCATGAATTGCGCCTTGCGCCATTGGAGGTCTAGCACAAGGGGATCTAGGGAGGGGAGCACTCCTAACAGCTTCATAAACTCACCTTTCTGTAGCTCAGCATCCGTCGGCTGCTGGATCTCTGAATCTTGGAAGGCGTGATTGTCCACCCACATGACCGAGCTCTGGCCGATCTAATCTTGCCTTGGATTTGCTGGATTTTCCTCGAGCTTCTCCTCTGTAAGCTGTAGACATAGAGTCTCAGGGACTAACTCCACCTCATCTTGGATGAAAACACCTGGAGATTGCAAAAACTAGGGTGGGGGCGGGGTTGCGAGCGACGCGGAGACTTGGATTAGGGTGGGGCTAGGAGGATCTCTGGAGAGGATTTGAGGAATCTGGTGGATTTTGATGTGATGGAGCTCGGCAGTCGCCATGTCGCGAGAGCCTTCTAACGGTTTCGCTTCCTTTTTTTTAACCATTTGGTTTCGAAGGTAGAGATATCCATAATTCTACGAAAACTTTAGCAACAATTAACCATTTATTCAGAAGATAATCTAGCTTCTAGAAACCATGGTTGGTAGGCTTGTTTAGCAAAGCAGTAGCAAAGAGATTTTTAAGAATGGAAACATCTCGTCCTCTAATGAATTCTTTCTGGTGTTCTTTTTTGCCCCTTTTCTTTGTGTAGGGATAAATCTAAATTAAGGGCTCCTCTTTTTAAACAGATGCCTTGTCACTTCATGCAAAAGATACACTTAACATTGCATTCTGTGCTTATCTACGAAAAGAGACAATGGAATTATAAGGTTTGGGGAGAAAATGCACATATTCGGTGGGAAATAATTAGGTGCACCATACAAAATATGTCATCAGACCATCTAATTACTTGCTCTAAAAGAATTAATAAAAATATTTTTTTTTACAAAAAAGGAAAAAACATGCTCACTCCTCTGCTTACATTGGACAAAGAATTGCAAGTTGCGTGCATGTGCGCTAGCATGTCTACTTGTCACTGCAAATTCTCGCAAATCACAGTACTTCAAGGCATGCATAGAGCTCTGCTATTTATTTGTAAGGATGGGTTGTTTCGGCCAAATTGCTTAGTAACGCAATAAAAATCATACACGTTGGAAAAATAACATCAGTTTCTTGAGGACAAAGTGATCACAGACACCGCCTGTCAGCCTCAATAGGATGAAGCTTTTCAATTTGTATATCTTTTCATGGGTTCCACATACACAATCTTTCGAGGCACAGACACATACCGTCAGCAAAACTGATACACACTCTAATCAGGGGGCACTGATGCGTCTCTGCGTCCGGTTTGGCCACCCGGGCCCCGGCAGTTTAATTTGAGCCAAGGACCCCAGCACGAACCGATCGGATTCCGGTGGAGATCATTGGTGAAATGCGGTTGTTGCAAAGGAGATCGCAGCCATCATTATGCTTCGAACGAACTGCATTTCCAAATCCATGAGCTACTTAGCTACGTACTGGCTTATTTTCCAAGAAAGTAAGTGGGTGATCAAGAGGAAGGCAGCAACCGTCTGTGGAGGATGCATCAGTGCTTGCAACCACATTGTTGGACTCGACTGTGTCAGTTTCTGGTTCTGCAACCACATGCTGGTGTCAACTGCCTCTGTTTGTGTATACCATACTGCAAGATTGGGCATTCAGAATATTTTGTTCTTGGGAAGTTGGAACAACTGAAAATATGCAGAGTTGTTTTATTGAAAGTTTAGAACTCAGGAGTGCCGATTAGTGTTAAGCTTACAGTGTAAGCTCTGAAGAACAACGGTTGGAGCTACTCAAAGCGGTGAGTCAAAGTGTGTGCGAAGGGTGAAATGATCATTTGTCACCCCTTGACCATTGAAATGTCAACTTTATCGCTGCAAAAAGAAACCAGAGATCACTACATTTTTCCTTGCAAAAAAAAAAAAAAACACTACCTTTGGTGACCTAGCAGATACTGTATTACAGAGGATAATAACCACAACAACATGATGGTGGCATGAAGACCAAAGGCTGCCTTGTAGTATTACTGAACCATTTCCACTGGTCTCCTTATTGGATTTCCATGGACAAACTGAGCACTGGTCCAGGTCCAGGACTGCAGGATCTAATAAGTGAGACTGCTGCACCAGTATGCAAACTCATAGCATGTCTGCCATTTGGTGTTTCGGTCTGTTCGTGAGCGTATAATTTGGACAGCGTGTGACAAGATTTGTGAAACATTATCCCGCTATTTATCGTTATCCTCCATCGGATTATGCCTTGGTTATGGGCAAAGATGGGAAAAATTATTGTGTTTGGGAGTAGAAAATGGCCGGTCATTATGAGCGTGTTAGCTAATTGCTGTCGTTGGCGCTTTATCTCCTTCTGAAAGGTCATCATTGCCAATCGCCAATTTACATAATTTAGAGGAAAAGGGCGGCATGGTCCTCTTTGATTAAACGTTTTAACTTAACACAATCTCCCGAGTCTGGTTCTTCATAAAACAAAAGTGTTTATAAAAAAAACATCCAAAATCTTTCATTCGTAGAATTGAACCTGCCACTTGTGCCATGAATAGAGGGAACAGTTAATTTCGCAGTCACGTATGCAATTGATCGTTTGGGCTGAATGCACAAGATGCTTTGAACTTCCAAAAACTTATGTCATTCAGCAGATGGTGCAGATTGATGTGATCTAGACCAGTCTAGGTTTCGCCTACGATGAGTAACCGTTAAGAACAATCAGTTAGTTCGATCATTAACGGTAAGTGTTCGATTCACACATGATAGCATCTGTGACACATCATCTTGGTAATACAGTTACCACTTTCCACAGTATAACTCATGATAACAACTCATTGCTGCACCAGGAAACCTAACAGACTACCCGGCACATTGCTTTGTATCTGCTATCTAACAATCATCATATTTATGTAGTTCTACAAGTAGAAACCTTGTAGCGCCCAAACAACGGAAGCGATCCATAGGTAGATTCGGAAAATTCTCCAGGTACTGATGACAAGGACACGCAAACTGAACTTCCCATTAGCAACGACCACTGCTTTGCGGCCTCTTACGCCATGCAAATCTGCCTACCCCTGTCAATCTGTTCCTTTTCACCTTTCTCTCCTTTCTTTTGCAGCCAAAACCGCATGAATCAAAGTGACGGCTACTCCAAATCTTACTTGTAGCTAGCCACGAGGTATAGGCAAGCCCATGCATGAGCTTCCATCAAACATGCTGACATGGAGTTGGTGAGAGGAGCAGCTAGAAAATCCTATTTCCCATCCGATACCGGCCCGGTTAATTTCAGCTTACCAGCTGCCGCTACCGGCAGGTGCTAGGCGTATGCAAATTTGCTCTAAACAAGGCGAAGCACCGGAAGATTAAATGCATGCTAAAATTTCAAAACAATAAAATAAAAATGGAGGGAAATAATACTAATCCGACGTGGCCTAAGAGAGAACCGGCCGCCGGTTTCCACCGGCACGGACGCGCACCGGGTGGCAGACGCCTGGCCGGCACTTGAGCCCCCGAGCTCTGCGTTTCAGCTGGAGGCGCGCAGAGTTCTTACCGCGTGCTGCACCACCGCGCCCCACCACACCAGAAAAGCCTCTCCTCGCCCTACCATAGCCATCATCATACCATGGAACTGTAAAAAGCTCGCCCAAATGCGCTCAAAAGGCCTCCTCCCTCCTCTCATTTCGCTCCGTTCCCCGGTCCCCCCACGCAGAGCTAACGAAGTCCACCACAATATATTGCAGAGCACCAAGCAAAAGGGGAGCTCGGATGATCATCATACCAGAACCTCCCACGGGACACAAGGCAACCTGCTAGAAGCGTGAGCTCCAGTTTGCATTTCCTTTCGTTCCCTGTTCTTGGGATTCTAGTGTGTTTGCAAGGCAAAGGAGCATTTCAGAAGTAGGGAAGAAAAGATAGCTTTAAGGTTCAGTTTGCTGCTCCTCTTCTTCTGCCATTGTTCAGTGTAGGCAAAAGGGATCTTGTATTTGTTGATCCTCCTCCAGTTAGGAACCCCTCTGGAGGTTACTTTTGTGGGATTGTTATTGAGTTGTTCCTTCTGGGGGGGTGGTCGAATTGACCAGCACAAATGCTAGCGTCTGGGAGAAGAAGACTGCTCTTTCTGTGCGCAAGCTTTGTGATTCTTTCGCTTCTTGCGCCATCCAACGGCGCGTCGAACTCCATGGAGAACATCAATCAAAGCCACAACAAGGCCGTGCACCCCTCGGAGGTAATCAGAGTGTTTTTCTTACATCTAGTTTGAAGTCTTTTCATCACACTCTAGGATTTTTAGTTCTGAATTATATTCAGATAACAAAGCTTTGTTGATTCATATATTTAATGGTTTCTGGAACAAGCAGTGTTACACTATTGATTGAAGAAGTTGCTTTTCTTCCAGATGACACCCAAAGTATCATTTCAGCTCAAGCTACACGCATTGTTCCACTGGTCTTCTTTTGGTTTCTTGATGCCGGTAGGGATAATACTAGTCAGAATGTCAACCAAATCTCAAAACGGCCGATGCGTCAGATTCCTCTTCTGTTGCCATGTCATTTCGCAGGTTTGTATCTTCTGCGTGACATAACATTTTTCTTAGAAATGTTTTCTGTCTTATTGTTCCTTATAGAGCATCAGAAGATGATTCTGTGCTCAATCGAGTCTGCAGATCGCGGCTGTCCTTCTCGCTACAGGCGGTGCAGTACTGTCGTTAATGAACTTCGAAAACTCCTTCAGTAACAATCACCAAAGAGTAGGACTGGCACTATATGCATTCATGTGGCTTCAGCCAATTATCGGGTTTTTCAGACCAGAAAGGTTGAAGAAAACAACTTTCCTTTTGTATCACAGCAACCTTTCGATACTTCCTACAAAGCTTATGCCTAGACCATATCCTGTTTCATATTTCTGCAGAGGTGTTAAGTTACGGAGTCGGTGGTACTTCTTCCATTGGATCCTCGGAATCGCAATCTGCGCTACAGGCATCACAAACGTCTACATTGGCCTGCGCATCTACCATGACAGAACCACGAAGAGTGTGAGGCTTTGGACCGGCCTCCTCACCGTTGAGGTGTCCTTCCTGGCTTTCTTCTACCTCATGATAGACAGATGGAGCTACATGATGAAGCAAGGACATCTCCCCGTTCAGCAGCTAAGGACTACCGATAATCACAGAACCTATCCGACTACCCTTCGGAAGGAGCTGGCTATGGTGCAAAGTGAAATGTCCAAACAAAAAGACAATGTAGGAAGGCTGGCCCTGTAAAGTTTGCTGAAGAATATGGCAATGCTGCTATGGGTTGTTAACTTGTTTGGTTTGAGAGGTGTGCCTTTTATAGAACATGTGAGAGATCTTCCGGAATATTGTACAGTTTTTACACTTGAATTGAAATTGAAGAGGATTGGAGCCTCTGGTGTTGTATCTTGCACTTTGCCTTTTGGATTTCGTTTCGAGCTACCATTTAGGCAGTTTATCGAAAGCAGACAGGTGCAACATTATACTAGTATGTCTTCAGGGACGAAATGATCATAACTGTGTTTGATGGAGGTCCATGTTCTAATCATATGTTCATTGTTCTATGGGCGCACATTTTTTCCAGGTTTGTCAGAATCAGCACTTAAGGAGACGCAACATTTCACAGTGCTAATTTTAAAGAGAGGAAGAGATTACCTTGAATTTGTACCACATGATTTTTTATCGATACACAACTTAATTTATATCATTATTTCTGTTGGTATTCAGTGTTCTGCATGTCTTCTTCGTGGTGTTCATATCGGTTCTATCAATGTTTCTTATGCTAAATCTTTGCAATATCAAGTGCTTACAACCTTTCATACAGAACCTACTTACCCCACATACAACTTATTAGTATGTATATATACAATTCTATTCCAGAGCAAAACCATCCTTCCTATATACCAGTCTGAAGATGACTAGTTTAAGAACCTACACCTTTTCATTCAAGGCAAGAGCTGGATATAACCAGTTAGGACAGCAATAGCTAAAATGGCGAAAGGCGGGACGAGGACAAACGCCCCAACAGTCGCGAAGAACACCGAGTCATTACGTCCACTGACCTTGGTAAGCAGGGCCTGCCTCTTGATGTTCCTCCTCTGTGACACGGTCAGGTTGTTGAGGCTCTTCAGGCCTTCCTTCAGTTTCTTGCCCAATGGGAGGGTGAACTCGTCAACCTTACCGTTGGCTAGCGCCGACAATTGCTCGCGGATAGTAGTGCGCTGACGGGGTTCTGTTGGCGTACCATTCTCTAAGCCTATCGAGCCAGTTCGTAGTTGTCGTAAGAGTCGATTTTGGATCAGGTTGACAACGAGGTATTATCATTTAGTAGGCTTACCAATGCCATCATATGTTGGGGATGTCAGTTGCTCCAGGAGGTCCAGCTGGGTGCGCGCCGAAGAAACTTCAGAACATAACATGGTGATGTTAGTCATCTCACCTGGTAGCCATTAGCAGCATGGCAAGAAACAGGCTAGATATGGAAATTGCAAATCCAAATAGGAGTAGAGTCATACTTCAAACAACAACAACTTGACTTTAGTTAACGGCACTTCCATTTCATCTGAAATTCAGGCTTGAATGGCCAAGGAATTGGATTTGCATTATCTCCGATATAGCATAGATAGAATGTAAACTCATACAATTGAAATATATATTATTGGTTGCGAGGGATACAACTGAAACATTGTATATGTTGATATCGCCATCGCGATCAACAGGTTACTGAATGTAGCATGAACACACAATTCATATGCTCTGCAACCATTTGCCTTGTTTCGTCAGAGAAAAGAAAGTGCAGTACGGATGTTCCAGCACAACTAACGATAGCTCAATAGCTCGAGGGTTGCAAGGTGCAGGCGGTACGGTACCTGTGACGCCGGATTCCTGCGTGGCGCCTTCTTGACGCGCAGCCGCCTTGCAGCTGCCGAGCGACCTCTGCGCGGGGGCGACGGTGGCCTTGAGGGGTGCCCTGCCGCTCTTCAACGCCGCAGCGTCCACGGCCTGGAGCCTCGTGGTGGAGGACGGGGAGAAGCTGCACGCCATGGATCGGTCGACGCAGGTCAGGCCGTCACGAGGCGATAGAGGAAGGTAGTAGAAGGGGTCCGCCGGTTGCTCGACGTGGCCTTATTACCAGAAGATCGGCAGATTCGCAATTTTTTCGCGGCGTGAGTGGAACCGCACGTCTCGACCACAGGATGGCCGGCCCGGCGAGGGGAGAGTGAAGCGCTGGCACGGCCGCGGCGCACCACATGTTCGAGCGCCGTTTGGAGCTGGGTGGATGGGCGGTCCCGCAGAATAATGTTCTAGAACGAGCTTGCTCCAAGGACCGGCTGTGCTGTGGTTGAGATTTTTTTTATTTATATATATTTTTTATTTCTGAAATTTACAAAAATATATGTCTGTTTTGAAATTTGACATAAATAGACTTCTGTCGGCCTTTGAACCCGCGATAAATACGTATCACACATTCAACAAGTGACATGAGGAAATCACTCCATCGATTGGATGATTTGTTTCATCGCCCACATTTCATCTGTGTTTTATCGCCCATATTTCTCGATTGGATATAGATTAGGCATCCGACCTAGGTTGTAGTGTAGAGTAATGTTAGCAGATTTAATGTAGGGTTAGTTGTATTGTTATTACATCTATGTTTTTAGAGTAAGTTAGAGTAATTGTTAGACCTAGGACTTGATACTTGGGTTTAGTTGGTTGAGTATTCAAGGTTACAACATTTGAAGTATGTTTTATTATGTTTAGATGTTGTAGATCTAGCATATATAGTTGTTGTAAGCTAAAATAAAAGCATTTTTTTTTATCGTGGTTAGATATGTAAGATAAGTGGTATTTAAATATTTTCTTCGGAGAAGGAGAAAATGGTCCAGATAGGGTAGATCTGTCGGGGTTTTAGTCAGTTTTTAAGGGTATAAGTAGACCAATAGAAAGGAGTTTTGGGACATTGTACATTAGATTAATGCGGGATTTCAAATTAGATCATGAGCAATAAGATGCGACCATTAGCGTTGTAGTGAGTCGTGGAGGTGGAGATATTTTCTAGGAACTTTTTCAATAACTACAATCTCGGGTTGGAGGTGGTACCTGAAGCTAGCAACTGAGGATAGTTGGCCACTTATGTTGTTTGCTCAATGGAGGTATAGGGAGGGAGTTGGGAAGTTGCATGTTGGACACGAAGGTGTAGCAAATATTGTGGTGGAGGATGATAAAATAGTGGTACACGAGGTGCAAGAACCGAATGCAGATCTCGGCTGATCGAATGGAACCAACGGGGTGAGGCAAATAAGGGGGAACTCATCCCAGATATAGTTGAATTGATGGAGCAGGAGGATTTAGAGTACGAGGAAGAAGCTCCTGAAAAATGATAACTCAGATGATGAGGATGATGTTCATGTCTCTGCGGATTGGAACAATCCTCATTTTGCAAACCTAGTGGTGAGTGAAGGTTATCACGTGCTGTGGGAGTACAATAAGAACAAGATGTGTCGGAGGCTAGGTACCCTGGCATCAAGGTCGTCAAGGATTTTGTAGTTCAATGGGCAACATTGAATGTTCGAGATGTCATCTAGAGGGGGGGGGGGTGAATAGGTGTTTCTGAAAAATTAAAAAAAACTTTGTAGCGGATTAACAGAATATGAAACTTTTGGGTTTAGTCATCCAAGTTCAACTCGGACTTTCCGGATACAAAGAACGAAATTAAAATAAAAGTACACCTAAGCAAGTTTAGTTGATTCTATGTGTTACCACATGTTTCTAAAGATATAGTGAGTCCTTTTCACAAGTTATCTGCAATCACAAACACACAACCATGTAGATTATGACAAATCACCCAAAAGTTAACTAGAACAAGAATGAACACAAATGAGCAAAGAAGATAAGGATTTGTTTCCCGAAGTTCGGATCCAAGGATCCTACATCTCCATTGAGCTGCTTACAAAGAGCCAGGTCTCTTTCACCAAGCGACCACGAAGATCGAGTTTGGGCTTACTCAAAGTTCTCTTCCCTTGTAGAGGCGAGGATGAACCTTCACAAATGTCCTGTGTCACTCCACAAGCTTGGATGCTAGGCGAATGACGCCTAGATATCTAGGAGCTCAAAGCTCTAAGAGTAACAAACGCAAGGTCAGCTAAATGACATGAGACAAAGGTGATTGGATGACACCTAATAAATATGGCATGCCTTTTAGACCGTGCACGCGTTGCAGACCGTGGTAACTCGGCAGGCCTTTGGCCATACCCGTGACGCAGTAACAGGGTAGGCTTTAGCCTTGCGCATAACTCTAGGCTACTAGGGCATGCATACTAGCTCCTGCTAAATAAAATAGGCCAGGATATAGCAAGAAACTAGCACTACACTCCTATGCCCATTAACCAGTGCAAGTACTTGGTCTCCGTTGTTTAAGTGTGCTACTCAACCTTACCCGGATCGAGAGTAAGTCAAAGCACATGTACCACCTAGCGTTGTTTTTTTTTTGTTGGTGTGCCAGGACATGTATGGCATTCACCTCCGCATATGCCCTCTCGCAAGTCTACCTTGGTGTTCAAGGGTGCCTTGCTCGAAGCTGCGGGCCTCCATCTCGATGATGCGGACAAGCCTTGCGAGAATGACACAGTGCCGTCTCCCACGCTGGGAGAGGCGCCCGCAGAAAGACGGTGAGCCCGCGTGCACCGAGCAGCGTGTCAGCGACCTTCCCTCGTGCCTCAGGCCAGCGACAGCGACGTCAAGCTTGCGCAGAGTGACAAGCCCGCAGTGGTGCAGCCAATCCGCGACAGCAATATCGAGGTCGCAGAAGAAAAGATGAGTCTGCACGTTCGCAACACCAGATTGTGAGTCCCCGTCACATGATAGGCCGACCAATCTACCGAAGACCGCAGCAAGCCACCGCCAGTTATGTTCCCTGGTGGTGAGAATTCTCGATGCTACTCCCTTAGCCCAGCACGCTTCTTGTAGTGACTTTTTATCCGTGTCCCCACAGACGGTGCCATCTGTTGGGGCACGAAACCATGCTTCGGACAGAGTGCGGCGAGAGCCTCTCCTAACTGGGAGGTTCAAGCTTGGAGAAGGACGATGTGCCAAGAGCAGAGAGCGAGAGGAAGAGATATGTGAAAAATGGATCCAAGGAATTCGGGCCCCCTGCCCGCCCCTTGGGGGCTCATTTTATAGAGAGAATGAGTATGAGAAATTAGCTCCCAAAATTATATTATAATTATGTACATATGAGGCTATTACTAACCTTTTACTTCTTTTATATAGGCTATATCAATTTGAGAATTATAGTAGCCATTGTATACTGCAGTACACCCTCGGGGTACTCATGGGCTGGGGTATTTTCCCCAAGGTCAAATAAGACTGTTTGCAATGGATCACTATCTTTGTAATGGATGTCTTCCTGTTAATTATACTGTTTGCAAATAGGACTGTACAAGCTGTCTTCAGTCACTTCAAGTTGGTTTATTAGATACATAAATTGAAACGTCAAGATAAATGACTCCTGTATATCTATTGCTTGCTTGATATCATTGTGGAACAATATTTATGTTATTGCCTCCTGGTTAGATCAGTGAACCTTATCGCTACCAGCCTAGCAGGTGATATCAATATATGATTGAACTATCGGCTTGAACACCTTGACTACTATTTGCTTATCACTTTAGACAATAATGTGTCTCAGGCCTTTGACTAACTTGCACCATGTTATGTCTGCAGGGAGGTTCATGAGGAAGTGAGTGAGGCAAGGCAGAAGGCGTCGACAATGAGATCTCGACGACAAGAACAGGAGGCTGCTCGCAGAGAGAAACTCAGGCAAGCTTACCTCAAGAAACGCTTGGAGAAGTTAATTGCTGAAAAACAGGCCTCTTCAGCCAATGATGACCTACCGGCTGCTGGCTAGTGTATGTAGCTAGCTTAGTGTTTGTCCCCACATTTTTTCCAAGTAGCAGCTGTAGTAGTTCATGCAATCATGCAACTGATATTGGAAATATGTTTTGCGAGTGTTCCTTGTGATCCAGTAAAGTCAAATTTATGCATGTACAGATGGTTCTGCAGAATATTGTTGTGTACAAATCTAGGCAATGGCATCTTGATACTCGAATTATTTACTTATTTGCTAGGCCTTCAGTTGATGTTTCTTCAGGCTTATTCCTGTTATGTTTCCCCCCCTGTAAATATATGTAAAGCCCAACAGTTGACGAATGTTGTAGACTCACAAAGTTGTCTCAGTTCTAATCACCTGGAAGTTGTAAAACTAATTTGATAAAGTACAAACGAGAGGAGGAGGAAGCAGGTTCCATATTCCCTTGTTTGGATAGGACCTGATGGTGTAAAGAAGCCCAAGGATAAAAAGCTCCATCGCGCTTTCTGTGATTCTTTCCAACTTGAAACGAAACAATTCTTGCTGGACTGCATATCATCCCGCCTCCAAACTATTCCCTGCGTGCTATTAAAGCAGAGGAGACAGCACTGCCGGACCACGACCTCACCGGAGAACAATGGCCAATGCGGTGCCGAGCCAGAAGGCCAGCGAGGCCGCAGCGGTGGCGGCACCGACGCCAAATCCGTTCGAGTTTCATGTGTACGGCCCGCGCAACCTGCCGTCCCCCAGCTGGAGAGATCTCCTCCGCTCAAGCTGGTCAGTTGCGCATGGATGGTTAATTGCACTCACCTTCGCTTCTGTGAAGCAGACAACAGCCTATTGCATTGCAATTTTTTATGCACGCAGGAAGGACCCCAACTACCGGCGCATGGTGATCGCGTGCTTCATCCAGGGGGTGTACCTGCTGGAGCTGGACAGGCAGGAGAAGCGCGATGAGCGCACGGGCCTCGCGCCGCAGTGGTGGCGGCCGTTCATGTACAGGCTCGCCCAGGTGCTCGTCGACGAGCGCGACGGCTCCATCTACGGCGCTGTGCTCGAGTGGGACCGCCAGGCCGCGCTGTATGGCTACGTCCCGTTCCGCCCCACGGGCGCGCCGGCCGCCGTCGTGGCGCTCCGTGGCACGCTGCTGAGGGCGCCCACGTTCCGGCGCGACATCGAGGACGACCTCCGGTTCCTGGCCTGGGACAGCCTCAAGGGCTCCGTACGCTTTGCCGGCGCGCTGGCCGCGCTGCGAGCCGCGGCGCGCAGGCATGGCGCGGGCAACGTGTGCGTGGGCGGGCACTCGCTGGGCGCCGGGTTCGCGCTTCAGGTGGGCAAGGCGCTGGCCAAGGAAGGCGTGTTCGTGGAGTGTCACGTGTTCAACCCGCCATCCGTGTCGTTGGCCACGAGCCTCAGGGGATTCGCAGAGACGGCCGGCGAGATGTGGGGGCGCGTGCGCGCGTGGCTGCCCTACGTGGGTTCCGGCCAGGCCGCTGATGCGGGCGGCAGCGAGGCGAAAGCGTCGCTGGAGAGCGCGGGGACGGGCAGGTGGTTGCCGCACCTGTACATCAACACCAACGACTACATCTGCTGCTACTACACCGACGCGGCGAGCGGGACGGCGACCGTGACTGCCAGAGGAAGCAGCGGGAGCGGCAGGGCGGCGTGTGGAGGGGACGGCGGCAAGGGCAATACGGGGCTTGCGAGGATGGTGCTGGTGTCCAAGGGGCCGACCAAGTTCCTGGACGCGCACGGGCTGCAGCAGTGGTGGGTGGACGACGTCGAGCTGCAGGTGGCGCTCAACCACAGCAAGCTCATCGACCGCCAGCTCAGGTCTCTCTACGCCGCGCCATAGGTGAGGCTGCAGTAGTTGAGACTTGAGAATAGTATCAGTGAGGTGGTGTGATGCTCTCATGGAACGGTGCGAGATGATGAGCGCCTCCGAGTTAATGTCACCGTTTTCAATGTGAATTGTGTGTCAAGGGGCACTACTCCTATCGGTGCGAGTGCGAACACACGTTTTTTCGTTACCTCTTTGGGTGAAAATGAGATCGCAAGCTTATAAGTTATAACTTCATCACAAGTCAAGAACGATTTATTTAGCTAAATATATAAGATGGTGATTGGCAGAAACAATTCGCGCTTGTTGCTTTGGGATTGTAATTTGCATCAGGCGAAGAAGTCACCCCCAGAAAAAGGTAACACGTGAAGGCTGTCAAAAAGGAAGGTCGACTCCGCTGGGAATCGAACCCAGAATCTCTGGTTCCGTAGATCAGCGCCTTATCAAATTTAGAACAGCCTGATGTTCAATTGTAGTCTACATCTGATTCCTCTGACATTTCTCCACTGTCCTGCATGGGAAAATAAAATGAGCATGAAGGCATGGAAGGGCATTATACTTTCCTCCATAAGAAAACGTGGACAGAAATGACAACTAAGAGGAAAAACATGTACAATATACACCTTTTTCTTATTATATTCAACCACCGCCTTCTCAAACTCTGCACGCTTCTCAGTAGCTATATCGTAATACTTCACCCTTTCCTGGTGAAATGAATAGAGTGAAATTGTTAACATCAGACAAATATGACGAATTACATCTTGTCAGAACGCACTTTGATTCTTTACAAGCAAATTTAGAAGCCCTTTTTTGCAAGTTTCTCTATCAAATCATGTTCTTAGATAGTTTGACACAAGTCAATCACAAGTCAGAACTGCCGCATAGCTATGTTGTAAAAAGGGGAATTTCATAACCATATAGGAGTAGTCATATTTATGGACTGAAATAATCATAGTTCATCCTGATAGGTTCCATAGCAATGCTACTGTTTCTGTTTTCTCTATAGTTTGTTGATATGCATGAAAAGATAATAGCTAGGATGGATCATTGGCACAAAATCAAGGTTAAGTAACTGCATCTGCACACAAGCTGTTTACGAGGGAGCTCAAATACTGTAACATAGTCAGTCGAGACAGTACTTAGAAACTATATACCTACTGACCAATAAAAATAATAGCACACATGCAATTATGCATGATCCAAATGGATTTTAGCTACAGTGCAAAAGAAAACCATTTCGAGGACATAGGTCACAAAACATCAACAGTTGAAGAACCCATGTCAATGCATCCCTTTAGCGCCTGGAATGGGCTACTCTCTAAACCCAACAATGAAAATGCAACCCAACCATGAAAATGCTCTAGCTAGTCCAAATTTAAACAAGGAAATTAATAAATAAATAGATTTAGTTCTACCACTAGGCACATATCTCAAATTTCTAAAATTTTCCAAGATTAGTTATAGTAGACAAGAAAGAAGAGAATGGTCTAGAAAAAAGATAATAAAGAAGAGAATGATGCCAAAGGCAATTGCTTATGTTCTTTAACCTGGATGACCCTAATGAATCACTTCATAGAGCTTCCATTTGATTCCCACATATTGTTTATAATTGAACTAGTTCATAAAAAAGTACAAGCCAAACTATGTCTCCACTCCATGTGTTCAGATTTACATCAGTATGCAGCATGAGGGGACAAGTACCAAATGAAACACAGCTACAAGGCTGCAAGGGAGAAATACCAACCTCGAATGTCATTGTTTTCCATTTCTCGCCACATGCCTTCCCTATCTGCAGTGTCAGATATATTACTACATGACTAGGAGGTTTGAAGCATCAACATTTAAATAGCGTAAACTTACTTCCCGCATTGTTTTTGCACTTGGATTTTCTTGCTTGTAAGTCTTCCGGAAATCTTCCCTTCAAAACAAACATAGAGTTTCAATATAAATTTGTTTAATACAAATGCTGAACCAACAGAATGAACTTCTTTGTTTGTATTACACCTAAGAATATGTGAAAAACCTCGAGGATAAGCAAGCAGTATGTTCAATGATGACGACTGGACGCAGCAGAAAGCATTCATATAAGCAGCTAGAATGTAACTGTTGAAGTTATTAGTCTCAGCAGTGATTAAAAAATTTGTAACCAACAAATGTATGGGAAGTAACAAAAGATACGATTTTCTTTTTGCTACATCTGTAATCGATCATTTGCAGTCTACTGTGGACTGTGGACTGGGTACAACAAGTGGTCGCTTTGGCAAATCAAAGATGCCCTTCAAATGAGAAAGAGAGGTGGTGCCCTTCACACACCGTGCAGTAGGATTACTTCACTAATGACGTTATTCTACAATCTCAATTCTGAACTTGAGATATGGATCGCAAAATAACCATCCTCCAGCCGAGGACAATGTAATACCCGATAATAATAATAATAATGTGACTTTCTAAACCATTGCTCGGTTGGACGATCGGAGATCGTGGATGCGTAGATCTCGTCAAGACGAATCCGTTCTGCTATCTACTGTTGCGTTTGGGCGCTTAGTGAATTCGTGATAAACCCAATAAATTTAGACCGTTGGTTAAAAAAAAAAAAGGGGATAAGGTTTGGTGGGATCGGCTCCCACCCGATCCCACCCGCACTCGCCACGCCCACGCTTCCTAGGCAGCCACCACTGCCTCCAGCCGCCGCCGCTGCAGCCATCCCTAGCTCCCCACCCCCCCCCGGTTGCCGCGCACCACCGCGCCCAGCCATCCGCTGCTGGCCGAAGCGCGGCCTGTCGGTGGTGGGGAGGGAGGGGAGCAAGGGGAGCGTGGTGGGGAGGAAGAAGCAGGGAGGGGGGCCGGCTGGCCTGTCGGTCAGAGAAGAAAAGAAGGAAGGAAAGGAGAGGAAAAGAAGAAAAGAAGAAGAAGATGGAGAAGGAGGAGGAGGGAGGAGGAAGCCATCCGGGGGTTCGCTGGTTTTTTCTCGCCGGTTTGCGGTTCTACTCCAAAGGTGACTCTTCCGTAGTCCTTAGATGCTTGTAGGTGATTGAGTTTAGTCGTCCGCGTTGTCGGTTAAGTGTATTGTTGGCCCAGTTAGTGAGTAGCGCATCATTTAAATTTGAGGCCTAACCAGTGTTGGTCGCTAGTGTATGTCTATAATGGAAGTTGTAGTTCACGTTATAGGCGTACCGATGGCGTGGGCGTTGTTCTTTTTGAGTAAGTGGTTTAGGTGTTTTTGGCTATTTGGGGTCGGTGTCCGACGAGGTTTAGCCGTACGTTGTGGCTTATTCTTCGCTCTTTGTCTGAGCTAGAGGGGGGGGGGAGGTCTTACTCGGCGTCTAGCAAGCTAGTTGGTAGATGTCTTTTTGAAGTCTTCGGTTGTCGAACGCTGGGTTTTGGCGTATTAGCGTGCATCTTCTTTTACTTCGTCGTTGCGGCGTCGTTGTGCTAATGGTGTGTTTGTTCAGGTGGTGCCACCTCACGTCACGACTAGTGCCCGGCTTCATCGTCGGTGAAGGCAAGTAAATGTAGCGAATGACTACGCTTTAACCTATTATTGGGTTACCTACATTCTTTTAATTACAATGCATTCATCTAACCTGAATAATTGATTATGAGCTGGTTACTATGTTATTTATTTTTTCAGAAGTTTACTCGATTATTGATTTACAAAGTGCAGTAAGCACGATATGCCATTCTGCAGTTGTTCATTATTGTATTATGCAATATTTTTTTGAAGTCTCAAGCATATTCCGGGAGTTATGTTGTTGGTTATGCTTGAAGCACGTCATACATATACATCTCATATATTGGAAGTTTGTTGTCGTCTTCTGGTCACGACCATACCGGTACAGCACCGTATGTTACCCGAGGAGGGGTACGGTGCACACCCTTACGTTACCCGAGGAGGGGTAAGGGTGAGGAGAGCATGTCATGTGCATGGTTATGTATTCTTATGAAATTCAATGAGTTATTCGCATCAAGATCTTATTTCCTTTAGTTGGCTTGTATATATATATATGCGGTTGTGAAGGCTTATAACAACCGAATGTTAAAATGGTTAATGTTACCGTTGGACTGGCTTAGTCATAGTTGTTTCTCCTGATGTTGACAGTCTGTTTCATTACTAGTTTCTATTTAGAAATGTTTGCTTATTCAACTGTGGCTAAATAACTTTTTAAAGTACAATTCACTTGCTGAGATTTTTGAATCTCACCCGTGCTTTCTTTCCAGGTTCTTTTTGAGGTGTCAATCGCTTGCGGGATGGGTAGTTACACGTCGCCTGCGCGCTCACCTTCTCTCTTGGGCTAAATTTGATGTCTTGTTAGATATTGTCTTTTGCCCTGTAATGTATATAGTGAATCTGTGGTGGTTAAGTTGTATGGTCGAGGCTTGAACCTCGTTTGCTAGGATCTTTATATTGCTAGTGTGATATTCTATATCTGTTCTGTTTGGATTGTTGTTGCCTGTTATATCTCCACTTTCAAGGGAAGTGCTGCCAAAATTTCCTTTAACTTTCGACAGATCTGTAGGTTGGTCTAAGTGACCTTCCGGGCTTGTTTTGGTCCCCAGGGTGTTACAGTTGGTATCAAAGCCTAGGCTTTAGGTCCTAGGTAATTAAACTCTAAAACTGACACACGTGCACCTGTAGGATGGGTTTTGGTTGCATTTTCATCGCATGCGCCTGTTTATATACGTCTGTATGCTGATTTGTTCCTTAAGTGTTGTTGTTGAATGCTGAGCTTTTGGTTGTGGTTTGTAGATGCCGCCGAAGGTTCGTGGTCGTCGATCTGGTCGTGGAGGGCGGGGAGGACGTGGTCGCACTGCGGCGCCAGGGGGTGGCGACGCGCGGTCGGTGGCCGAGTCGTCCGTGCCAGAGGGTGGAGGTCAGGTTGACCTGGTTGCTGCCATTAGAGAGATGCAGGAGGTGGTGATGAGGACGCTTGGGCAGGGCCAGGGTCAGGCTGTGGGTGCTGGTCGCACCGCTATGGCGCCCAGGACTGCTGCCGCTAGGCGTGGCAGTGGGATGATGCTGCGAGACTGGGTCGGGTTGAAGCTCGACAGCTTCGATGGGTCTGGCAGTCCAATCCAGGCAGCGGATTGGTTGACCTATATGGTGAAGCAAGTTGAGGCTTTTGAGGTGGGGATGCAGGACAGTGTGCGCTTTGTGACTCAGCTGCTGAAGGGAGAGGCTCAGATCTGGTGGGATAGTGTGTTGGCTTCTAGGTCCGTGGTATTGGGCAGTCCTTCTTGGGAGGAGTTTGCTCGCCAATACGAGAGACGGTTCTATCCTGCCGCTTTCCTTGACAAGATGCATATCAAGTTGGAGCAGTTCACTCAGGACAGGAGGTCAGTGACAGAGTATGAGGTTGGCTTCAACCAGATTGTTCGGTTCGTGCCCCATGTGGCACACGATGAGGCGGAGAAGGCTCGACGCTTCCGGCAGGGGCTTCGCCCTGCCATTCGCCACACACTTGGTGCCTTTCCCATCACTGACTTTCGTTCGATGGTGGAGCAGGCACTTGGTGTAGAGTTGCAGTTTAGCTACACCGACGATCTTCGTAAGACTTCCAGTGGAGACCAGTACAGAGGCCCTGCGGAGAGAGAGGGCCATTCTAGTGGCCCTATGCAGAGGAGGGGGAAAAGCCATCATTACCAGCCCTACCGTGGCAGCTCTGGGCCGTCGCGTGCTCCAGGAGGGAGTGTGCCTCAGACCCGCCCCTTTGCCAAGCCTAGCATGGGCATGATCTGCTTCCGTTGTGGTGGCCGCATCATCGCAGCGAGTGCACTTGGTGTGGGAGGTGCTCCTTGTGTGGTCAGGAGAGCCACAAGGACGTGGTGTGCAAGAAGAACCCCAACTCCAAGCTGCATTGGGAGCCCGCATCGTCCTCAGCTGGAGGGCAGCGCTCTGGAGGCTCGGTCCAGATGCTAGCTGCGCCTCCTACCCTGCAGTATCTGTCAGCGCCTTCTTCAGCTCCGTCAGCTGCCCCTACACCTCCACACGGGGTTTATTGGGTACCCCAGTTTTTCCCACCACCAGGCCCGGTGCCACCACAGTGGGGTTCCGCACCGACACGTTCGGGTGCGGGGACTTCTTCGTCACAGGCTGCTCCTGGGGTCTACGCTGCGCCCGCAGTTGGGGGTGTGGACCGTGGTGACGTGGTGACATGTATCATTTCAGTTGATTCTGTTGATGCTAGTGTTTTGTTCGACTCTGGCGCTAGTTTCTCATTTGTCTTTGTGGGCTTTGCTGGTTGTGCTGGTCTTCCTTTGCAGGAAATTGGTCAGGCCGTGGTGGTTAGCTCACCACGTGGCCTTATCTCTAGTTGCAAGGTCTGTCCAGGCTGTCTTGTATTCTTAGCTGATGAGGAGTTCGTTGTGAATCTGGTGGTGATTCCCTTGGAGCCGTTCGATGTCATTCTTGGCATGGACTGGCTATCTCAGTACCGGGTAGTGATCGATTGTTCATGGAAGACCATCACCTTGCAGACGCCGTCTGGACGAGAGGTGATCTTTCAGGAGAGTGCTCTCCAGCACACTCTCGTTCCTATGCCGAATGTTTCCAGATCGTAAGATGCTAAAATCTGAGATTCTTTGGTCGTTGGTTGATGGTGTAGAAGCAGAGGTGCACTTGAAGGATATCCCAGTTGTTTGTCAATACCCTGATATGTTCCCCAGTGAACTTCCAGGATTGCCACCTAAGCGGGAAGCTATGTGTCGCATTGAGCTAGTCCCTAGTACGAGGCCGATCTATAAGACCTCGTATCGGATGGCTCCAGTTGGGCAAGTGGAGTTAAAGAAGCAGCTAGATGAGCTCCTGGCTAAGGGCTTTGTTAGGCCGAGCACATCTCCTTAGGCTGCTCCGGTCTTATTTGTGGAAAAGAAGGATGGCACCAAGAGGTTTTGTGTGGACTATCGGGCGCTTAATCAAGTCACCATTAAGAACAAATATCTTATGTCTTGCATTGATGTTCTCTTTGATCAGTTGAAAGGTGCTAAGGTATTCTCGAAAATTGATTTGCAGTCAGGTTACCATCAGTTGCGGATCAGTTGAGAAGACGGCTTTCAGCACGAGGTATGGACATTTCGAGTTTGTAGTTATGTCCTTTGGACTAACGAATGCTCCTGCTGCTTTTATGGAGGCAATGAACAGGATGTTTCATGAGTACCTTGATGTCTTCGTGGTGGTTTTCATCGATGATATCCTTGTCTATTCGAAGACTAAGGAGGAGCATGCCGTGCATCTTGGCTTGGTATTGGATACTCTTCAGAAGAACAAGTTTTATGCAAAACTCAAGAAGTGTGCTTTTTGTTATTTGAAGTGGGTTTCCTTGGGCATGTTATCAATGAGAATGGTATCATCGTTGACCCGAAGAATGTTGCATCAGTGGTCAAATGGCGGAGGCCGATCAGTGTGACTGAGGTCAGGAGTTTCCTTGGGCTTGCAGGCTATTATCGGCATTTCGTGCAAGATTTCTCCATCATTGCTAAGCCAATGACCAGGCTCACTCAGAAGGGGGTTCCTTTTACTTGGACTGATGAGTGTGAGGCATGCTTCCAGATGTTGAAGAATAAGTTGGTTAATGCACCTATTCTTTCTTTGCCCGTGAGTGGCAAGCGCTACACCGTGTACACAGATGCTTCCTGGATTGGTTTAGGTTGTGTGCTGATGCAGGAGGGTCGTGTCATTGCTTATGCTTCCAGGCAGTTGAAGTCTCATCAGCAGAATTATCCCACTCATGATCTTGAATTAGCTACGGTTGTTTTTGCATTGAAAACTTGGAGGCACTACCTTTATGAGAGTCGTGCGACATCTTTACCGATCATAAGAGTCTCAAGTACATCTTCACTCAGCGAGAGCTGAATTTGAGGGAACGTAGATAGCTAGAGTTTATAAAAGACTATGATCTGGCAATTCAGTACCATCCAGGCAAGGCTAATGTGGTGGCCGATGCTTTAAGCAGGACATGTGTCCCTAGTACGGTGATGTCTTTGATCTCAGAGTTTGAGCGGATGCATATATCTTTCTGTTTCGCTGGTGTTGCGCAAGAGCAAACACAAATGATCATTCAGACTGCCATACCCGAGCGTGTTCGTGAGGCTTAGCAGCATGATCGGCTCCTTTCTAGTGTAAGGAAGAGGATCTCAGAGGGTTGGTCCCGAGAGTTCAGTTTAGACGAGGATGGTGTAGTTCGTTTCAGAGGCCGTCTTTGTGTGCCCCAGAAGTCCGAGGTGAAGGCAGATATCCTTCATGAGGCTCACCGGACGCCATACTCTGTGCATCCGGGTGAGATTAAGATGTACCGTGATCTAAAGCAGCTCTTTTAGTGGAAGCGTATGAGGGTTGACATTGCTAAGTATGTTGCTTCTTGTGGTGTGTGCCAGCAGGTGAAGGCCGAGCATAAGCGGCCTGCCGGTTTGTTGCAGCCTTTGCCAGTTCCCGAGTGGAAATGGGAGCGTGTCGCGATGGACTTTGTGATTGGCTTGCCTCGCTCTCCTCGTGGTCGAGACGCTATATGGGTTGTTGTGGACAGGCTTACCAAGTCCGCGCACTTTATTCCCATGAACACGACTAACTCTGCGCAGGATTTGGCTCCCTTGTATATTAGGGAAGTGGTTAGATTGCATGGAGTGCCGAAGTCGATTGTTTCGGATCGGGACTCCAAGTTTGTGTCTCCCTTTTGGCAGAGCTTGCAGAGTGCTTTGGGCACGAAGCTCACTCTTAGCACAGCTTTCCACCCTCAGACGGACGGTCAGTCAGAGCGGACAATCCAGACACTAGAGGATATGTTGCGTGCCTGCGTTTTGTCCTAAAAGGGCAGTTGGGAGGACCATCTAGCTTTGGTTGAGTTTGCTTATAATAACAACTTTCAAGCAAGTATCAAGATGGCTCCTTTCGAGGCTTTATATGGTCGAAAGTGTTTCTCCTCTTTGTTGGAATGCGGTGGGTGAGAGATCTTTGCTTGGTCCAGACTTTGTTCAGCAGACCTCAGAAAAGGTGCAGGAGATTCGCCAGAATCTGTTGGCCGCGCAGAGCCGACAGAAGAGCTATGCTAATATTAGGCGTCGTGATCTGGAGTTTGCTGTTAGGGATCTCATGCTTCTCAGGGTTTCGCCAACCAAGGGTATTGTTCGCTTTGGTACCATCGGGAAGCTCAGCCCGCAGTACATTGGTCCGTTTCCGGTTGTGACTTGTGTTGGTAGTTTCTCTGTTACACGGATACGCACGAGAGGCGCCGTATCCCCGTCCAGGACGCATACAGAACGGGGATACGCGTATCCCTGCGTATCCCTTTTTTTATTTTAAAAAAATACGAAATTAAAGGGATACGCGGGGGATACGGCCCGAAATACGGCCCGGCCCATGTATGAGAGGATGCTACTAACCTTTCTCCTCTACGCCGCCACTGCACAGACCGACCAAGCCGCTGGAAGTTTCTGCTCTCCGCCGCCGGAACACAGGCCATCCATCCGCCGCCGCCCCTCCTCCTCTCCGCCGGCGTCGCCTCCCCTTCTCTCCGCCGGCGCCGCCTCCCCTCCTCTCCGTCGGCGCCGCCCCTCATCCTCACCTGGCAGAACACGCTGAAGCGCGCCGCCCCTCCTCTCCAAGGCGCCGCCTCCCCTCCTCTCCGCCGGCGCCGCCTCCCCTCCTGTCGTTGCCGCTGCTACGTGCTTCGTCCAGTACGCGCGCGGGCTTCATCCAGTATAGCAGCCAGCAGGTAAGGCGCGCCCCCCTCCATCTTCCTCTACTAGGACTAGAAATTGACAGGTCCTTCAAATACCAATAAATTTTCTGATTTGAGCACGCTTAACTGGCCATGTGTTATAAATAGGTATTTGCAATTAATTGCTTAATGCTGCAGTCAACAAGTTTAATATCTTAAGCAATGAGTTTAATATCTTAAGCAATGAAATTTTGGAACTGATGAATAGAAACTGAGGCATTGTAATGGCATCAAGTGGAAGCGGAAGTGAAACAGGAACACGATCCTCTGTTGGTAGTCATGAAACAGAAAATGAAGAAACTGAGTACAGGAACCCCAAATATCCATTGTGGGTTCATGTTACTAGATATGTGACACCCGGCCGTGGAGGCAATGCGAGATTTAGGTGTCATTTTTGTGAAAAAGATTATCCGGGCAGCTATTCAAGATTATACGGGTGTTGCGATTTGTGAGAAGATTTCATACCCTATCCTTGAGCAACTTCGCAAGGAAGATCGTGAAGCTACAGAGGTTGCAACGACTAGTGCCCCTAGGAATAAGCTACTTCGCTTACCCCCTTTTGAAGATTCAGGCTTGCCACTATCATCAAAGAAAAGAAAAGGGAAGCAATCAGAGATTTCAGAAAGTTTTAATGCTGAAACCCGACACATTGCCGATGGTCATATTGCAAGATTGTTCTACACTGCAGGTTTGCAGAATTGCAATTAATTATGTTGTACTTGTATTTTGCATTTCTCATTTCGTTTGAAGCATGCTAGTACTTTATTTTGCAGGGCTTCCTTTCAATGTGCCAAGGAACCCCAATTATCGGGCGTCTTACAATTTTGTTGCAAACAACAAAATGGGTGGTTATGTGCCTCCGGGATATAATGCATTGAAGACAACTCTTCTCCAAAAAGAGAAGGGGCATGTTGAGAGGATGCTTCAACCTATCAAATCCACGTGGCCCTTCAAAGGAGTGACTATTGCAGCTGATGGGTGGACTGATCCACAAAGACGCCCAATTTTAAATTTTATAGCTGTGACAGAGGGTGCTCCAATTTTTCTAAAATCAATTGACTCCGAAGGAGAGGTACAAAATCAATTTGAGCTTGTCTTTTTGATCTTTTTTTGGTACTTTATGGTCTTCCTGTCTTGAACTCTTGATAGGTGAAAAGCAAGGAATATATCTTCGATAGGTTGAAGGAGGTGATAGAGGAAGTTGGATCAAAGAATGTGGTCCAAGTGATCACTGACAATGCGGCAAATTGCAAAGCCGTCGGATTGATGATTGAATCAAAGTACAAGAACATCTTTTGGACTCCTTGCGTTGTGCACACCCTCAACCTTGCATTGAAGAATATTTGTGCTCCAAAGGACGATGAAGGCGACAATAAAGAACTTGTTTGGATCAAACACATCTCAGAAGATGCCTCCTATATCAAGAATTACATCATGAATCATGGCATGAGGTTGTCCATGTTCAATGAGTTTACCAAACTCAAGTTTCTTGCAGTTGCGGAAACAAGATTTGCTAGTGTCATTGTCATGTTGAATAGGTTCTTGCTTATCAAGGAAGCATTGGTGCTCATGGTTGTTGGTGACAAGTGGATGGCTTATAGGGAGGACGATCCAACCAAAGCTCAAGCGGTGAAGGAAAAGATTCTCAATGATATATGGTGGGATCAAGTTCAATACATTGTTGATTTCACCAATCCTATTTATTCAATGCTACGGGCAGCTGACACGGACAAGCCATGTCTCCATTTGGTCTATGAGATGTGGGACTCCATGATAGAGAAGGTGATGTGCTGATTTTGACATTTAGTTATCTATGTTTGCTGATTTTGTTGTCCTATGCTTGCTGATTTTTTTATTATATATCTTAGGTGAGAGCTTGTATCTATCGGAAGGAGGGAATTGTGGATGGTGGTACAAGTGTCTTTTTTGATGTTGTTCAAAGCATTTTACTATCTAGGTGGGGCAAGAGTAATACTCCTCTCCAGTGTTTCGCACACTCACTAAATCCAAGGTAACAAAATATCAACGTTACATTATCATTTAAATGTTTTGAATTGCACAATCTTGATGATTCTTTTTGTTATTGTGGTGATGATAGATACTATAGTCCAGCTTGGCTTAATGAAGTATCTGGTCGTGTCAGCCCAAATAATGATGTTGAAATTAATACTGAGAGGAACAAATGTTTTAGAAAGTTCTTTCCGGATCCGGATGACTTAAGGAAAATCAAGACACAATTTGCTGATTTCTCACTATTTTTGGGTGCCTTTGATGACCCTGATTCAGTTGAGGATAGAACTCATTTTGAGACAAAGCAATGGTGGGGCACTTATGGAGTTCACACCCCAGTGTTGAAAGATTTAGCCTTGAAGCTACTTGGCAGCTAACATCTTCCTCTTGCTGTGAGAGGAATTGGAGCACATATGCTTTTATACATAGCATGAAGAGGAATAAGCTCACTCCTAAGAGAGCTGAGGATTTGATGTTTGTGCATAACAACTTGCGTCTTCTTTAAAGGAAGTCCAATGATTATCAAAGTGGGTCAAGCCGAATGTGGGATGTTGGGGGAGATGGCACCGAGAGCTTTGTTGGTGTTGGCTTTTTAGAATGTGCTGATCTGACACTTGATGAGCCAGAATTTGAGGAGATATTAAGAGGGGAAGATTGAGTTCTTATCAGTTCTTGAAGAGCTTAGCATGTTTCTTTATCTTATATTTCTATGATATATTGATATTATTATGTAATGCACAATATTCGACTATGGTTGTAATTTTGTATTTGGGGTTTACCGTATCCCCGTATTGCTGTTTTTGGAAAATATTGTCCCCGTATCCATATCCCCGTATTCGTATCCCCGTACTGTGTAACATTGGGTAGTTTGGCCTATCGTCTGGAGTTGCCGGACTCAATGAGGGGAGTGCATAATGTATTCCATGTTTCTATGCTACGGAAGTATCTCCGCGACCCTGAGCATAAGATCGATTTGGAGTCCATCACGGTGGAACAGGATCTCACCGTGGAGTATCATCCGGTGTGCATCTTGGACTCATCTGAGCGAGTCATGCGGAGGAGGACCATCAAGTATGTGAAGGTCCTTTGGTCAAATCAGACTGAACGTGAGGCAACATGGGAACTTTGTTAGATTAATCTTGTTGATTTTGCATTAGCAGTATGTTTAGCTTTGTGTATGTGTCGGTTTGGCATGTAATAGGCTAGTCCATGTGAAGAGTGCATGATGCATGGCTTGTGGGCAAATCAGAAGAGAGTAGTGAGCTGATTGCCAGCCAGCCAGGAGACGAGTGCATGCAGGTGTTCATGGAGTTCAGCCATGCAGGAAATTGCGGCCAGGAGTTTGGCCAAGTCGTGGAGCATATCCAGGAGGAGGAAGCGGTCCGGCCATGGAGATGTGCGTGGCCTGCACTCCTGGAGAGATAGGCGATGTGGCTGGCCGCGTTAGTTAAGAGTCATGCATGTAGTCAGCGTATGGGTTAAGCAGTTGTGATCCGGTTTTTGCAGCTAGTTGAACACGTCGTAAGGAACAACCTGTCACCAGTGTGTGTCTTTATATACGAGTATGTGTAATCTGTTTTATTAAGGAGAATAAAAAAGAGAAAAGGCATAGTTGTGTGTGTTGCCGCAAGAGCTCTTGTGTGTTTCTCTTCCTACCAGTGTTCTACTAACTAGTTTTCTGCCTTGCATCTCCATCTCGCGGGGAGCTGATTACCAGCCAGCCAGGAGACGAGTGCATGCAGGTGTTCATGGAGTTCAGCCATGCAGGAAATTGCGGCCAGGAGTTTGGCCAAGTCGTGGAGCATATCCAGGAGGAGGAAGCGGTCCGGCCATGGAGATGTGCGTGGCCTGCACTCCTAGAGAGATGGGCGATGTGGCTGGCCGCGTTAGTTAAGAGTCATGCATGTAGTCAGCGTATGGGTTAAGCAGTTGTGATCCGGTTCTTGCGGCTAGTTGAGCACGTCGCAAGGAACGACCTGTCACCAGTGTGTGTCTTTATATACGAGTATGTGTAATCTGTTTTATTAAGGAGAATAAAAAAGGGAAAAGGCATAGTTGTGTGTGTGTTGCCGCAAGAGCTCTTGTGTGTTTCTCTTCCTACCAGTGTTCTACTAACTAGTTTTCTGCCTTGCATCTCCATCTCGCGTGAGTATTTCCAACATTTGGTATCTAGAGTCGGTTTATGCCCAAGTATTTGCAGTTCAAGGAGATGTCGATCATCCCGGCGCACGCGGTGAAGGAGGGCGACGTGTCACTCTTGTACCCGATGCTCACCGCCACCAACTACTCCACTTGGGCGATCAAGATGGAGGCCAACATGGATGCGCAAGGTCTGTGGGACGCCATCGAGCCCGCGGCCGGGGAGGCCGTGGATACGAAGAAGGACAAGCTTGCACGAGTGTGTCTCTTCGGGGCTGTCCCTGACGATGTGCTGCAGCAGATCGTGAAGAAGAAGACTGCCAAGGAGGCTTGGGAGAGCCTGGCGACGAGGTACCTTGGCGTTGATCGAGTGAAGAAGGCGCGAGTGCAGACCTTGAAGAGTGATTTCAAGGACCTGCACATGAAGGACACCGAGTCCATCGACGAGTTCGCGGGCAAAATCAGCGGCCTAGCGAACAAGTTGAGTGACCTCGGTGCAACCATGGAGGATGGCGAGCTCGTGAAGAAGCTGCTTGACTCGGTGCCCGACAAGTTTTTGCAGGTAATCGCTGCGATCGAGCAGTTCTCCAACTTGGACGACATGCCGTTCGATGAGGCGATTGGCTGCCTCAAAGCATACGAGGAAAGGATACAGAAGCGCGACGACAAGATGGAGGAGCGCCTGCTTCTCACCTCCGGTGCCTCAGCTGGTGGTGCTCCATCCCGTAGCAAGAAGAGCCGCACCTTTGACAAGGCAAAGGTGCGCTGCTACAACTGCCAAGAGTATGGACATTACTCTTGGGAGAACAAGTGCAATGAGTTGAAGAAGAAGGAAGAGGCGCATCTTATCATGGCAGACGCCAACTACGAGCCTGCGCTACTCTGATCCACAGCAAGGATGTGATCAAAATAATGACAACAAGATTAGGGGGTGAATGTTAGATTAATCTTGTTGATTTTGCATTAGCAGTATGTTTAGCTTTGTGTATGTGTCGGTTTGGCATGTAATAGGCTAGTCCATGTGAAGAGTGCGTGATGCATGGCTTGTGGGCAAATCAGAAGAGAGTAGTGAGCTGATTGCCAGCCAGCCAGGAGACGAGTGCATGCAGGTGTTCATGGAGTTCAGCCATGCAGGAAATTGCGGCCAGGAGTTTGGCCAAGTCGTGGAGCATATCCAGGAGGAGGAAGCGGTCCGGCCATGGAGATGTGCGTGGCCTGCACTCCTGGAGAGATGGGCGATGTGGCTGGCCGCGTTAGTTAAGAGTCATGCATGTAGTCAGCGTATGGGTTAAGCAGTTGTGATCCGGTTTTTGCGGCTAGTTGAGCACGTCGCAAGGAACGACCTGTCACCAGTGTGTCTTTATATACGAGTATGTGTAATCTGTTTTATTAAGGAGAATAAAAAAGAGAAAAGGCATAGTTGTGTGTGTGTTGCCGCAAGAGCTCTTGTGTGTTTCTCTTCCTACCAGTGTTCTACTAACTAGTTTTCTGCCTTGCATCTCCATCTCGCGTGAGTATTTCCAACAAACTTGAGGATCAAGTACGAAAGAAGTATCCCGAGCTCTTCGAAGCTGGTGAGTATTGTTGCTTATCATCGTTTATGTTTTGTTGCCCTTTCTTATCGTAGAATCGGAGCAGGTAGATTCGGGAACGAATCCTTTTAAGGAGGGAAGAATGTAATACCCGATAATAATAATAATAATAATGTGACTTCCTAAACCTTTGCTCGGTTGGACGATCGGAGACCGTGGATGCGTAGATCACGTCAAGACGAATCCGTTCTGCTATCTACTGTTGCGTTTGGGCGCTTAGTGAACTCGTGATGAACCCAATAAATTTAGACCGTTGGTTAAAACAAAAAAAAGAAGGGGATAAGGTTCGGTGGGATCGGCTCCCACCCGCACTCGCCACGCCCACGCTTCCTGGGCAGCCGCCGCCGCTGCAGCCATCCCGAGCCCCCCCCCCCCCCCCCCCGGTCGCCGTGCACCGCTGCCTCCCGCCGCGCCCAGCCGTCGGCTGCTGGCCGGAGCGCGGCCGGTCGGTGGTGGGGAGGGAGGGGAGCAGGGGGGCGTGGTGGGGAGGAAGAAGCAGGGAGGGGGGCCGGCTGGCCAGTCGGCCAGAGAAGAAAAGAAGGAAGGAAAGGAGAGGAAAAGAAGAAAAGAAGAAGAGAAGAAGAAGAAGAAGAAGAAGAAGAAGAAGAAGAAGAAGGAGGAGGAGGAGGAGGAGGGAGGAGGAGGCCGTCCGCGGGTTCGCTGGTTTTTCCTCGCCGGTTTGCGGTTCCGCTCCAAATGTGACTCCTCCGTAGTCCTTAGATGCTTGTAGGTGATTGAGTTTAGTCGTCCGCGTTGTCGGTTAAGTGTATTGTTGGCCCAGTTAGTGAGTAGCGCGTCATTTAAATTTGAGGCCTAATCAGTGTTGGTCGCTAGCGTATGTCTATAATGGAAGTTGTAGTTCATGTTATAGGCGTACCGATGGCGTGGGCGTTGTTCTTTTTGGGTAAGTGGTTTAGGTGCTTTTGGCTATCTGGGGTCGGTGTCCGGCGAGATTTAGCCGTACGTTGTGGCTTATTCTTCGCTCTTTGTCTGAGCTAGAGGGGGGGGGTCTTACTCAGCGTCTAGCAAGCTAGTTGGTAGATGTCTTTTTGAAGCCTTCGGTTGTCGAACGCTGGGTTTTGGCGTATTAGCGTGCGTCTTCTTTTACTTCGTCGTTGCGGTGTCGTTGTGCTAATGGTGTGTTTGTTCAGGTGGTGCCACCTCACGTCACGACTAGTGCCCGACTTCATCGTCGGTGAAGGCAAGTGAATGTAGCGAATGACTACGCTTTAACCTATTATTGGGTTGTCTACATTCTTTTAATTACAATGCATTCATCTAACCTGAATAATTGATTATGAGCTGGTTACTATGTTGTTTACTTTCCAGAAGTTTACTCGATTATTGATTTACGAAGTGCAGTAAGCACGATATGCCATTCTGCAGTTGTTCATTATTGTATTATGCAATGTTTTTTTGAAGTCTCAAGCATATTCCAGGAGTTATGTTGTTGGTTATGCTTGAAGCACGTCATACATATATATCTCATGCATTGAAAGTTTGTCATCGTCTTCTGGCCGCGACCGTACCGGTACAGCACCGTATGTTACCCAAGGAGGGGTACGGTGCACACCCTTACGTTACCCGATGAGGGGTAAGGGTGAGGAGAGCATGTTATGTGCATGGTTATGTATTATGAAATTCAATGAGTTATTCGCATCAAGATCTTATTTTCTTTAGTTGGCTTGTATATATATATGCGGCTGTGAAGGCTTATACCAACCGAATGTTAAATGGTTAATGTTACCGTTGGACTGGCTTAGTCATAGTTGTTTCTCCTGATGTTGGCAGTCTGTTTCATTAATAGTTTCTATTTAGAAATGTTTGTTTATTCAACTATGGCTAAATAGCTTTTTAAAATACAATTCACTTGCTGAGATTTTTTAATCTCACCCGTGCTTTCTTTCCAGGTTCTTTTTGAGGTGTCAATCGCTTGCGGGATGGATAGCTACACATCGCCTGCACGTTCACCTTCTCTCTTGAGCTAAACTTGATGTTTTGTTAGATATTATCTTTTGCCCTGTAATGTATATAGTGAGTCTGTGATGGTTAAATTGTATGGTCGAGGCTTGGATCTCGTTTGTTAGGATCTTTATATTGTTAGTGTGATATTCTATATCTGTTCTGTCTGGATTGTTGTTGCCTGTTATACCTCCACTTTCAGAGGAGGTACTGCCGAAATTTTCCTTTAATTTTCGGCAGATCTGTAAGTTGTTCTAAGTGATCTTCCGGACTTATTTTGGTACCCGGGGTGTTAAAGGACAAAGAGAAGAATTCTGACAAAGAACTAGGAAAAATGCATACCCCTCCAAAGGATACCTTCATGTAACCTAACCTCCAAACATCTCGAAATCAAAGCAAGCAATTGCATTACAAATTACATAAACCTAGGTCGAAACCTGCTTGCACAAGCTACTGAGCTACAACAGCGACTCATCCACCGACTAACGAACAAATGCGCATCCGAGTGAGATATAACGTCAACGCTAGCTACTTGAGCAAAAGAACTTACTAAGAGCTGCTGAAATATTCAGATTTCAAGAAATCCCTGACCCGGCAACCAACTGGTTAGCCGGGGCCGGCGCAGTCACAGTCGGCAGCAGATACGAAATCGGCAGCAGACAAACACAGAGGAGAAGAGACGGAGATAGAGAAGCAGCGCGTACAGGAAATAGAAGAAGGCGGTGGGGGGCTTCTTGGGGGCGCGCGGGTCGCCCTTCCCGCTTGGCTTCGGCCTCAGCCTCCGCTTGGGGCTGCTCGGCCTGGGCGCCAGCGCCACCGTCTTGAGGGGCTTCGGGCCCGTCTGCGACCTCGTCTTCATCCGTTAAACCCTCCTTCTCTGTGCGTAGTTGTCAGGGTTCACCCGGGCTCGAGGAGAGGAGGCGGCAAGCAGCCGGCGAGTAGGATTGCGGCCAGGGGGGGCGAGGAAGACGAGGGCCACGAGGCGGAGCAACGCACGGGAAGCCGAGGAGAGCCTCGGCTCGGGAAGATGAGTGAGCTCTCGATTTCTGGTGGGCCGGCCAGCCGTGTCACGAGGAAAAAGCCCAAATGGTCCGCGATACTACAAGATGGGTTGCTTTATTGATGATGGTTTGTGCAATTGTACCACCTCGGCTGCGGAGGAAGGGGCGAGGGAGGGATTGGGGGATAAGAAGTCGGGTCAGGGGACAGTGCAAAACCATCTTTGCGCTTGGGGCAATGACGCAGCTAGTGAGGTAATACCGAGGCGCGTCAATTGCTGGTTGAAAACTATTTCCAAACCCCCTCTTTGGCCCTCAAGGGCCACTGAGAATTTCTGGAAGGGCTCCTTTTCGGAGGGAAAGCCCTACAATTCTCGAATCACGAAATGTTAAAATACTCCAATCGCCGGGTAAGGTTCGAGTAACATCGAATTCGAACGGCTTTTGGCATGGTAGGCTTCAGAGCCAAATCTGTTATTCGACTCCTTACGAAAACATCGTGAAAGCACATTCTCGGATCTTGTTTCTTGACTAGCTGTAATTAGAGTCCTTTTAAAAAAACGATGCCCAAAATAGATCTATCCAGGATGGAGAAGAAGCAAGCGACAGCCAGCAGCATTGTTCAGTAGGTATATAGTTTCGGAATTTTTTTGCTCAGACCCCGTGTGAAAATCAAGTATCTACGAACATTATTTGGTGTGATCTAATCGAGTTATTTGCCCTGGATAATGCGCAGATCATTGCTGCCATTGGGCCCATGATCATCTTCACCATCGTTTACATCAGGAGGAGGAACTCGTACGATTTGCACCATGCCATGCTAGGTAACTTCATTTCTTAGTTCTTCGGTATCACTTCATCCTTTCAATTTGTTTCTGATCCAATGTACATTATCATTACAATGTGGTTGACAAGCAGGTATCCTGTTCTCTGTGCTGATAACCGGGGTCCTGACCGACGCGATCAAGGACGCTGTCGGCAGTCCCCATCCAAACTTCTTCTGGCGCTGCTTCCCTGATGGAAAAGCGGTAATAAATCTCACCTTGATTCCTGACGAATTTTCACCTCTCTAATTGGATTTCGAACAAGGGATTTCAATTTTGTTTCATAATTTTTTTTTCACTAGCGAAAAGACTAAAGTTCATGAAATTTTGGTCATTTTCATCCTCAGTTTTGTAGTTCCACATACCAATGAAAGAGAATTTTGAAATCAGATATTTTGTTCAACTCTGAAATTTCTAAAATTCATGAAATTTTAGCGAAATTTAAATCCCTGCTTCGTACTTTATTCACAATATTGCACCCAAACTTAGGGTGTGTTTTGCTAGTTAAACGAAGTTAAATAGAATAGGATCGTTCTGGATAGACGGGATGATTCTGAATGAGGTGATACGAATAAGTTGTTTGATTATATGTATTGGATAATACGAGAATGTGTTCGGTTGGATGTATTGGATATACGAGAATATATTTAGTTGCTTAAAAGTCATGTATTATATCCATGTATAACTTAATTATTTTATAGAAATAATAATTTTTATATTTGTTATTATCAATAAATTATGCTAATTAGTACTAATCATTACTGATTTTAGTTAATTATAACTTAAGTTTTCAATAATCATCACTAAATAATCATAATAATAATTAGTTAGGGTTAATAACATCTAATTATAACTAATGCTTAACTAAAAATCCTTAATAATAAAGGATAGTGATTAATTATCACTAACTGCAAGTAATTAGCGGAGTTAATAGAACTTGTACGGATCGTTTGACCGATTTGCTGTACGGCTCGGTACAATATTTTCTTGATATATTCTAAAAATATGAATCATCTTATCTCGAATGTAATGATACGATTTAACAAATCAAACATCAGGATGTGCTCAGATTCCATATCAACTTATATGTATCAGTTTATTCAATCAACCAAACATACCTTAAAGTAATTCCTTTGATGTCAAGGTGTTCGACAACATCACCGCAGGAGTTATATGCCACGGCGATGCGTGATCAAGGAAGGCCACAAGAGCTTCCCCAGTGGCCACACTTCATGTGAGTCTCAATCACGCATCAATCGATTAACCACCAAACTTGAGCTGCCATCACAAACCTGGAGTAGTAACAGTCGACAACGGTTAATCAACCCGTTCTTGTTTCTGTGCGCAGGGTCATACGCCGGCTTGGGGTTCCAGTCCTGGTACCTGGCCGGGAAGATCGCCGTGTTCGAGCCAAGCACTGCGTCGTCTTTACGCCTCTGCTCCTCGCCTCGATGATTGCGATCTCGCGCGTGGACGACTACTGGCACCATTGGCAGGATGTCTACACCGGCGGCGTACTCGGTAGGTGCTTCATAGCGTTTCTTTAACCTGTACATATGCCTTCCCTTAGAGGCCTCGACCCGTTTTGATCACTACTCTGAAACTCTATCGTTGGTGCTGATGAGACTGTCATGTTCATACAGGATGGTGGTTGCCTCTGTTTGCTTCCTGCAATTCTTTCCACCTCCTTCAGATGAAAAAGGTACGGCCTTTTTTTCCTTGCCTGTACCTATGCAGCTCATCTATTGCTAGTAGCAAAGAAGAAACTGGCTAGAACCGGAGATCCAACTAAACTTTGCAAACATGCTGGGTCTTGCGCTCTGCCCTTTTCCTGCTATACAACATTGTTTTCCCTGTCGACACGCTGTCAAAAGAAGTCAAATCAAACACATCCCCTAACCATCTACCTGATGGCAGGGTTCTGGCCTCACGCGCACTCACCTGGCGGGAGCGCGAGAGCCAAACGCAGTGCTACACAGCAGGTCTTTGATACCCTCGTTCTTTAGATTTTATATTGGAAGACGATAAATAAGATTTTTTAAAGTGTTTCACATAACTGCTCAAATTCTACACCCCGACTTATCTTCCTAATCTTTTATATATTGTACTTCATAAACTATTTATCGATTAAATTAAACCTGAATGTGCTTTATTTTTCAGCAATCCAAAAACCTTATTGTAGTCACTTAGGTTAATCAATGTCTAGTTTTGTCGATGCATTGAGGCCAGACGAGTTTTCTGGTATGCACTTTAAGAGATGACAGGTCAATGTCACTCTGTGACTGACGGTTATGAATGTCTACTGGATGGCTAATGGCAAGCCGGAAGAAATTATTACTGCTGAGTCGGAAAAGACATTCACGGATGCCAATACACTCTTTGTAGGATATATTCTTAGCATTCTTGGTGACCGTCTTTGTGATGTGTGCATGCACATACAAAGCGCGAAGGAGCTGTGGGATACACTGAATGCTAAATTTGGTGCATCAGATATATGAAGTGAACTGTATATCATGGAGCAGTATCATGACTACAAGATGGTTGAAAATAACTCTGTAGTCGAGTAGCTCATGAGGTTCAGTGCATCATGAAGGAACTCGAACTCCTCAAGATCAATGTACCCGACAAGTTTGTGGCTGGAGGTATCGTTGTCAAGTTACCTCCTTCGTGGAGAAACTTTGTCACTGTTCTAAAGCATAAGAGACAATAGATTACTGTTGAGAGTTTGATTATGTCTCTTGATGTTGAGGAGAAAGCTCGGGTTAAGGATGTGAGTCTAAAAGGAGGCGAGCGACAGACTAGCGCTAATATGGTGCAAAATCCCTTCCACAACAAGAATCACGGGAAAGATAATAAGCCAAACAAAACTACCACCTTCAAGAAAAAAAAAGATGAACACAATAAAACTGTCTTGCTTTGTGTGCGGTGAGATTTGACATTTTGTCAAGGATTTTCCAGACCATAAGGGAAGAAAGGCTCCACAAAAGCAGAACTCAAAGACTGCTAATGTGGTGACCATTGGTGAAGCTAGAAATGGAGCTGCAGATATGAAAATTTACCTTCAGTGTTTTTAGTATTTTAATCTACTAATTGGTGGATTGATACAAGGGCCAATGTTCATGTATATGCTGATATCTCAATATTCTCTTCTTATCAGGTCGTCTATGATTCTTTCGTCCTAATGGGGAATGTGTCACATGCTTCTATTCATAGTTTTGGCATGGTAGATCTGAAGTTTATTTTGAAAAAGATCGTGTAGCTGAGGAACATGCAGTATGTCCCTATAATGAATAAAAATCTAGTTAGCAGCTCCTTTCGACACAGGTTTAAGGTGGTGTTAGAGTTCAATAACGTAGTAGTGTCAAAGTATGGAAAATTTATTGACAAATGCTATGAGTGCGGAAGTCTGTTCTGTTTTTCCCTTTCTGATTTCAGCAATATGTTTGTGAACCATATTTGTGGCAATGTTAATGATGATGCTAGTGTTTGGCATTTGCGGTTATGTTATTTGAATTTTGGTTCTACGACTTTACTTTTCAGCATGAGTTTAATTCCAAATTTTTCTATGGTCAAAGGTTCTAAATGTTATAGTTATGTGCAATCAAAATAACCTTGTAAGCTCCACAAGGCAGCCGATGAGAGAAATTTGGTATCTCTAGAACTCATTCATTCATATCTATGTGAAATAAATGGTGTGCTAACGAAGGGTGGAAAAAGATATTTTATGATTTTGATTAATAATGTGACTAGATATTGCTATCTTTATTTGTTGAAAACGAAAGATGAGAATCTAGGCCACTTTAAAATCTATGAGGCGGAAGTTGAGAATCAACTAGAGAGAAATATCAAAAGAATGAAGTCGGATCATGGTGGAGAGTATTTCTCTAGTGATTTTGACTTATTCTGTGAGAAACATTGGATTATTCATGAGAGAACTCCTCCCTATTCACCCCAATCAAACAGAGTTGTCGAAAGAAAGAACCGCACATTGACTAACTTGGTTAATGCCATGTTAGACATTGCGGATTTATCTAAAACATGGTGGGGGGAGGTCCTATTTACTTCATGTTATGTATTGAATAGAGTTTTTCTCAAGGATAAGGAGAAAACCCCATTTGAAGAATGGAAAGAGAGAAAGTCATAACTTTCTTATTTGTGCATTTGGGGATGTTTGGGGAAAGTCAATGTACCAATAACTAAAAAGCGCAAGCTCAGATCTAAAACAGTAAATTGTGTATTTGTGGGATATGCTGATCGGAGCATTGCTTATATGTTTTTAGTGGTTAAATCTGAGGTACCTGACGTACATGGCGATACAATGATGGAGTCTCATGATGCAACGTTTTTTAACACATATTTCCTATGAAAGATTTACATAGTATGTTTAGACTATCTTCTGAGATAATTTCTGAACCTACTCTACATATAGAGTTTATTGAACAAACACATGAGCAAGATTCTGAGAAGAATGACAATGATGCTACTAGGAGGAGTAAGAGACAAAGGACTACAAAGTCTTTTGGTGATAATTTCACTGTGTACCTTGTGAATGATGCTCCTAAGTCTATTTCAGAAGTATTTGCATCTCCAGATGCATACTACTGGAAGGAGGCTGTTCGGAGTGAAATGGATTCCATCCACGCAAATGGGACTTGGGAGGTCACATAATGACCATATGGTTACAAACATGTGGGTTGCAAGTGGGTGTTCAAGAAGAAGCTTAGACCCGATGGTACTATTAAAAAGTATAAGGCTCGACTTGTGGCCAAGAGTTATACCCAAAAGAAAGGTGAAAACTTCTTTGACACTTATTCACCTGTTGTGAGATTGACTACTATCTGAGTGCTACTTTCCTTGGCTACCTCATATGGTCTCATCGTTCATCAGATGGACGTTAAGATAGCTTTCCTTAATGGAGAGTTGGACAAAAAAATTATATGAAACAACCTGATGGGTTTGTAGTAAAAGGTCAAGAAGACATGGTGTGTAACTTGTTAAGTCCTTGTATAGCCTTAAATAAGCTCCTAAATAATGGTACGGGAAGTTCAATAGAACTTTAACATCTATAGGCTTTTCAGTCAATGAGGCAGATAAATGTGTGTGCTATTGCCATGGTGGGGGTGAGAGAGTTATATTGTGCTTCTATGTTGATGACATACTAATATTTAGGACAAACCTTGACGTGGTTAATGAGGTCAAGTCTTTCTTATCTCAAAGCTTTGATACGAAATATCCGAGTAAGACTGATGTAATCTTAGACATCAAGTTAATCAAATGAGAGAATGAGATTACTCTTACACAATCTCATTATTTTGAGAAGGTCTTGAGCCACCTTGGCTACCAGGATAACAAATCTTCTCTAACACCTTATGATCTCAGTGTGATACTTCGAAAGAACAAGAAAAGTGGCAGGAACCAACTGAGATAATCTCATATTATTGTGAGTCATGCGCTATTTGCTTGGTACTATAAGTTATGGTCTTCACTATTCTGGGTACCCATTGGTACCGGAGAGTTGTAGTGATTTAAACTGGTTATTTGATGCTGATGAGATCTACACCACAAGTGAATATGTATTCACTCTAGATGGTGCTGCTGTGTCATGGAGGTCTTGCAAACAGACCATCTTGACGAGGTCAACTATGGAAGCAGAACTCACTGCATTAGACACAGCCGCTGTTGAGGCAAAATGGATGCGTGAGTTATTGATGGACTTACCTGTGGTTAAAAAATCAGTACCGACTATCCTTATGAACTGTTATATCAGGCGATTATTATCAAAGTAAACAGTTATAAGGATAATGACAAGTCCTCAAGGCGTAAAGAGACGATTGAAGTATGTCAGAAAATTAAAAAACTTTGAAGTAATAACCTTGGGTTATATCCAAACAGCTAAGAATATAACAGATCCCTTTACAAAGGGACTATCACAGAGTGTGATAGATAATGCATCGAAGGAGATGGGTATGAGACCTATGTGAGTTATACCATAGTGGTAACCCAACCTATGTGATCAGAGATCCCATAAATTAGGACTGGAAAGAACAAGCTATTGGTCTAACTGGAGGAGAGTATCTTTGTTGTTTGACCCACTCGAGTGAAGATGCAATATTCTCATAGACCTGTAAGGTAGGTTGGTTATTGCCTTAATGTGTTCTGTTGGCTTTAAGTAGCGAAGATGCCGACTTATAGGGCATTCTTGAAAGAATACACCTATATGAGTCTGACTGTTAGTCGCAATCTATGAAATTTGGGTGATCTCTAGTAAACTCATGAAAAGACCATAGAGTAGGACTTATTTGCTCCACCCGTGAAGTAGCCTACTGGCAGCCAAGTATCAGTTATGACTTTAAGTAAAACTTGATTGCACAAAACTTGTAATTCAAGGCATAGTCCATTGTTCAAGTTGTGAATGAGTGTAGCTTAATATTTTAGGTAGATGCTCTTTAACAATCTCCACTGAAATACTAGTATATCAAACAACAGTGTGAAACTAGCAATTCGCTATAGGACTTTGAGATCTGATAGGGGATTGTTAGAATTATTGGGGCCGGTCCATGTAATAATTCTTAATAAATCTCAAAGGCCCATATTATAGAGAGGTGATCCATGTTGAAGTCCACCATCTATTAGTATCATATTGCTAATGAAGGTAGAGGTGAGAGATGTTCTCCCTATATATATGCAAGGACTCCCATCTCATTAGATACACGTACAACATAGACTACTAATTGAGAATAGCTCTAAAATTGAGAACACTCTCATTACGTGAGTCTATATAAGAATTATGGTTTTACCTCTTTCTCTCTCGATTGTGTTACCGTTGTATTCTATTCCATCCCAACGTCGGCGTGCACCGATGAACGGGAGAGCAGATCTCTGAAACCCTCACTCTTGAGATCTTGCACCGGGAGAGGGTGAATAAGTTTTTTAGAAAGCGCTACGCGTGACTGCTCAAGTTCTTCACCACAGTTTGTCTTCTTAGTCTCTTGTGTGCTGCCCGCTGTCATCGTCAACACAGTGTAACCAGCATCTTCAGCAACCTCCACAACGCAGGACCAGTATGTAAAAACCATGTACTCGTACTTTATTTCCTGCGATTTCTAATTTTGAGTATAATAGATCTAGTCATATGTTGTATTTTTGTACATATGTCTAGATTATGCTATAATGATATAATCATATCAGTTTATTAATTTCTACTTATGAATTATTTATGAATTAAATTAAATCTAAATATACCTTATTTTTCAACAAATAGAACAACTAAGATAGACCGTCGATTTTGCATCGGACCGATTTTGCTAAGAGCTCTCGACTAAAGCAAATGCTAAATTTAGGCACATGAAGAGTAACATCAACCTTTTTCCCCACTAGCTATCAAGAGGCCATGCATGATCGGGCCGAGGAGAAAACAAGCTTCGAGTTTTTCAGGTGAGGTGACTTATGCAGAACTTCTTACCCACGCTGGCCGCGGTGGATATTTTGGCAGGAGGGCTTGTAAACTAGCACCAGTAACACAGCCGCGGTACATGACAATGCGCCACATGGTAAGGCCAGTTTGGATAGGTCACAAATATCAGAGGAGCCGTTCGCTTTTTGTTACGTAGCACCAGTAACACAGAAGAGTCGAAGCACTTCCGTCACTTCAACGAAGGCGAAGGGGTGGTAAAGACAAACGCCAGGAAAGTGAAAGGTAGCAAAAAGGCATAACTCGTGTAGAGAGATAAGATAAGCCCTGCCTGGCAGGGAACAGTAACGGATTTTTCTAAGAACATTTAGAACATGATCTACAAATATGACAATATAGCTTAGCTTGCAAATATGATACTACAGCTTTCATGTAGGAGCAATCTTTAACAGTTTGAACTTTTAAATATATTAATTGTCAAACTTCCGTTTGACAAAAGGAATCTAGCGAGTGCATGACCTAAGTGGCCCAATTATGCAGCCTGTTAGAACACTATCACTACACTACTAGAGATCTCTAGTTTCCCTACAACTAAATCGTCCCATAGTAGTGAAAAGGGTAGTGTTTTAAATATCTTATACACACACACACACCAAATGAAACATGGGTCTTCTCTGTCCAAGGGAAAAAAAAACAAGAAGAAACAGGGATCATAAGTTGCCAATTACAGAGATTTATCTGCCAATGCGCAATCTTTGCCGGTGTACCCGGTCATTGTGATCGGCGAGCGCACACCAGGCGGCGGCGGCAACGGTCGCGCACATTACAGGTAGCAAAGCAAGGCAGCGCGTCGCCGGCAGCAATGTGTAAGGAACTCGTTCAATTCAGATGCCATCTTCTTCATCCAAGAACGTTCAAAAGACCCTAACTAACGAACCAAAAGAGTCGAAGCGCCGATTGCAAATTTTCCAACTTCGTACGGAAAGAACAAAACGTTACACCAAAATGTAACAACAAGAGGCTATTTAATGATGATTAGGGAGAGATTAGACAGTTGCACGCCCATCGGCGAGCCGACGAACGCAGCACAGGCGTGCGTGCGTGCGTGCTATCTATATCTGGCAGCCGCAGCAGCAGAAGAAGCAGGAGAGCGCGAGGCCGAGCACGACGGCCTCCACCACGTACATCACGCGGAACGCGACGGCGTCGAGCAGCGCTGATGCCCAGCCGCCGCCGACGGAGAGCCCCGACGACATCCGCTTCCACCGCGGCAGCGCGGCAGCCAGCCTCGACGACGCGCCTCTCAGCTTCCACCGCCGCCGCAGCGTGTGCCCCCGCGGCACCAGCCGCCGCAGCCACCCGCGCCGCGGCTTCTTCGTGCCCTCGTCGGCCGTTACCACGTCGGGCGCGATCCCCGGCGCCGTCCCATGCTCGGTGCCCACGGGCGAGTACATCCACCGGAGCCACCCCCTGCGCTGTCGCACCGCCGCCGTCCCAGCCGGCGCTATGTCCATGTGATCTACGGCCATGGCCATGACCGTGGTCGAGTTGAAGGAGAACTGGGTAGAGGGACTGGAGGTTATTGGATGGGACAAAGAGAGACGTGGGACTGTGGGAGGCGACGTGCAGGCGATGGCCGGGTGGAGACCGAGGAAACGACCGGGAATATAAAGAGAACCGGTTCGAGGCGGAGTCCTCTCTTTTGTCGCGGTTTGCATTTGCACTGTGCTACTAGTTTATACGCGGTCTTTTTGTTCCGATTGCAAGATTGACTTACGCGCACACACATTACTACTATACATTCACACCATACTTACACACTTATAAGCATACTATTATCCACGTATACAGATAATATCACTAAAAGTATTTATATATATATATAAATCAACAGTATTGTAATTTGAACCTTGGTATGTAAGACCGTACCCTTACGCATCCACCGCAGCTCTGCTAAAGATCCAGCGAGACGAAGGCAAATCATCACCTAGACAGTTTTTTTTTTTTACTCACCTCGTCAGTTCTTTAATTCTGGCACCAAAGCCTCATCCTTTCACGATTCAGACAGACCGTTGGCGCTACTGGAAGTTCGTTACACCTGCACACCGGTATAAGAGCACGTACATCTATCTATTCAGTTCACGCTCAACGTAGTGTGGAAGTTAGCTATAAAAAAAACTAGCTTAGCGCGGCACAATAATGCCAACTGAACCTTGACGCTGCAGAATTATGGTGCTCCTAACGCGGTTAGGAGTGTGGATCATTGCATACATGGTTGGTGTAATCAGCTGTTGCAGAAAGCAAGATGTAAAATCAACAAGTAAGTCCGCTCTGATTTTAACGGAGGAGTTATTTACTTTTGATAAAATATTTAGATTGAGAGGAATTATCAGGTGTTCTAAGATCGAAGTCTAAATAAGATCTCAATTGCACAGAAAATAAAAGAGAATATTAAACCAAACATGTTATTCAACTTAGTCTGTTCTCGTTCTCTGTGGTAATAGGATTGCTTTTAAAGTGAGTATCACCTCCTTTGCTAGTTGTGCAGTTTTATTTATTTCTTTATTCCTAGAGGTTTTGGCCTTCTAGTTGTGTTGAGAGCCCATATCTTTTCGCTCCTTTGTGTCACGAATCCATATAAGGATCAGTTAAACTCTCTATCATTTATTTTTACTCCCTTCTATTAACATATTTTAATAATTCTCGTATCGTCCTTTTAAACAAAAAATCAGTTGTTGCAGGACCAGGCTAGGTAGGAACCAACTATCAGTAGTCAAAGCTTCTGGAAGCAAACATCATTTTTTTAAAGAAAGTTCTATTCATTCTTATGATTACATTAAGTTGATATAACACATAAGATTTCACCTCTGGCTTCTACTTTAAATGCACACAACCAAACAAAAGAAACAAACAAAAGAGGTTAAATAGTATATCAAAAGAAAAAAAACAGTAAACAGATCTCCAATATGTGAACTATGGCGAGGGAGCTTTAATACGAAGATTAGACTATTATCTAAACCAGTAAAGAGTTCTTTATCCAGTTGCCCCAAGTGTACACATCCAGATATAATCAATTTTCGATGGTCCTGTCATTACAATGCATACCACGTACGAATCTAATGCGTGCAAATAACCTGTAAAAGAAAAAAAATATTTTCTTTTGTTAACGATAATGTCATTCCTGTATAACCATATCGACTAACAAAAAGAGACCGTCGCTATCAATATATTAGGTTTCATTTTTTTACTAATAATTTCCAAACATATTTAGTACACTTAGTGGTTAGTATAAATTTGAGGACACATTAACTATAAACCATGCTGAACAAGAAGCTAACACTCAAAGAAAAAAAATACTTAATCGTCTCCAGTTTATAACAAAAGCAGCACGTTGGTTACCTTGCCATTATCTATTAATTAGGTTTTTTTTTTGGTTAGCAGTACATCTTTGCTTTGTGTAAGTTCGAAGGAAGCAAACATCATGCAGGTCAATCTGTGAAGGAGCCGTCGCAATCGCAACCAATTGAAGGCCGGACTCGAATTTTTGGCGCATGCCGCCGTGCTGTTCAAGAATCAAATAATCTCGGCAGGCCGGGTCAAACCAGACGTGCGCTCGACGTTCGCCGGTCGTCTCCTCTCCTAGGCCTGTGGCTGCGGTGACGTTCCAACATGCCAGCCAGCCTCCGGAACGGGAATTCCAGACGTCTGCAACACAACCATTCCGATCCTGGTGCAACAAGGAGATTCCTGTGACATGCACGCCACCAGCTAATGAAAGCGAGATCAACAAGCAGTGTGCATATACGCATCTCTTGTCTAGCTAGCAATAGCAAAAGCGTACGAATTCCTATCTGTCGATCGAATATATGCTCGTACAAATAGCACGCGCTCTGGCTTCCGGGATTCCCCTGCTGGAGTTGATCGTGCATACATGCATTGTTCTTCCCGTCGTCTACTCCTTTCTAGCTTGCCGTTAGATGTGCTCTTTTTTTCTTTTCTCAGTTCGTTGGGTCGTTCTAATCTCCTGCTATAGTAGCCACAGGCGTCTCCTCAGACGATTCGGGATCCTGGCATCGATCTCACCGAACTCTGGCCCTTGACTGCCTCTCAAGCGCCGGTGGTGTTGGGTTTTGGCAGATCCACGCTGACCGCGGCTGGTAGGTTAGTTTATAGCTGGTTTATGTATCTTTGTTTCCTTCGAGCGATGAGATCGCTGGAGGGCACATGTCTCATTTAGCCTTTTCTCGATAGGATTCTCTCCGGTAAGACTATGAGGTCAGTGTGTCTCCTTTTGTTTGCGGTTGGGTTGGAGATCTTCGGATGCCCTGTTGCTGGATTTTTTTTTTCGAATTGCCGGCGGCAAGCTGACAGTCGCAGATGCTTTGCTAGGCCGTCTCTTTTGCTATTGGTGGCGGCGCCAGTCTTTCGTCGTCATCTATCTTCATCGGTGTGCGGGTCGTCGATGTTCTTTTAGTGGACTACATGCGTCCCGATTGTCCGAGGCGTTGGCTGATGCAGTGTCTTCCAAGGTTTGGAGCCCCTCGTCGACTTTGGTAGGTGGAGATTGCTTCAGTTCCGATGTCAGTGTGCGCGGCGGTAATTGGAGTTGTGTAAGATGCGGACATGTGTGGATGTGGTCTTCTTTGTTATTTTCTTTGTTCTAGGGTCCTTATGTAAAATGGGGTGGCACTGTTCCTCACTTTTAATATAATCCAGCCCATTTTGCAAAAAAAAAAAAAAAGATGTGCTCTTTTTTTTCTCTCTTCCTTTTGATAGGCCGTTAGATATGCTCTGCAACTTGGATATATGCTATATCTTCGTCCTCGTAATTTCGCTTTTATACCTACCTTTATTCTTTCTTTGCTGGGCTGACAGTTGGGCCTGCCAAATCCAACAATGCGATATTTGATGACGAGCAAATGGTTAATCATCAATCATCATTGAAATGGCGAATTAGCGATCATGGAGTCTCCAGAGAACGAGAATACGGCCTAGAATATTTAATTGTACCGAAGTCGCCCATAATATTTTGGCCCAAGTTGCCATCCACCAGAACACGTTGAGGCTTGCTCGACATACTTCGAAGTCGCCCATAATATTTTGGCCCAAGTTGCCATCCACCAGAACACGTTGAGGCTTGCTCGACATACTTCAGGTACAAATTTCCGATGCCAAGCACAAGAGTCGAAAACCTCAGTTTCTAACTGAAACAGCGTGTACCTAAACGTTGGAGTTGATGTTAGATATTGATCACTTTTTTCTTACATTACGAGTGGGAAAATAGGTTTTACATTTCGTCTATAGGTACAAATCGGGAGCCAGAGTTTCATACAAGGCCTTAAACTACACCAGGATAGATGACCACCAATCCACTATAGGCCGCCACCACATCTCCATCCCCAAATCACCGCTGCCACAAGGGCACCTACTCCACCTCTACACAACTCAACTGTATCGTGTCGCCGTCTTCGGTAGTCTCTCCTCTACAGCGTGACTGTGGCCACGACGACGGACACGGGGGCGAGATGAGGACTCCATTATGTCTCTCTCTCGTTCACCTACCTTAGTAGATCCACCGCCCACCACAGCCCTTCTCCTTCACCCCAGCCACCACCTCTCCTTTCCTTCACCCTAGCCAGAGGCCACAACACACCATATCTCCCTCTCCATCCCGCGCTGGCCCCTCTTCTCCTCCGCTCCCTCTTCATACCAACTCCAATTCCCCAGCCCTAACTCCCCAAGGGCACAAGTTGCACAATGGCACAACCCACGGCGCACAGAAGAGCACAGATCCATTGTGCGGAGGAGCGCGCACGACTCTCCCCTTGTCAGCTACTCTGCCTCTTCTCCCCTACATGGCGACCAACAGAAGGGCTTTGCCTTGCATCGCATTGACAGCGGAATCGTAACACCAGCATCCAGCATGCGAAGGACAACAATGAGGATAGTGGCGATGACTGTGGTGCTACTGTCAGAAACGTAGAAGCAAGAGTAGCTACCGAGGAAGAAGCTGATGACGTGCCCCTGCCAGGATAACACCTGTCGGGCTCAATCAACCCATACCAAGGGTTGAATTGAAATCATATAAGCCAAGAGTGAAGAACAAGAGTGGACTCCATATTTGATAAAATGAATTCCTTGAAGATGTCGAATACAAAGTGGTTTTCTATAGCAAGACGGTGAAGGGCAAGCAAGACTCGACTGCGATGGACCATCCATGGTGAAGGGAAAGCAAATGGCTTGATACCGAAGGACCAAGGCGATGGTGAAGAGCGAATGAAGGCTTTGCGCCAATGGAAAATGCGAGGCCATGGAAACCTATGAATGATTCACATCAATCATATGAAGAATCAAGAAGAGATAGAGTGAAGATTATATGGAAGTTGGCAACCCTAAAAATTTGAATGAAAGAAGCGGTATTTGAAAGTTATTCAAAGGCTCAAAGTGGTTCAAACAAGTTTTATCTTTGAATTTGAGTATAGGTATGTCGTACTATTAAGAGGGATGCAATGTAGATCTAATTTTCATATCTCAGTACTCAAGAGTTTCTAAACCAACCCAAGTGAGAGTTCTTTTTAGAAATTTCGGTGCGGAAAGTATTGAAATGTCCGAATTTAGTTTTGAAGTGTTCCTAATTTGATCAAATATGTTTGTGGTCATGAATTCAGTTGGGATATGTAGCCCTCTAAATAAGCTTTTCATAGAGTCCAAAATCGTCAAAATCGAACTTCGGGATCAAAAGTTATCGCCGTTTTTAGAGGGCCAGCTGTGTTGAACCTGAATACTCCGGGTTGACCCGGATTCTCCGGGTTGTCCGGAGTCTCTGGGTGAGGTTCCGAGGGGAAGTCTCGGTTTGGGGCTATGTAGTTCACCCGGAGTCTCCAGGTGGACCTGGATACTCTGGGTTGAGTTTTGGCCAGGGTTCTCGGTTAAGTATTCCTCCCGGAGTCTCCGGATTGACCTGGATACTCCGAGTCAGTATAAAAAAGTGCTGTAACGGCTAGTTTTTTAGGGTTGGGTATTTATACCCCCTCACGCCCATCCTTTGGGGCTGCTGCAAGAGCACAAAAGAAAAACATTTTAGAGCCAAAAGAACTCCTTCCCACTCCATTTTAGTGAGAGATTTGAGAAGAAAAGTGAGTTAGGTTGAGAGATTGGAAGATTAAGTGTAAGTGAGCTAAAATCTATTCTTGAGCACTTGAGTTCATCGGTAAGAAGTTCGTGAAGCATTTGCTACTCTTGGAGGTGAAGCCTCCTAGCCGGCTAGGCGTTGCCCAGCGAGCTCCCATGCGTGTGGTGAGCTGCAAAAAAGTTTGTGAATGTCGATCTCGCCTCCGCAAGAGAAGAGATAAAGCTAGTGAATCGAGGAAAGCGGTTGAAAGAGACCCGGCTTGTTGGAGCTTCCTCAACGGAGATATAGGATTCATGGTGGTGAATCCGAATTTTGGGAAACAAATCTTTGTGTCTCCACTTCGGTTTGTTTACATTTGAGTTCTTGCTCAATATTTGTGCATATTGCTCGATCTACTCATTTGTGTGTTTTTGATTGTAGATTCTTTGTGGATCTATTTGGAATCATAAATTGAAACACATGACTTCATTTGGTTTAAGCTAGAACTCTTTAGGTGTTGTTTAATTTTAGTTTTGAGCTAGTTTCTGTACAAATCCCGGAGATTCCGGATTTACCCAGAGGTTTCGGAACTGTACAACCCGGAGTATCCGGATTAACCCGAATACTCTGATGAATAGTGTTTTCAAAAAATTTCAATTAATGTTTTCTTGCATTTCTTTTGCTAGAATTGAACAATTTTTATCACCTTAGGATTGTAACTGTCACACTTATTTAGGGTGATTGTGCACTAGTTGAGCCTAGCATATTAAGTTATTTGTGAAAAATCCGTTAGTTTATATTCCGCTGCAAGTTTAGGCCAACGTTAAAAGAGGACGAATTTTTACAAAAATACCTATTCACCCCCTCTAGATGACATCATTTTCCTTTCACGCCTTCAATAAGGAATCCTCTTAACTAAAGATAATCTGAAAAAAAAAAAGAAAATTGCAAGGGAGTTAGAAGTGTTGTTTCTGTCACAAAAACAAAACAATTAAACATCTATTCTTTGATTGCCATTTTGCATATTTCGCATGGCTTATTATCTAGGTGGCTTCAAAGTTTTACTCATCCCATAGCATTACTCACATCCTGGGAAACTGGCTATGTGGCCTGAGTAAAAAACTAAGAGTATGTTTGGTTCGTGTCCACAGTTTGCCACAACTCAGGCAGACATGTTTGACCAACTGCGACCAGTGTTTGGTTAGCTGCCATATTTTCGGCGTGCCAAACTTTTTAACTAATGGGATCCATTTGTCAGTAGATCACTTTCTTGCTAATTCTTCCAACAGTTGTGGCGAACGTTTTGTTCTCCATACAAATTGTGGTGTGTCGCACTTGTGGTAGGAAAGTGTGGTAACCTCTGGACACCAACCAAACATGCCCTAAAAGCTTATTTATTGGTTGCAGTAGTGGCCCTGTGTTGGTCGTTATGGCTATGAAGAAATGAAATTATTTTTGACAAAAAGAAATATTTTAATCATATGTATATTATATATACATGTTAGCATTGGCTCAGTAATTGGTATGTGCTCCAGTAGCTGAAAGCTCGAGAGACGGCTACAGACGCATGTACATATTTGGAGCAGGTGGTCCGGGCTCTATTTACCCGGCATGGATGGATTTTAGATAGAGAATTTTAAACCCACCACCTTATTTGTCCTAATTTTTAGTTGCAGGCTTTGTTTACACCTTTTGTTTCCCGTCTTTTATTTCTAGTGCTTTAGGTTGTGCGTCTTAGTTACACAAAGACCAGGAGTATAATCTCGTGCGATTGTATTGTCTTGATGTTGTTAAGATTGTATAGATTGATAAATGAAGGATGGATACAATGAGACCTAATGAGCACTCTATATAAAGGTGGAAGGGGAAACCTTAGACTAGGAGATGACTCTTATACCCTTGACTATTATACCCTTAACACCCTCTCAAATGCAATGATGTTGCATTTGAAGAGTTGACACTAAGCACTAGACTTAAAAAAATGATACATTGAAGTCTGATATCGAAGATGTCATTGAAGTGTGCAACTCTTGAATAATGTCGATGTGAAAGCAAACTCCTCAACAAGGGGTACTACCTTCACGACCCGTACTTCAGCAAATATCTCAAATATGAATCTTGCTTTGGAGACTTTCAACACGATGAGAATAGTGAGATGTGTTAAATCAAGCCAAAGAGAGAATAAAGATATCACTGTTGTAAGATGGTAAGCAGTGGGACAATATCGTGATGACGACAAAAGGGGCCATTGGTCATGATGTGTAGCAAGATGGCTACTAAAGGACCAACAAGGAAAGGTCGCATCAATGATGACGATGATGGGATTAGCCAAATCAACGGGGCTCAGCTAACCACAAAACAAAAGAAGCAATTAGCTGATTGATAGAATTTGTGGACACACACGAAGGCAAGGTGTGTACAATATAGTGCCATGCAGGAAGGAGCTGGTGCTAACGAAGATGTACATGCATATCCTCACATTAAAGTGCATCCACATGCACCTCAGCACCGGGTGACCCGACTACAAAACAACATCGTACGACCTAAAGTATACACCGATAGAACCGTGCGGATGGATAGACATCCTCGAGGTCACATATGCACACATGAGGAGTCTGAGGAGCCTAATTCACCGATGACTACATTGAGTAATCCAAATTGGAAGCATGCAATGGATGAAGAATACAGAGCACTCATTTAAAATCAAACGTGGTGGCTTATTCCCCAGTGTTGTGGGCCATCAACATCCACCTGGATTGCTGGTGATGTGGTTCGTCGCTCCCGTATCCTTGTATCAATTGCTGAGTTCACCACTCGATTGTCCTAGCCAACAGACTCATCAAATCTGTACCAACACCTCTTTCCATCATGACCAACCTTGTCACAAAGTTGGCACATCGGTCGATCACAGGCGTTGGTATTGTTGGAGCCGTTGCCTTGTCGGCCCCTGTTGGAGTTGCCTCTACCCTGTGATCGTCCGAGGCCACCTCCACCACGCTCGTAGCCACAGCCACAGTTGGTGCTGCTGTTGCACGGTGAGAGGTCAGCGGAGAAGCTCGTCGTGCCATGCACCTGTTGTGACACATTCTGTGACTCAAGCCAAGCTTCAAAAGATAGAAGGTGAGTGTATAGCTCATTGATAGGGATGAAAACAGTTGGGATAAATTCCATTCCATTTTCTATATTTTCTCATCCATTTTTGATTCCGTTTTCGAGAGAAAATGTGAAAATGAAAACGGTTATGGGGGTTTTTCGATCGTTTTCGGATTTCCCGTTTTTAATCTATAATTTTTCGTTTTTCTAATTGAGATCAAACTTCACAAATCACAATGTAGCCCACATGCTAAGCCCAGCTGGCCAGTCCAAACATAACCTCTATCCCAAAGTTCAACCAGATCTCAATGGTCCAGTCTCAGTCGGTTGCTGACCTACCGATGTTGTTCAAGCTCTTGCACCATCTCTAATCCTAGTCTTTGTGTGATTGTATGTTATGTCAAGTACTCGAGTTACGATATGGTAATTGTTTTTCAGTTGATACTTATATCATTACGTGGTTCATCTGTGTATGATATAAATTATTTTTGTTGGTGTAAATTAATTATGTATCGCGCCGATACTTGAAATCATTGTTCTACGGATCGGTGTTCTCATTTTAAATTATCGGTTCCTGACTGATACCCACATATTTATATTCGGATTGGTTCGTTTTTGATATCCCGACATTTCTGAGTCCATACCCGTTTTTGGTTTTTCCATTTTCGATTCCGTTTTCGAGAAAAAATATAAAAATAAAAACAATTAGAGGTTTTCCCGACCGTTCCCGTTCGTTTTCATCCCTACTCATTGAGGCCAACACCATCCACTCATAATAGTCAACGTCCAAACCAGAGAGGATGTAGGAGATGATCTCATCTTCACCGAGTGGCTGGCCTGCAGCAGCCATGGTGTCCGCCAAATTCTTTATCCGGTTGAAGTATTCCGCTACCAAGAGATCGTTCTTCTTGAGCCCGACCAATTGCATTCTAATTTGCGTGACCTTGGCTTTGGATTGTGAGGCAAACAAGTTTGCCAATGCAGTCCATACATTAGCGAGGGTGGTGGGATCGAGCACTTGCGTCAGGACCTCCGAGGATAAAGTGGAGAGGAGAGAACTGAGCACAAATTTCTCTTGCTGAACCCATACCGCATAGGTTGGGCTTGGCACCTCCGATGAGGTGCCACCTTTTTCGGTTGCGCGAGTGTGAAACGGGGCTTTGGCGGGGAGGCTGGGAGTCCCCGCTCCCCGGGCTTGACCAGCCGGCAGCCAATGAGCTGGCGTGGATTGGACGGATGGCTGGCACGAGACAGGTGGAACTGCAGGTGCTTTCCGTAGGACCCTGGCCGCCTTGGCCTGGCGACGGGAGCTCTGCCACGGTCGCTTTTGACGGGCGGCGACCGGACGCTGGTAAAAGTCCGGGCGAGCTGCATGATGGCAGATGGATCTATCGCAGTGGGCGGCAGAACAAAAGTGTGTTGTCGTGTTGAACGGAGGCCATCACGTTCTTGCATTTCTGTTGACCGTGGAGTTTACTTTCTTTTCTTCCATCTGCTTGGGTATGCGCTTCACAAGTACACTACTAATAAGAAGCATATGGCAAGGCCGTTTTGTGTCACTCCACCATGTAATCGATTAATTGTTCATGGTATACAAGACCTTGATCATTGTTCATAGCAGCTATGTTGCACGGATACTTTTCAGATGTGTCGTATCGCCGTCCAGAATGCGGGGATACGGGGATACGGCGGGGATACGCGTATCCCCGTGTATCTCTTATTTTCGATTTAAAATAAATACAAAATAAATGGGATACTTCGGGGATACTCCATGGATACTTCGGGGATACTCCGTCGGCTTCAAGAGATCATAGCGCAGCTCTCCGCAATGGGTGTAGAAGAGCGGCCGCGGGGCTCAGTCAGAGGAGGGGCGGGGAAGATGCAACACATCCCAGGGAACCGATTTGAGGTGGTAGTGGCAATAGTGGTGGATGGAGGAAGAGCCACCATGAGCAGCTGTGCTCAGGCCGACAGCAAGAATGGGGAAGAAAGGAGCAACTGCTGCTCCTTCATTCCTCCTTCTCGATCTTCTGAATTTGAGGAGGAGATATTAGGAGGGGAAGATTGAGTTCTTGTCACTTCTTGATGAGCTTAGCATGTTTCTTTATTCTATATTTCTATGATATTATTATGTTATATTGTTATGTAATGCACAATTCGGCTATGGTTATAGTATTGGATTTGGGGTTTACTGTATCCCCGTATTGCTGTTTTTTGAAAATGCCGTATCTCCGTATCCTCGTATCCGTATCCCCGTATTCGTATCCCCGTACCGTACAACATAGCATAGCAGGACGCTTTCTTTTCGCCGAGGCTGAGTTTAGCAAAAAGAAACAAGACATCCAAAAGGAAGAAACCATGCACTAGTTGTTCTGTCCTGCTATTCTCTAGTCTCCAACTTTCTGAGCTAAGCACAGATAATCATTGAAGCTAGGCCCCCCAACCCCAAGTGGAGAAGTGTGAACATAGCGGAACGAGACTTTTGTGAGAAGATTCTCTGCGCCCCAGAAAGAGATCGAGAGAGCGAGGAATAAAATACAAACGGCTTTATGTGTAAAAAAACACTGCCTCCCCTCGGTATACCTAACTGAAGTCAAAAGGGACCCAAGAAAATTATTTGGGAATAACAGCATGCATCTGCCAAGCATATAAAAGCTCTGCACGGTCAGTGGTCAGTCCACTCTTGGAACGATCTTTGACAAATACCTGTACTCTTGTCCTGTAAGGCTCCGGTGAAAGAAGCAGCTTCCAAGATAAGTTCAGATCTTTTACTCGATAAAAGGACTTGGTCACTTACAGAACTGGTGACCTCATGCTGTGCAGAAACAATTTTCCTTTCGAGAATTAACCACAAAGGAAAGCAGAGGTATATATCATGCTATTACTTTATGGAAATATTGAAACCAATACAGGTAGTAGAACACTGAAGGACTGGTTACTTCCAACAAGGAATGGGCCGGATCTGGTCGGTTGCATCTGATGTTCTAAAATGCTAATCCGCCATAAACTATGCCTGCAGTGTGCTCAGAGGGTTTCTAAAGCAGAGACCGATCACATGATGTTGAACCTGATCGAAAGGTTTGGGCGTCGATTGGCTGCTGGTCCAAAGGGAGCGAGTAAACAATGAGTAAGTGGATGTGGATCACCACAGAATCACCCTTTCGCCCTTGGACCATGTCCCGTGACTTGTTTGACCAAACCAAGATCGACCATGGCATATCATCATGATCATATCAGTAGGGTAGTGTTAACATAGTAATATGTTTCTTCTGTCGCTATGGAGTACTATGAACTAGTAAGGGTTCCAATTCCAGGGGATCCAGATAAAATCTTGTGCCAAAAGCTGCGGCCAAAAAGGCATGCTTGCAGGAATGAGCCGCAGTTCTAGATCACTTTCAGAACAAAGAAAAGTCGCAAGGCAGAAAGAAAAGAACTCATGGCATGGGCCTAGCTTTAGCCATATCGATCGTTTTTTCCACACCATCTTATCTCAGTTGGGGGCTTGGAAACGAGGGATCTCCCGTGGCCATCAGAAGGAGCCAGGCCGTGGTCACTATTACGACCCGGTCAATTTGGTGGCTGATCTAGTCGGAAAATCGAAAGGCATGCACGGCGAAACCGAGACATTTCAGTCTCCAGCTTTTGTAGGTTTTGGATTCTTTTGACGGGATCAAAACGTGATCATTTGGAAAAAGAGGGGTGGCAGTAAGACTAAGACTAAAGACTAATTGTCTGGCTGTTGTTAATTGTTGTCGTGGAACACCGTTCTTGCACAGCTGATACATATCAGGAGTGTCACTTTGGGCAAGAATAAGATTCAAGATGACGATGTGAAAAATCATATTTTTCATCTTTTTATTTACGTACCGGAGCAGTGGTCATGTGAGAGCAAGTATGATACTACAGCAAGGTTTCTTTTACCGGTATATTAGGTCTTTGTTAAATATAATTTATCAGATATACCGGACAAAAGTTAACAAAGTTAAATTAAATTCAAATAATATTTAAACAAACTATCGGTAAACATGACAAAGTTTTTTCTACCGTAGTCCACCCGTAAACCTAATAAACCACACATATTGGATATACTGGGCCAAAAAAAATTCCCTGTACTACAGTTCCATTTCCACACACATGTACACTGAGAGATGAACCAATAATCTACAATACGATACGATGTGATTTGAATTTTGGATATATACATACTGGAGCAGCGTGATGCTTTTCCTAGTTGCCAGTTGCCACTCCCACTCATGGTTATGAAAATTCACATTGAGATATTTGTAAAAGAGAAGGTGACAACTCAGGCAGTCATGTGTGGGTCCGTCATGTGTACCTTTCGCAGTTAAACAGGGCATGGCAGATCAAGTCAAGCCAGATCAAGTCAAGCCCATATGAAATATACTATTCCCACGTCCCGATTGCTTCATGCCGTGCAAGCATCAAATTCAAGTCCTCCATCTACTTACTACTTGGTGAAGCTTCGTTCCACTGGATGCCCAATTGCCTCCCACACGACCGAACCCCAAAAAAAAAAACGTTATTAACCTATTAATAACTAATCAAACACCTAGCTTAGGACCAAAGCTAACACAAGGCCGGCGTGGCACGTGATGGATCGCAAGCTAGCGGCTTAGCCAAATTTATCAAGTTGCGAGCTGTTCACTTCATACCACTTTCTCTTGCTTCACTTACGCCGAGCAAGTACAAGGGCTGGGCTAGAGTTGATTGCGGAGGTCCATCCCGTCGCTAGGATAGTCAGGATGAATCGCCACCGAACGCCTAGTGCTACGTTTGGCAACCTAGTTATGCTCCATCATCACTGGTCATACGTAGCCAAGGCAAAAATATGTTGGCAAAAAATTCAAAAATAAACGACAAATGTTACTATATTTACTAAAATAGATAATATATCGATGTATTTGTAAATTTAACGTATGTATTCGGTACCTTAAACATCAAAAATCAATTCCAGTAGCTGAGGCACCGAAAACTCCTGTATTCGGCACCTGATGCACCTCAGGTGCTGAATACATGCTTGTCCTGCTTCTTCCCTCACGCCGCGTCTTATCGTGTGTTATTTTAGGGCTGAATAGAATACAGTAGCATAACTTTGTTTCATTAGGACACAAATAAATAAATAAATAAATAAAAGAACTTGATGAGTGAATGTGTGTCATTTCGTATCATCTTTCTGCATATAGTGTAGTATCTACTGGTGATAGTATGGCTAAATAGAGTGCAGTGGTACAATTTAGTTTTATCAGGGTATGAGCGAATAAATAAAAAAAGGAACTGGATAAGTGAGTGTGTGTAAATTTGTTTTAACATAATTTTATCAACATTTTATTATCCATTTAATGTTTTTGTGTATGTAACTTTTTAGAGAAGTAACGTTGGGGGATACAAAATATAATTTGTCGAATAATAATAGTTGTGAAGTACAATTATCATATAACCCGGTATAAATGTTACATACGTTGATAAACATTATATATGATATGGGGTTTTTCGTCGCTGCACAAATGAACCCTAACCATAAGGAGACGATGACAACAAACATTGGCATGTACGATACGCCTAGAGACTAACTTAATAGCGTGTCACTACTAAACCAAACGCCTTAGGGAATGAAAATAGGTGGATTATAATAGATGCTCTCTACTGAATGCACCTAAGATATTTGACCTTTCGTAGGGCATCGGAGCCCTCCACTTCAACACGACGGGTCTTCTTCTGCTTTCTTTCGCTCTCTATTTCACGTGCCTCAGCGGCGGCGTGTTCCTTGGCTGTCTTTCTCGTATGCTCCTCCTCTTGACGCTTGAGCTATAGTTCCTCCTATTGTTGCTCGTACTCTCGGCGTTCGTACGCTTTCCTCCTCCACCGCAGCTCATATCGACCCATCACTTCTGGTATATATTTTGCTCCATGTCCAGCTATTCTATGAAGTCACAGATAGGTGGAGGAGGCTGGGCAAATGAAACAAGAGGGTAGATAAGTAAGACGGTGCATGAAATCATATGGAAAGTGTCACATTAGTGATATACGTCGTTATACCGGTGGGTGCTCGTACGGTCCATGTCGAGGCTCATCGTACTGGTAGTTGGCACACATGAAGAAGCGTAGGCTATAGGTGTAGGAGATGTCTTAGAACTCACGAAGCCTACAAGGATCACCATAGGAGCACATCGGCGGTTCGACTCCCTTGGGATGAAAATCCCTCAATGCTTCTTGGGTGGGCTTGATGCAGCTGAGAAAGACATTGTAGTTAAGAGAGTTAAGGAGTGAGTGGTCTATTCAAGAATGAGAGTGGAGTTATTTATGGTGGCTAGGGGCTGGTGCATGGACTTAGCTGGGGTCTGGAGCATATGATTCCATGTGAAAGCTGGAAAAGTTATGACATTGATACTTGGCAGAGATTCTATGTGAATGATATTGTTTGGTGTGGTTATTTCATTCTGCAGAAGTTCAGCAATGAGTTATTGTTGTTTTTGTATGGAGGTATAGAATCCTATAAAAATATTTCCTGTGAAAGCTATTGATTTTGAGTGGGTGTAGAAGTAATATCTATCTCTTTAATCTTAATCCAAAGTTAAAGCCTGCTTTAAACATTCATCCTAAAGCAAGCACAGCTCGAGATTGAACGGTTCATACTTTGTTGATTTTAGAGTTACAATTAATGTTAGTCTCTGAGATGTTGGTAATACATTGACGTATCTAAAGTCTGAGTTCACAAATATCTTTCATATGTTGAAAAGAATTGTGCTTGAATAGTATGTTAATATAATAAACTTCATAGCTGCTTTTTTTCTTTAACTAAGGGTAGGAGTTCTTATGTGCGCTACTATTTTAATAGATTAAGTTAAAATACTAATTAAACCGGCGCACACCACTATTAAATAAAAACTCAATTTGATAATTTTTTAGTGCAGTGTGATTTCTATCCAATCTTTCTGTCCAATTCAAGTTTTTTAATCTTTCTGAAATTTATTTTTTATCTTTTACTTTTTCTTTTTACTTTTTTCTCTCTTTCCTCTCATTGCATTATTACCTTATTTACACCTATAGAGAACATGCATATACTAGGCCACTACCTACGCCACTACTATCATAAAGTACCATCACTAGACCATCATGTTATTAAACTAATTACATTGACTAATCAAATTTATGCTAATTACTATTATATAATCTACTTACTCTGACGAAGCAAATAATTCACGCTAATTACTATTACACTGACTAAGCAAATAATCAACCTAAGCAAATAATTATACAAATATAATTGAACGGATTAAAAAACTATTTACTCTAATTGCTATTATTGATGCAAGTATTAATTATATACTTCCTCCGATTGCAAATGTATGTCGTTTTAGACTTGTGCACAAGGATTAAGAAAGTAGATCAAATGACCTTGTTGCCCTTTATTTATTTTACATTGAAAAGATAACTCATTCATTTATAAGAGTAGTAGTATTTATTAAACAAGTATAAGATGGGAACAAAAGAGAAAAAAATGCATAGAAGTTCGAGACTGACTTATATTTAAAGAATAGTTGAGAGGGCTAAAACGACCTACATTTGCAACCAGAGAGAGTATATAATTTAAGTATTTACTGTAACTCACGCTACTTCTTCCCCTCATCTCGGGCTGATTCTCCTCTCCTCTCTCGCTCGTGCTGCTCGTCTCCTCTCTGGTCGTGGCTGCGGCTCCTTACCAACCTGATCATATTTTATAGCGAAATACGCAAGCGCGCGGGTTAAAAATTTGACAAAAGCAAAATGATGTGACCGAGCGCACCGACACGACGCGGTGTGAGCAGGGCCGGTCTGTATTCGGCACTAGATGTGTAAAATATGGTATTGTTCATCGTATTTGAAACCTCAAATACAGGGGTCTTCGACACCTAAGGCTAAGATACCAAATATACGAGTTTTTAGTATCTCATGTACCGGATTCAATTTTTCGATGTTTTAGTACTGAATATAGGTGCTAGATTTATAAATACATCGATATATTATTTATTTTAGTAAATACGGTAACAAATGTTGTTTATTTCTAATTTTTATCACATGTGTTACGTGTACAACTTTTGACATGTGAAAGGAAGCGCACAGAAAAGTATAGTTCTCCACCTCCAAACCCAGAGGGTAGGCGGCACGCATTCCGATGAAGAAGGCTACACGCCTAGCTCAAACAGGCGCCAAGTTAGCATCGTGCACGTAGCCATAGATGGTTATGCTATCGTTCTACCCAGGGAAAACTGCAAAACCCCCCCCAAAAGTCACTTGGATTTTGACTTTCCCCCCCAAAAGTTGTTTTGTTGCAAAAAGCCCCCCAAAAGTTTGACTTTGTTGCAAAAAACCCCCTAAAAATTCAAAAAATAAAAAAATTATTAAAAAAATTCTAAAAAAAACTAGAGACAATTCTAAGACCTTCTGTGAAATTTTTTTTCAAAAATAATATCCTTTGCATCATATTTCATGGAGAGGAAGTTTGGAAAAAAAAGAAAAATGTGCAGCTCATTTATTAACTCATGTTATTTTAACTTTGTCATGTCTACCATTATTTTTCCTACACAAATAATTATTTAAGTAAACTAATAAAAGTGGTTTCACTAATTTTGGGGGTGTTATGGATTAGTTATGAATTAATCTATCTGCAACCCATTTACTGAATCCTGCACGTTACAATAACTATTTCAAGATTTCATGTATTTTTACAAGATAGAGGATCATGTAAGAAGACTAAAAAATTTTGTTTCATGATTTTTGGATTAGTAAATAATTAACTATGCATTTAACTCGAATTAATAAATGAGTTGCACATTTTTCTTTTTTTTCAAACTTACTCTCCATGAAATATGATGCAAAGTATATTATTTTTGAAAACAAATTTCACAAAAGGTCTTATAATTGTCTCTAGTTTTTTTTTAGATTTTTTTGTGATTTGTTTTAAATTTTTTTGAATTTTTGGGGGTGTTTTTGCAACAAAATCAAACCTTTGGGGGTTTTTTTGCAACAAAACAACTTTTGGGGGGGAAAGTCAAAATCCAAGTGACTTTTGGGGGGGTTTTTGCATTTATCCCTTCTACCCATCTAGGCTGCGTTGATTTCCTCGCGATAGATTAAGTAATAATGTGACTAGTTAATTAACTTTGGGGGTACGGTTCGGTGCATGTCACGGTCGGTGGCTGGCTAGCCGTGCAAGGCTGAATCGACGGCGGATTGGTGCGCGGCGCCTGGGAGAACCACGTGTTCCCGCGATGGATACCCGGCCGCGGCCGGGGTCGCTGGCTGCCTTCTTGCATTCCCAGCGCCCACGCGCACACCATCCCTATTAAAGTTAGGGTTGGTTTTAGCTGTAGATTATAATTTGTAATTTAAAATAAATAAGTTAGATTATAATTTGTAATTTAAAAAAAAATAGATTTTACGATTCAACCTTTATATTCTAACAATTCTTCGATCTATCTCTCATTAGTTTATATAGATTATACAATTTAATTTTTACTATCTAAATTTTTATTGTTAATAACTTAGAAACTATTTTTTATAATCTACTGTTGAAACAAAGGCTAAGATGAGGCAGCATCGGTGTGCCCAATGGGAGGGGGAGGCGTCTGCGGCACGAACCGCGGTCCAGCGCGGGGGTTCGTCCGGCGCGCCTTGGATGGATGGAGCGATCGCGACGTCGGTCGGGCGCGGGCGAGAGGGACGGGTCATTGGATGAAACCGGGACTGGGACTGGGACTGGGTCTGGGGCTGGTGGATCTGGTCATGGAATTCGTGGGCACCTGCAGCCGCGGTACTGTTGCTTGGTCAACGTCTAGCTGACACTGAAACACAGACACTGCAAAGCCGTTGCTCCTGACGAATTCGTATGTGGACGGTGGACCGCTACTACTACTATGTTGTGTCTAGATTGGCACGTACCCCTAGATGGTTATGCCGGGGCGATTCCCTACACGCGCCGAAATTTCGTCTCGAAAAGCAAACGCACGGTAAATTTTGTTTTCAAATACTGTACAAGTGAAAACACCGCGTGCAGTGTACTGGAATCTTTGGTACGAACGTACGTGCTATGTATATCGCCGTGTCTCCCTGGCGACACATTTTCAAATGCACATATTCTTCGCAGACTGATGCACGTTCCAGTAACGATGTGGAGCAGGTGAGGAGGTGAGGCTCCTGTGTTTGGATGGTTGTATGTTTTTTTTTAATAGAATGCGATTTTAGTGTTTGTTTGGTTGTATGTTTTATACGATGTGTTTTATAATAGAATATTATTTTAGATGTTAGATGAAGAGTTTTAGAAATTTTTTTGACGTATCCATTCTACTTAGGAAGTGAGCGTTACGATGAGCCTAAGGTTTTAAGATGAGCTCATTCTATTTCTCTCACTAAACAAGAATTTTAAATCATTATATCCTCAATACATAGATAGTATCATTTCATTCCACCTTATCCTCCAACCAGAAACTACCTAAATGATTTGGTTAAACAAAAGAGCTGGATCAAACTTTTTCTATTGTTCTTTAGATTTGATTATCTTTATTTCATCCTAGAATATAGATTGAATAAAGTTTAGGACCGGAAGGACTTTGGAACAAGTCAAATCAAGGGTATTACAGCATCTCTAACCTACTCTGTATCCCACTCCTTACTCTATTCTTTAGCAAAAAAAAAAAAAAAAACCAGAAACCTTCTTGAACCCACTCGCTATCAGATCCGCTATTTTTAGTCGCTCACTATTCTCCCTCTCTCGCTCACTACATGCAGCGAGCCGATCTGGCTTGATAACAAGCAACTGCCGGCCACGGGAAGCTCCTTCCCGCCAATCCCCGCAGGTAGCGTGCCACCCTTCCATCCTCTTACTCCATTGCTCCCCATATCCACTAAGAAGGAACCACCAGGAGCTACTCTGCTCGCTAAGAGGCTCCTAGTTCTCTCCCTCGCCATCGATCTCACGTGTGCCGCCTTCTTCCTTAAGTCTAGTAGTCGCACCAAGCTCGACTTCTCCGCAAAATATGTCTGCTCTGGTGAGCTCCAACTTGATTCCCTTCACGTATATCTTCCTCACTCACTGCCGCACTTCCTTAACCCCCTCTCGTTGTGGATCCACAGCCACCCGAGCTGAAATTGAAGATCTCCTTGCCGTCAAGCTCCACCTCTGCTGCAGGAGGACCTCACCGCTGCCAGCCCAGACCAGAGCTGCTCTAGCCCAATCAAGCCTAGGGCGAGCTCCTCCGTGGGCATCTCTACCATCGACGTTGTCCCGGGCCACACGAGGGCAAGGGGGGGGGGAGCAAGAGATCGGAACGCTACTCCGCTCGCTGGGGTAGGGCGCCGCGGTTGCGGATGAGATCCATGCCCTTATCGTCACCACTAACGCTGATGGCCCCGCTGCTCCTCCGTGGCTCCACTGTTCCTAGGGCCTGTCGTCCTACTATCGCTGTCGGGCGCGATAGGTGATGGGGAGGGTGAGCATAATAAAGGAGGAGGAGGCTCAGAGATAGGCAGTGGAGCATGGTAGGAGAGGAAGCGGTGAGCGAGCGAAGTGGGGGAGGAGCGTCGTGTTGGGGAGGGAGCTGCTAATGCCGCGGGATCGACAAGGATCGATGGAGCTATTGGAGAGGGAGCTCGAGCTAAGGAAGAAAGAGAATATGAGATGGGAGAGAAATTATATTAAAATAATACTGATAAGTGGGACCCATTGATTAAGAGTCCAATTTAGAGAGCCGGTTAGAACACGCTGAGTAATATAGAGTGAAATCTGTATAGAGAGCTTTATATTTAAGGAATAAGTAGCTAATAATAGAAAGTGAGTTGAAGATGCTCTTTCAAGTCGCATAGACAGCAATATGAGTCACTCTCACATGTCACTGGGTGCGCTGCTTGCAGGGACAATAAAAAGGTTTAGACTCGGGCCGAGTTGCAGTCGATCGATCGTGGGTCGTCTAAACAACATTGGATGTCCCGGGCTTTTTTGACAGATTTGTTATGCTCCTATCGGATCATCAGCTGAAAAATCTAGTGGTAGGGAGAACGTGACCGGTATCATGCGGCGCTTGTTCGCTTGTGCATCTTCAGATTTGAGTTTTTGACCTTAGGTTGGATCTTTCCTATTTAACTTCAGTTGTCAAAGCATTTACCCGGATATTGTGACATCCCTCCTACCGCCATAAAATACGACTAGACTGCTAGTGTTACGATGATCGGAAGCCATAACAAGATGAAAATGGGACGGATTATTCATGACAAGATCCAAGGTTTAGATCGAGATGGGGCCATGCGTCATAGTAGTAGTACTTATCTTAGGTGGAACAAGCGGCAACTTTCGAGTCCAAAATAGAGGCTACATGCTTTCATGCATGCCAGGATCTAAGAAAGCCTTTTCCATGGACCAACGTGGATCGAGTGGTGACGCCGTGCATTTTCTAGATGCCGTGCTGACATGATTAATCACCCCAGTTTAGACCAAATTTGTACTCTACTGACCATTTTTTTCTTCTGCCGGCCTTTCCTGAGGCAGAAGCTACACACGTCTAGACATATCTGCTGATGTAAGTGACAGTGGTAAGCTGGGTTCCGATCGATCGTTCAAGCATCCACTATGAATGGTTGTTGAATATTACCGCCGCATTAAGCTACGCGATTAGTTTAGTCGATGCCAATTAACGTACGCGATCACATGACTATCTACTGGTGTAGATCACGTGGTCAAATTCGCCGGAATGTCATGTGTATTCAGATCTTCATCAATCTAAGTAACTAGACATTCAGAATTTTCCACCACATTTGATGTACTCACAATACCGGTGAATAGGGAAATTAAACTTGCAAGCCCGTACCGCTGGCTCAATCATATGGAGATGGTCGAGCCCGTACCCTTAATCACATAGAAATAGTCCTTAGATAACACTTACACTGTGAAATCGGCGTACCTAGCCCAATTTAGAGCTCAACAATTTCTTTTAATTCGAGCATAATATGAAAAACATAAATAGAAAATAATTGTCGCTTCTTCGTATGGACTCTTATCTAAAACAAAATTATAACAGCTGATAACTTAACCATTAGGGAATAGACACACACCACTTGCAATACTTGCTTTGCAACTCGGCAGCAGAGATGGTGCATCACTTGTGTTTCCATTGCTCTTACTCCTCTTTAGTTAGATCGTAGGTGCTTTTAGCCTTGCACATGAACCTCTCTTAGCTCACCGTAGGCCCTCATGCCAATATGGCGAAATGGTGGCATGAGGTTTTGACAACTACATTGAAGGAGCAACATGCGATAAATGACATCATCATCTATATTTGGTGGAATATATGGAAGAAAAGAAGCCATCGCACCTTTCAAATTTTAACAAAACACCGAACCAAGTTATAAACCAAACGGAAGAAGATATCCTCCAAAAGAGATGAATAGTCTTCTTATGGGCTGACGACCTTATTTCAGGATTTAACGCTATGTTGTTTTAGCTACATTAAGTTTCGCTTAACGCATGTTGTCTCTTTTTTCTTGCTGTAAGACCTAAGTCGTACTTAAAACTTATGTAAATACTCTCTATTCCCTCTGTTAATTGATTCGGGCGAGAAAACAACTTGGAAGTCAGAAGCAATAAGCCGTGGTGGGCTGATGCACCTGCATGATCGACGTGTGGGTGCCTGGGGTGGGTTAGCAATAGGAAGGCAGGCAGTAGGAGGGTGGATTACGTTACGTTAACGGTTGGACACCGACCAGGGACCGACCAGCGGCAGGATGTCGCCGTCCCGGCTGGACCGGGCTTTCCGAGACAAAAAGCAGGTGCGCACCCACCAAACCTCCCTTCACCTGTCGCTGCGCTAGCCCGCGCCTTAAATGCGCCCCCGCCGCAGGGCCACCCCCACCGCCACGTACGCCGCAGGCCGGCTCGCTGCGCTGCCAGCCTCCTCCCCGACCCCTCCTCCGTGCCGATCCATACCAGGCGCGGGCGCTGCCCCAGATCCGGAACCGGAACGTACAGTGGTCGGTCCGCACCCCACGCGCCCGGGCCGGCCCCGTGACCAGCAACCGCACGTCTGCACGTACCAGCCGGCGCGATCGCACGAACGCGGGGTTCACATCGCGATCGGCGAACATCCGGCGTGTCAGGTTACGCGCCCGCGCCCGCGCGGCGCGCGGCACCGGCGCCATCCGCTTCCAGATACCGCCTGCTCTGCCCGCCAATGCGGCAGCGTTTGTTAATTCGCGGACACGATGCTACGGCGCGTGCCCCCCTGCGTAATCAGCCGAAGCTGCGCTTGGCGACGCCTCGCTCTTCATATGGGCCGTAGGAGCGCGTGCAGAGGTGGCCGCGCGCCGGTAGCGGTGCGCTCGTGCCCTGTCGCGGTAACGATCGCTGCACGAGATGGTTAGGGAGAACACGCGATCTTATGGTTCGGATTCACAACCTTGATCGCTGGTCCGAGGCTTTGACTCTAGTCTCTACTCTCTAGCACTCCAAGTCTACAATGCACGCTGTGTAACTCTCTCTCTCTGTACTTCTTGAAACGTAGCACTTCTGTAGAACCTCAACCTCCTGACGAGGGGCATGAAACTTTATGGAGTAGGGAATTACTATCCCGGAATAGCATGCATTCTCTACCGTGTACAGTCCAAAAAACAGATGAATCATGAATGTCTTCGTGCGGATGCCACGAAACTAAAAGATGGAGAAAAAAGGATGGGTGGTTCATACTAGTATGTGCATTTAGTGCACTTTTTCATGATTGTTCATGCTCGAAATGAATCGTTGCTGAAAGAATCGGAGCAGACCAAACAGTCTTAGGTCTCCTGTCACCGTGACTCCTTTTTCATGATTAGATTTTTCTGATGTACCATCACTCCTCCTTCCAGAAAAAGTAAACGGGGCGCTTTCCCGATGCCCCGACGTGCAGAGTGATGCACCGTCTCCGAATGGAAACGCGACGGGTCCCACCTGCCAGACATCTTGACCGGACCCGGACCCGGACCCGGACCCTGCCGGCTCGCACATGTTATTCTCTCGGTCTCTTGGGCGCAGCGCGTGTGTATAGCTTCGAGGTACGTACGTATTCCTTCCTTCGTACACCGCCAGCATCAGCGGCCGTCAGCTCGTGATCGGACGGGGCAGAGATCAGGCAGCGTCACGCCTGGCCCGCCAGCCAGCCTGCGTGGGCCCGGTCAAAGCGGGCGACCGCCACGTGTCGGGGCAGCGGGTCTGAACGTTTGACCGCGGCCAAGCGGTTTGACCCAGGCGACCGGGAACCGCCGGTGCCGCGCCGCTGACTCACTCGCTCCGGCCCGTGACCGTGGACCTCTCTTACCCCACCGCACCATTACTGTTGCTAATCCTGTACGCCATTATTTTTCACTGGTGTAGCCTAGGGAGCCTGAAGTCTAATCTACCGATAGTTGTTGTAGCTTGCTATGAAAACAAGCGCGTAAATCCAGGGGAGGAGGAAGAGGCCAAGAAATGGACATCTCGTTTGGGCCTAATCAATTAGGAGTACCACTAGTACTAGTTTCTTTCGCAAAAGCTGGACCAATTAAATAAAAAGGCAAGCCAAAAGCTAGTTGGAGAGAGAGATAGAGAAAAAATCCTCCCACCCAACTACCCATCCATCTATCCCATTCCCATCTCTCTCCCCTCCCCACATCACCCCATCTATGTCTATGTGCATCAGCTTGCTACACCTACCTATAGCCGTGCTCTGTTTCTTGCACACGCGCGCGCGCACACACAGACACACTGACACACCTAACCCTTTCATTCGCTCGCCTCATTGCACTGCACCTCCCCTACCATACTACCACCACCCGTAAATTCGTATACGCTTGCTTCCTTCTCCTGCCATCTTGGCAGGATCCCTCCCTCCCCTTTGATAAGTGATCGAGCAAGCGCCAAGCACTACCACCGGCAGCAGCAACAGGCACAGATAGTAGCAAGCACGTCTACGCGCTGCGCGCCTATGTCGTCGGGCGAGTTCCACTTCCACGACGAGCTCGCGTCGCTGTTCGCGCAGCGGCCGGCGCCGGGCGAGATGACGATGCTGCATCAGCAGGCGCCGGCGTCTTTGTTCGCCGACTACCTGCAGGCCGGCACACCCGGCATGGCGACGGACTACGACCTGCTGTGCCGCGAGCTGGACCTGCCGGTGGTGGAGGACCTCGTCAAGAGGGAGCTGGTGGTGGACACGGGGGGAGGCGGCGCCGCACGGACGCCCAGCGGGGGCGGCACGGTGCCGTTGACGCCCAACACGACGTCGTCTATGTCATCGTCGTCGAGCGAGGCGGCGGGCGGGGGAGGAGGACTCGGCGGCGGCGGCTTCGGCGCCGGGGAGGAGGACTCGGCGGGGAGGTGCAAGAAGGAGGAGGGCGAGGGGGAGGAGAGCAAGGAGTTCGGCAAGGGGGAGGAGGACGGTGACAAGAGCAAGAAAGGGTGAGGATGAGTTGGAATTATTGTTCATTAATTTCTTGATATTTTAGCTTCAATTCGTCTTTCAAAATCTTGCCACTTTCTCTCTTGTTGCGACTTCTTGATAGATCTTTCTGCTAATTGGCACTTATTTAGTGCTTTTGGGTGATCATGGATCAGGACTTGGAGTCAGTTTCTGTGGGTTAGATTCTGCTTCCTTCCTTTGCCTGTTGGTCATTTAGTTCTTCTTCTATTCTTTGTTTGTTCCTTTCTTTTGTTCTTTCATTTCTTTTTTAAGGTAGCGGCAAAGGTGTGAACTGGGGCTAGGGTTTCACACTTGCATGTCATAAGAAATCAAAACAAAAAATTGGTGGTTAGTGTATTAGCTGATTCAGCTAGTTGCATGCTCTGGCCTCTTCTCTTTCCCTTTTGCTTTATGGATTCCATTCATGCTAGTTCTTGAACATGCATCTTCTTCCAACTTGACCAAGATGTGCACCCTGATTTTTTTTGTTCCTTTGTGGTTGCTCCTTTTACTCTTTTCGTTCATCCCCTTTACCCAAAAAAAACCAAAGATCTCTAGAGAATGGTCCGGTCTAAAGCTTTTGCCCCCCATGCAGCCCAAGAGGTATTTCTCCCCTCTAATCTCTATAGGGATTTGCGCAGCTCCTTTTCTGGTGCAATCTAGCATAGGACAGTCTTGATAGAAATCCATAGAGCAGAAAGGGTGCAAGCAAAAAAGGGGGCGTGCACACAGTGTGAACCTATTAAAACCATGTGCACTCTAGCTGATTCGCACACCCGGCCAACAACCGCGTTTGAACGGGATCCCGGCCATCTCGCTCTCGCGGTTGTAGTATGAACGAAATCTCCATCCGCACACAGCCGACGCAACGCCCACCCGGGTGGCCGGGTTGTGTTCATTCCGTCGCTTTCCGCAGACTAGCTCCCACGCAAAGAACTGATCAGATTGATGCGCGCGCGTGCAGGGCCTCGGCGGCGAAGGGCAAGGGGAAGGGCGAGAAGCGGCAGCGGCAGCCGCGGTTCGCGTTCAGGACCAAGAGCGAGGTCGATCACCTCGAGGACGGCTACCGGTGGCGCAAGTACGGCCAGAAGGCCGTCAAGAACAGCCCATACCCCAGGTACGCATACGCGCACGTATTCTTGTACAGTTATGTGTACACATGCACCACCTCTTGTACATGGTAGACGTGATCTGATGGAGGTGCAACTGCGACGGCACGTACGTGTGTGCAGGAGCTACTACCGGTGCACGACGCAGAAGTGCCCGGTGAAGAAGCGGGTGGAGCGGTCGTACCAGGACCCCGCGGTGGTGATCACCACGTACGAGGGCAAGCACACGCACCCCATCCCGGCCACGCTCCGCGGCAGCACCCACCTCGCCGCGCACGGCCTGCACCACCACCTCGGCGCCTTCCCGCCGCCGCAGATGGGCGCGCCGTTCGGGCGGGCCGGTGGCGGCGGCATCGACGTGCTGGGCCTTCTGCAGCCGCGCGGCGCCCCCCACCATGCAGTGACGCCGGCGATGAGCCACGCGTCGTCCCACAGCCTGGCCGGTCCGATGGGTAGCAGTGTGGCGACCGCGACCACAAGCACCTCATCGTCTCCTCCGTCGCTCCAGATGCAGCACTTCATGGCGCAGGACTTTGGGCTCCTGCAGGACATGCTGCCTTCCTTCGTTCACATCAACGGCCGCAACATCCAGCCCTGAATGATCATCGCCACAAGCAATCTAATGAATGAATGAAGCTAGATAAGAGATAGTAATCTAGTTCTTGTTAATGCTTAACCTCTTATCATTTTTTTTCGCCGATCGATTTACTCTAGATTGGTTCTTGATTTGTTTTTCTACCGTGCTACGAGATGCATGGTGTTTTCTGGCGCCGGGTCTCGTTCCATTTCTGTGATCTAGCAGCTAGTCCTTGGTAGCACTAGCGGTCTTGTACATGTACCTAATCGATCCCCAGATCATGCATTGCACTCTATGTGCTGCAATTCTGACCATGAGCTATGATAATTTTATGCTCCTGATCTTTGCATTCCTCGTGACCTGTTCAATCAATACAACGCTGCTATATTTGTGCATATGTTTTGGTAGCCTCATTGCCCAACTAGAGGCCACGGAATCATGCAAGATTTTTTGCAGGGCGATTATCGTGCATGGATGGCCTTAATCTGTTCTTGTTGATGGCAGGAAGATGTACTGCATAGACCGATATGATCTTAGCTGGCTAGCTTGTCATGCATGATGGGACTGTTCGTGTGGTTGCTGGTACAGAGAGTTGTTATGGAAAAGTGGTGAGGGTCATTTTGCTCCTTGTTTCGTGCAAGTACTACTGGTCAGGTCGTTCCAAAAGCTAGTACTAGTACTAAATTACTAATGCATATAGCTAGTGATGTGAACCTGCTTACCTAGAACTAGCAGAATGGCTGTGTGTGCGTGTCTGATTGATGAAGAACTTGGACTGGCATGCACGTACGTTTCAAGCGCCAGAGATCGATCGTTCGCCACACGGTCTAATTATGCCTTGCTAGAATTGTGGCAAAATATAGGACTACGTAGTAGCAAGAGAAACACCTAATTTTAAATACGGCTGAGATCTTTTCAGATTAGGCCTGCTTACTGTGCAATGGTGTGTCACACGAACGAATAAATTTAGTACCTCTTCGGTTATAAATACTTTTGTTTTGATCAAGATCTAGTCAAACTGTTAAAATTTTGATCATCAATAGCTTTCAAAATATTTAATTTAGAAATATAAAAATTATTTGTAGATTTATTTTAAAAATATTTTTATAATATTATATTTTTGCTAGATATTATAATTATATTTTAATAAAAATCATGATGAAAGTTACGCATCGAAGACCATAAAAATAAAAAACGTAAGTATTATCACAGGAGAAAATATGTATCATGATCTAAAACGGTCAATGAATTCTGCCCTTTCGTCGGTCACCCGATTTTTTTCCATACATGAAGGGGATGTGCACCGGTCATGTGTGCGCGCGGCATGAAATATGACAAATAATTTGGGTGTACATGGAGTAGGTCAAATAGATATGATGACGTATGGTGTATTTTGCTTCAAACTACATACATTGACTTCATGACACGAAGCATTTTGTATATCCCGTAGAAAATCTGTAAGAATATATATTAATACCGCCTATCTCAGAAGGAACAAATTCCAGATAGCCGAACAAGAGTTTCGTAATATTATAGTTTTGATATATAGGTTCTCTAAATTTACTATGATATGGACATATGATCTAATCTAAAGCTATATTTTGAAGACTGTGTCTAGAAACTCTTCAAAGCATGATGAAGAGTCAAGAGGGTACCTTATTACCTTGTAAGTACTTTGGCAAATTGGTTTGTTTATAGATGTCATTAATGTTGGTGATATACACTAGAGATGATCACGTATGTACATTAGATCTGCGAATGAGATTTATTATGATTAAATGTCTATTGGGTTTAGAGTCATAAACTTTAATGTGATTAAAGGTTTATTAGCTTACTCTATATAAGAAGAGGCAGGAGACGTGGACGCATGAGTTGATTTCGCCACCAAAATCCTGGCCGTTACCTCTTTCCGAACTCCCTGTGAGATCCTACGGCATTCTATCCCTATATGTATGGATATCGTAGAGGCGTTGCTGCTATTGCAGTGCTAATCTCTTCGGCATGAAGGTCGCAGTGTTGATCATGCTCTCTGATCACGGCACTGGTCGTACTCTGTTGTTGAGTAGCGCGTCGCACTTGCTTGGGGGTGCTCGAGGAGTGCGAGTACCTGGTCAACAAGGTGGTTGACGAGATCGACTACTTCCTCTTTGTGGTCAAATATGTGGTTGAGGTTTCCACTTCGTGGTCACGGATCGCGACAACGTTGCTCGGAGCTAGTCGAGGAACGCGACCACCTGCGCGGGGCTGGTCGCGGATCTGATTGAGAAGCTGCTTGAGGAGTTTGATGCGCACGACGTATGATCGATCTACTCCAACTCTTCTTCCGCTATACTGCACATCAAATGGTAACAATCTATAATCTCCTACTTATATGATTTCCTGGGTGAGTACGGTAAAAAGATTTGGTTTAAACTCACGTAACCTACATATTACTCCCTCTGTTTCGTAATGTTTGTCCATAGTCTCGGGAGTATCTGTCTCAAATTGTTTGTCCATTACGGTAACCAAGGATACTTTATGGTCTATTTTCCTGTTATGCTCTTGAGTGCATCCATGCATTTACTCCAATGCTGATGAGTTACTTGCTCTCATCCTTGTATTAATTAGGGGTAGCATGATCACCTTACTGTATTTTTTACTCGATTTTAGTATTTTTTGGTTTGTACGTAATAGTGGGTGTGGACAAACATTGTGAAACGGAGGTAGTACCTAACAATTAATACACATGTGACAAAAATCACCTTTCTTTAATTAAACGTTCTTCTTCACCCATAATGATCGAGAGAAAATCTACTTTGGTGATCATCCCATTAATTGGGGTGAGGCAAAAGCTACATGCTGTTGCACAGTGCATTCAATTGTACTTTCAGAGATTGGAACTCGTCAATGGGATGATCGCTAGTTGCCATTGTTTTACTATGCCTCCTGCTTGGAGGATGCAGAGGAGCCACGTAAAACAGGGGCTCAACCACCTCTCTCTGCTTCTTTCCCTTCCTCCTCTTCCTCCTTCCCTCTCTTCTCCATAGCAAAAAATTGTTAAGGGATTAGGAGACTTTCATTTACTGTGAAGCAAGAGGTGGAGCCCCTGTATCCGCCCCTGTCATAGCAGCACTAATCAGGTGATGGACCATATACCGTCCATACATCCATCATCCTTGATAAAATCTTGTGGAGTAGCTTCTAACTTGTATCACATATAGGTTTATATGCCTTTCGGTTCGTTCGTACGTACGTACCTATTGTACTGGCGGAGAGTGCAACAGCAACGTAGGTCTTCACATGGGATAGTACACTGCTGTTGTTCATCTGGTACAAGAAGAAAACTTCTCAGTTTTCAACCCTGTACATTAGTAGATCATAGTTAACTTTTCTTGATCGAGATAGATAACTAAAGTAGGTGAATAGATGTTTTATAAAAAAATTTAAATAAGATAATCTGCTATTTATTCACCTAATATTTCTAAAAACGCACAAACAGAGACATAACTTTAGAAAGATAAAGCGAGAAAGAAAATTTTAAGACAATATGAATCTACGGATGTATTATGAATTATAGTTTCTATTTAATACTATTTTATATGTCTTTATGCACAAAAGCTTAAAACTTAAATGAATAACAAAGTAAAAAGACAGTTGCCGAAAAAAAGTAACTCTCCAATTTGATGGTCTAGAGGCAAAGAGATTCAAGACCCTCTCAAATACATGAGTATATAGACGTTTATGCTTTTAGCAAGAAGAAGAATTACTTCACAAAGGTAGAAAAACTATAGCTCAAAAAGAAGAAGAAAATCACAACCGAAAAAAGAAAACTTGCAAACTTACAAGAGAACCAATAGAGAGAGACTAGAAGGAAGGTAATTCAAGCATATGCAAAAACATAAAATTCATTACTCAAAGAGGTCAGCCTTATTTTATGCGAATTACAAAGATTTTTTTTCTAAAAAATTCTAACATATTACATAGGCTAAGTACTCATCTTCCTCTACTCAAAAACCCTAGCACTAGACTCTCAAACAGGTGGCACAAGAGGCTCAAGTGGCTGGCTCAAACTCTCACAAAGCCTTAAACCCTTATTTATAAGTATAGAAAACTTGATCCCTAAGTTTCCTAGTTTATTACTAAAATACCCCTCTTTTGTAATACTCATACCTACCACTAAGGGTATTTTGGTCTATTTCTTGCTCCGTCCATCGAACAGCCACGACGCCTTCATGACTTAGCTTCGCCTTGACGCAAGCTTCGCGATGATACCACATTCTCCTCCAATCCTCTCACAGCTTTGAGGCCTAACTGTGAAACCCTCTACACGCTTCTCAAAGTGTGACTCGCCACTTGCTTACACCTTAAGCAAGGATCCTGATATCGACACGTGTATTTCATCTTGAGATCCTGACCATCGGCAACTCTCTCCCTTTCTCGATCCCTCGGCTTCGCTTGTCACTTGCACCGATCTTTCGCTTGACCTTATCAACACGCTGTCTTCATCCTCCGTTTTATGCTTTACTTGACCTCCACGTGTACAGCTAGGATAACTCTTGACTCTGCCAAGCCTCCTTAATCGTCCAGCACCAAACATCTGTTTAGCCCCAATCACCCGCCGGCGACCGCTAAGTTGCATCCGTCACCTATACGCTATGAGACAAATAAACACATTTCTCCAACTCTAACTCCAGTTAGTCCATAATCAAAATGCTCAAACCAAGCTCAAGCAATCCAAAACTCGACAAACCAAATCGACAACCTTGTCAATCACTTCTCACATATAAACCAAGGCACATTTCAACTTGGTTTCTCAATCTCTCCCTTGATGAGTGCATTGATAACACCTCAAAGAACAAAGATTTTAATTTGAAGAAAATAGGCTTATCCAAGTGACTAAAAACTCAAGAAAGAGTAAAAATATGTCACTTAGCATAAGAAAGATTGCATAAGGCCTGAGAGAAGCATTTACAATCCAAAAACCTCAAAAGAGCAATAAAAGCTCAAAAACACAAAATCAAATGCTCCCCCTTGATGAATACACATTTTTTCAATTATGCAAGATTCTTCTTTGTGACTTGGTGTATATTTTTCATTTCTCCCCCTTTAGCAATACAAACATTAAAGACAAAATATTATGCAATGCATGAACATGCAAATCTAATGAGCTTTCACAAGTATACCATAAAGTATTTGCAAATGCTAGAAACGTCAAAAGTCTACGAAAAGCAGAGGATGGAGCTTACAATTGCACAAAGGCTAAAAAGAGACAGTGACACAAGAACATAAAGCTTCACAAGCTAAACCCGAAGAATTGATTGACACATTTAATTTCACATAGCTGAATCATGTGCAAAGCGACTATCACATAAGTATCCACTCGTGTTGAGGCAATACAAACATTAAAAACTAGTCAACTTCAATATCAAATTAGGTAAACAAGCATTCATGACATTAGGTTTTGCAAACGCTCACATATGAAACTAAGACTTAATTAGATCAAGTGATTTAAAATAAAATTGAGCAATTAGACACATTTCTTTTATTTTTATCCTTAAGTTACCTCTTATCCAAGCAAAGTGTTGCGTAACTAGGTACGGCAAACACCTTGAGGCTTCAAAACAACCGTATTGGATTACATTTTAGCAGAAGATACTTGATTTCACAAGATTATTCATTTTTACATGATCAAGTCAAGTAGTGTCTTTGCGACACAAGAAATATATGTTCCCCCAAGGTTTTATTATGAGCTAAATATTTGACAAAGACGAAAAACATAGTGCAATGTTCCCCAATTCACTGACTTGAACTAAGAATCCTAGAGTAAGATATTTATAAAACTAGCCTTAACAAAAGCATTGATTAAGGAAAAGCAATTACGAACATGTTGATAAAAAATATAGCATTTTATAGTCTACATGATTCATAAAATTACTAAATTTCATCTTAATAAAAGCTAGCTTGCTTAAAATATTTTATGTAAAAACATCAATGAGAGCCTAAGATTAAAAATTTACTTTGCACAACTACTCAACTCAGTCCAAATTCTAGTCTAGCAATCGAAAATGCTAAAGACATACAAGTCAAAGCTCAACTATTATGATTATCTTACATGATGCGATGTAATGCAAATACAACAAAAGTAAGATAGTCACTAGTCTAGCCTTGTTTCTCACTACAGACCTATCCTACCCATGTTTATTTTTGAAAACCTATTTTGTGTCAATGGTGTGAACATTGGGAGGTGGCTCTACAAGGACCTAAACTTGGTTTCTTTCAAAGTTTTTTTAACTCTTCATACATGGCATTGATCCAATTTGAATCAGACAAAGTATGTCCAATATCATGGGGCTCAAAAGAAGCGACGAATGCAGAATCAGTAAAATGAGCATGAGAAGCGAACTTGGATCTAGTTACCCTCTCATCGAGATCTCCAATCATCATGTGTGGGGGGATGTCACCGTTGAATGTATTGAGGGGTCTCACGCTGTGAGAGAACCTCCCCCTCAAACACAACTGATGCAAGCTCGAGAGCAGCAAAAGTGGATGTAGCGGCTGTAGGACTCTCTGCTGGAGTAGAAGCAGTAGCCAGCTCTGGAGCAGGTGTGGTCAAGGTAAGTAGTGGATCATCCTCGTCATCACCGAGAGCTGGAAGGTCACTATCTACAAATATGCTCTTGCTCATCTCCTGATCACTTGCACATTGAAAGACAGAACTAGCACAGGGGGTTGATTCATCAAAAGTCACATCACAGTATTCCATTATAGTGTTAGTGTCAAGATTATAAACATTGTAAGCACGATTATGAAGAGAATACACACAAAAAATGCCATCAGAAGAGAGTGACTTAAACTTGTCATGGTTGTCACGCTTTAGGATAAAGCAACGACAAAAAAAACTCTCAAATGCAAAACCTTAGGCTTCCTCCCAAAGCGTATCTCATAAGAAGTCAAATTTAGTATCGAGCGCAAGAAAATCCGATTGAAGATGTAGCATGATGTGCCAATGGCCTCAGCCCAAAACTTCTTAGAAGTCCTATGCTCATCAAGCATCGCCCTAGCCATCTCCACCGAAATCCTGTTCTTTCTTTTAACCATGCCATTCTGCCGAGGAATGCATGGGGCAGAAAATTGATGTTCAATACCATATTCCAGGCAGAAAGCATCAAACAGATAGTTCTTAAACTCGGTGCCATTATCACTGTGAATTACTTTCAATGCACCTGAGAGTTTTTTGAACAATCTCAAAGCTAAGCTCCGAAAGTGTGAGAACACTTTATCCTTGCTTACAAGAAAGAAGACCTAAAAGTAGTGAGAGTAATCGTCAATAATAACAAGTACATATCACTTGCCACCCGCCAAACAAAACTGGGAAGGACCAACAGCGTCCATATGGAGAAGTTCTCTCGGTCGTTCAGTCATTACTAGATTGACTAGTGGGTGAGGAGCGTCAACCATCTTGCTATAACAATAAGGAGCACAAACAAGATTTTTCTCAAACTTAAGCTTGGAAAATCCTCGGATCAAGCCTAGGGCACTCAAATGAGTAAGCAAATTAAAGCTTATGTGCCCTAGTTTCATATGCCACATCTAAAGCTCAGAAAAAGGTTGGGTAATTAAACACTAAAAAGAACTAGAAGACTCAAAAAAATTGGCTCCAAAAATTATCCCAATTCGAGAAATCTTGCAAATCAAAGCACCAGAAGAATCAAGAACTCGAGAAGTATCGCGCTTGAGCGCACTTCCAAGTTCTCATCAAGCAATTAAGATACAGAAAGCGAGTTGTATCCTAGATGCTTAACTAAATCCACATCTTAGAGAGTGAAACTTTCATTCTTTGTTCTTCACTATACCTTTCTGATCATCCCCAAATGTGATGTACTCGTGATGCTTCGTTGGGGTAAGACTGGAAAACCACGATGAATCTCCAGTCATGTGGCACGAACAACCGGAGTCGATGAGCAACTTGTTCTTCAAGTCTCTGCTTGTCACCTACGTATGAGAAGAATAGAAGGTAAATGGCTTAGTACTAGGGTTAGTCAAAAACCTTATGGGAGTCTAGTACTGGGTCATTCGCCCTGAAACAGAAACAATAGGTGCATGCAACTTAACACCAACACGCTGGGGGTAAGTACCATGATGAGGAAAATGTGGTCCATCTAAGCGCTAGGACTCAAAGCATCTTACACGTGGACCAAAACTATATGAGTTATGGTAAAATCCACGTCGAGCAAGGCCTATAGGAAAATACTGAAAAGCGCTAGAGACTCGTGGGTAGGAGTGAGGAAAAGACTCATGTACACCAATAGAGGGGCGATACATGTCTCGAATACTCCACTCCCAATCAAGCCGCTCATCTCTCCTACGACAAAAGCGAAAACCAACCAAGTGGCCCTTCCGCTGATAGTAGGTGCAATAGTAAAGTCTCTCGGGAGCTCGGCTATTGGGCTCTTTCACAGGGGCTCTTACCTTAGGTTGCGGAGCTTTCTTGGGCAGTAGTGCGGTTTTCTTCTTGATGGGTTGTGGTATGACTTCCTTCTTGATAGATGGTGGTATGGCATTGATTTTGCACTTTTCAGCATCTAGAGTAGTAGGTATAGTGAACACAGTCTTACTCTTCCTATTGTACACCACCCTATCAAAACCCAACCCAAGAGCCAAACCTGTCTTATTAGTACACATTTTGGTCTTGACCAAGATCAAATTCATTTTTCCTTTGCTATCTGAGCACTTCTCCACTAGAGAAAGGAGGTACTCATTTTTAGTTAAAAGCTTTTGAACTTGCCCTCTAACCCAACTAAGCTTGTCCTGAAGGATAATTCAGATAAAACAGTTCAGCTGCACATCATTCGAACACCCAACACTTTTCAATCTAATTTCTAACTCCTTAAGGTGCTTGTCTTTTAGTTCAACATCTTTTGCAAACAAATGAAAATTCTTGCAAGCGCCCAAGAGAGTAGACCAAGACTCCTCCTCAATGAGCTTCTTCTCGGCACTCTCAAGTGGATTGTCGACTTGAGCATGCACATTCCGAAGCACGACAGGTTCAGCCATGACAATCAAACAACTCTCACACTCCTCATCATTAGACCTAGAACTAAGCAATACATGTTCAGAAGACACAGACTCATACTTAGGCCTAAGATCATTCAACTCATGCATAGCTTTCTTAAGTAACCTATCTTGGCTAACAAGAGCATCATTCAAGATATCAACTTGGATGAAAAGCTGGTCATAGGAAGGCAATACATCGGAAGGATCAAGCTCGGGGTCGCTGCCGTTATCGTTGTCATCCGTCATGAAATAGAGGCCGATGAAGTCCTTGGCCTTCCTCTTGCTCTTCACTTGTGGTTCCTTATCCTCCGAGCTCTCCTTCGAGCTTGAAGAGGTGTCGACATCGTAGAGAGCCGCCATGAACGTCCTAGAAGCCACCTTGACCTCTTTCTTAGCCATCTTGTCACGGTTCTTCTTGAAGAAAGGTTTCTTGTTCGTCTTCTTGTGCTTGTTGTAATTGTTGTCGCTGTCCTCTTTCTTTTTGAGCTTGGGGCACTCCGCCTTAAGTGACTGGTTTCACTACACTCAAAACAAGCGTGAGAATCCTCTCTCCTCTGGTCTCTTTTGTTGTTGTAGAAGCGAGTGAACTTATTCACAATGAGCGCAAGGTTCTCATCCAGTGCGTCCATCTGCTCCTTTGTGATAGAAACCAAGGAAGACAAAGAAAATCCACTATGTGAAGTGTTAGCACAAGAAAAATTAGCTCTAGCCTGATTGCCACTATTAGGTCCGAAAATCAACACCATGTTCTGAGATAGGGGGTTTCTGAGACCGATCCGAGCCACCTTGACTATCTCGGTGGACTTGAGCTTACTGAAGAGTTCATCAAAAGTTAACGTGTCGTAACTTGGTGACTCTTTAATGCTCGAGATCTTAACTTTCTATATGCTACGGTCAAGAGCATAGAGAAGCTTGATCATTCTCTCGTAGTTAGATAGGACAAAACACCAGTTGATCTAAGGTTGCTAACAATTCCATCAAAATGAGCAAACATAGCATTAAAAAACTCTTCAGGGTTCTATACAAACATCTGGTATTACTGGTTGTACGTGCTCTGGCACCTGACCTTGATCTGGTTAGTGCCATCAAGAAAGATACTAAGAGTGGATCAGTCTCACGATTAGTACGGAGGTGCTAAACTCTGACAAACTCATTACGACTTAGGCCAGTGAATAATATATTATAAACATTATTGTTGGCCTCATATTGTTCAATCTGGGCCGGAGAAGAACGAGCAACAGGAATCACATAGTTAGAGTCCACAATCTCCTATATTGCATTTTCTTGGTTTAAGAGATAAGCCTCCATAGGCACCTTCCAGTACGAAGAATCTTGACCATCGAAGAACGAAATTTTCCTACTTCTCTCTATTGTCGTCTAAGGTTCACAAAGCCGGTTAAGGTCAACAAGTGATTAAATCAGCTCTGATACCAATTGTAGGACCGAGATAGACGATTAGAGGACGGTGAATAGGTGCATTATAATTTTTTATAAAATAGATGACCTACTCCTTGTTCACCCAACGCTCCTCAATAACGCACAAACAAAGGCATAAACTTTAGAGAGACAAAACGAGAAAGAAAGTTTCAAGACAACATGAATCAATGGATGGAAATGAACCATAAGCTCTATTCAAGACCATTCCATGTATCTTTGTACACATAAGCTTGAAACTTGAATGAATAACAAAGAAAAAGACAATCACCGAAAGAAGCAACTCTTAAAGTTGATGGTCTAGAAGCAAAGTGATTCAAGACCCTCTCAAATACATGAATATACGGACGTTTATGCCTCTAGCAATAAAAAGAATTACTTCATAAAGGTGAAAAAAACTACAGCTCAAAAAAAAGAAGGAAATCACAACCGAAAAAGGAAAACTTGTAAACTTGCAAGAGAACTAATAGAGAGAGAGAGACTAGAATGGGGGAATTCAAGCATATGCAAAAACGTAAAATTCATTACTCAAAGAGGTCAGCCCTATTTTAGCGGATTATAAGGATTTCTCTCTCAAAAACTCTAATCTATTATAAAGGCTAAGCACTCATCTTCACCTCCTCTAAAACTCTAGCACTAGACTCTCAAATAGGTGGCACAGAGGGCTTAAGTGGCTAGTTCAAAATCTTCCATAGTCCTAACCCTATATTTATAGGCCTAGGAAACTTAACCTCTAAGTTTTATAGTACACTTATACTTACCACCGAGGCTATTTTGGTCTATTTCTTTCTCCGTTCATCGAATGGCCGCGACACCTTCATGACTTAGTTTCTCTAGAGGCATAGCATCTAATTTATCAATCAAAAAAACATGCTTAACTTTAAGATCCCCATAAAGATTAGATAAAGTATTATAGATTCTTGAAGTTTTTTATATTTCACATTTAAGACCTTAAGCTCTTTAATTTTCTCAACGAGGAATTCCTCTTACCTCTCAATGCTTCCCTCATAGCCTTATATTATGCGCAAGAGTTTGATCATCTTAGGCATATCCTTTTTGCTTAAAAGATCACATCCGAGCTAATCACTAGCACTAGAACTAGCATTAGCATTATTAATCTCACTTACCGATTTTTTTTCACCTTTTGCCATAAGGCACAATGGAGAATTGGTGTGAGGGGATGAGCACCTTGGAGAAGTGGATGCTTCACTTCCAAGTTGAGGATAATACATGCTATAATGTCCGTGTTGGTGACAAATGTAGCAAGCTTGACTTGTCCTTGATCTTCTCCTAGATGAAGCCTTTTTGTTCATTTTTGTTGTAGCTTCTTCACTTAGACTTTGTCTCTCATAGACTTCTATTTTGCTTCAAAATATTAGTCTTATAAGTACTAGTGGAAATATATGCATTGCTATGAGAACCAAGAACCATATCATCATCATGAATAGATATTTTTGCACTAGATAATATGCAAGGGTTAACAACACTACTACATATGGAAATTTTATTTCTAGTGTCATTAGAGTCCAAAGGTAGGATTGGACAATTGCTAACCTCACTCACCATTTTATTACCTTGATCGGAGTAGTATGTTGGTGAGACGGTTTGCGCGGTATGACCACTTTGATCGATGGAGGAAATCATTTGAGGCTCTTCTTGATATGTTGATGAAGTTGAGAAATCCTCAAATGACGTCTCCGGAAGTTCTTCTTCATCACATTTGGGCTTGTCATATCTTTGTTTGAGTGTAGTCCAAATGAGATGAGTGTCTTCTAGCAGCATGATGAATTCAACTACTTCTATACTCATAACATCAAATAAGACATTAGTAGCTTGAGCATTGAGATGTATGTATTTCTCGTTCTCTTCTGGTGATAGCAAAAAGTCACTAGGAGGATAAATACTTATATCTACAACTCGCTCTATATGAGGACCCATGACCTAAAGATATTAAGCATGAGAGTATTCCAAGTTGAATAGTTTGAACCATCTAGCACCAGAAGTTCTAGATACATGTTACCTCTTGTCGAAGTTTATAAATTCTCTAAGTTGTGAAGACTTAAAGGAGATTAGGCTCTGATACTAATTGAAAGGGGATCTGATGTCGCCTAGAGGGGGTGTGAATAGGTGTATCCTGAAATTTTTTATAAACTAAATTCAATGGATTAGCAATATGCGGACAGTCAGCTTATTTTTCTGAAACCTCCGCAAATATACGAAGGTTCTGCAAAAATATGCGGATATTCTGGAGATTTCAGGCGAAACTTAAGTAGATGCCTATGCAATTCAATGTGGATCAAATCCATTAATTACCCAACACTAGTGGATGTATTCCAACCTATCTCACCAAGTACCTACAGCTGAAACTTCACAAGAAACTAGATCGAGCAATATGCATAAATAAAGAGCAAGAACTCAAGAACAAGAAACAAAAGAGGAGACACGCAATTTATTTTCTGAAGTTTGGACACCTCCACTAGAGGTTCCTAAGTCTCCGTTGACGGGCTCGGTCACCTTGAGTCGGGTCTCTCTCAACCCTTTTCCTCTCCAAGCTCAGTCACTCTTGAGCTTGGCTTCCACTTTTGATTTCTTTCCTTGCGGAAGCGAAATCGAAGCTTTCACAAACTTCCCCGCGGCACACATAACCTTGGGTGCTTGCTGGCGACGCCTAGCCACCTAGAAGCTCTATGTTCTAAAAGTAACAAACATGATGACAAACTTCTTACTGATGAACTCGAGTGCTCAATATGGGACTTAGCTCACTTGCACACAATCTTTAGATTTCTCAATCCAACTCACTTTTCTTCTTAAATCTCACACTAGAATGGAGTGGGGAGAGAACAAATAGCTTTAGCTTTGAGGTATTTCGTGGAGCACCAGTAGCAACAAAAAAAGGGGTGAGGGCGGTATAAATACCTAACCCCCCAAAACTAGCCGTTACACCTGAGAAAATGCGAACTCTCCGTAAAAATGCGGAGTCTCCGAGAAAATTTGCGGATCCTCCAAACTTTAACACAAGAAGCTGTTGTTTTAAATAAAAACTAGCCGTTAGACCTAGAATTTGCGAACCCTCCACAAAAATGCGGACTCGCCGCGAAAAGGTGTGGAATCTATGTAGTTTAACAAAACAACCTATGTCACCAAAGAGAAAAGGCCTTAACTTTTGATCCCGAAGTACGATTTCGACGATTTCGGACTCTATGGAAAAATTATTCAGAGGACTACACATCCCAATAGAATTCATGATATTAAACCCATAGGATTAAACTAGAAACTCTCCGAAACCCAATTTGAACACTTCCACACTTTCAGCACTATGCTCCTAAAACAAACTCTCACTTTGGGTTTTGTTAAAAACTCTTGAGCACTGAGACACGATAAGTTGTTCAAAGTTGCATCCCTCTTAATAGAGTGGCATACCTATACTCAACTTCAAAGATAAAACACATTTGAACCACTTTGAGCCTTTGAATACCTTCAAGTACCGCTCATTTCCTTCAAACTTTAGAGGGTTGCCAACTTTTATATCGTTGTCACTCCATCCCTTCTTGATTCTTCATGTGATTGATGTGAATCACACGTAGCTTCCCATGGCCTCGTACGGTATTGGCGCAAAGCCTTCACTCGCTCTTCACCACCACCTTGGTCCTTCGGCGCCAAGCTATTTGCTTGTCCTTCACCACCGGATGGTCCATCGTAGCTGAGTCTTACTTGCCCTTCATCGTCTTGCCATAGGAAACCATTTTGTATTCGATATCTTCAATAAATTCACTTTATAATATACAGAGTCTAATCTTGTTCTTCACTCTTGGCACATATGATTTCAATTAAACTTATGCCTTCTTATGAATCTTAACCCCGACTCACTCTCAAGCACAAAGCATGTGTTAGTCCATAAACTCAATTGACAATGGCATACCTTTAGTTACTTGATTTTCACAAGTAACTTAGCATTCACGCTTATCATCAATCTTCAATGTGCTTTTCTTTCTTCTTGTGAGCATCACTAAGATCTCAATGACTTTAATGCAATTCTTTGAACTCATGGCATTTCTCAACTAATCCATGCTTCATCATTTATGTATCTCCTATAGAATAACCTAATAACAATTCTTCACATAATTTTTAGTCAATAGGTATTGTCATTGATTTAGCCAATCATCACTTAGAGCTCATTCATCTTGGTGCATATCTCTTCTCCATGCATCACCTATGAAACAACCTACTAACAATTCTCAATAATATTCTTAGTCCATAGTTATTATCATTAATTACCAAAACTACACCTAGAGGCTAGATGCACTTTCACCCATCGAGTTGATCCATATAGATTTTCTTATTCAACTCTCCTTTAAGAAAAGTTGTCTTAACGTTCATCTGGTGAACAAGAAGACCATATGAGACAGCCAATGAAAATAATATTCTTATCATGATCAGTCTAGCGACAGGTGAATAAGTATCAATGGAATCTTTGCTTTCTTTTTGGATATAACCCTTGACCACAAGTCGAGCCTTATACTTTTTGATAGTACCATCAGGCATAAGCTCTTTTTGAACACCCACTTACAACCCACAGATTCACAACCATAAGGTCTATCTATGACTTCCAAAGTCCCGTTGGCAAAAATGGAATCCATCTCGCTATGAAATTCTTCCTTCCAGTAGTTTGCATTTAGAGATGCATATGCATCTAAAATAGACATGGGAGTATCATCCATAAAGTACATAGTGAAATCATCATGAAAGAATTTTATTGTCCTTTGTCTCTTACTCCTTCTTGGAGCTTCACTGTCATCCTCCTCAGGAATTAGCTCATGTGTATGTTTAGAATACTCAAGTAGTATACTAGGTTCAAGAATTATCTTAGTGGTTTGACTAGAAGTGTTATGTATATCCTTCATAGAAAAAATATTCTCAAAGAAAGTAGCATATCTAGACTCTATAATTATATCGACAAGCATGTCAGGTGCCACAAACTTTACTACTAAAAACATATAAGCAATGCTTCGATAAGCATATCATAGAAAGACACAATCCACTACTTTAGATCTTAGATTGCACTTTTTAGTTATTGATACATTAACTTTCATCAAGTATCCTAAGTGCGCAAATAAGAAAGTGATGATTTTCTCTCTTTTCATTCTTCGTATAGGGTTTTCTCCTTATTCTTAGTGAGAACTCTATTTAGAACATAACACGAAGTTAACAAGACCTCCTCCACCATGCCTTAGATAAACCCGCAATGTCTAACATAGCATTAACCAAGTCAGTCAGGGTGTGGTTCTTCCTCTCAGCTACCCTGTTTGATTAGAGCGAATAGGGAGGTATTCTCTCATGAATAATTCTATGTTCCTTATACAATAAATCAAAATCTCTAGAGAAATACTATGAGGAACCATCCAACTAGTATTCTAATTAATCATTAAGTCAATCATTTCTATAACTACGACTACAATGATTAACCATAATACCATTCCGGTAGTCCCGGCATGTGTTTTGTGCCTAAGATCGGAACACACACATTTCCAACATATATCATCACAATAAAGCTTAATAAAGAGCGAGTAATTGAAAATATTTTACAAGCTTTTGAGTATTAACAATTTTGATAATTTACAACAAAAGAAAGTTAGGAGGACAATAAACAGATCATCACCTAGCTAAAAGAGAAATTACGCAGCGGAAGAAAACTTCTATCAACAACAAAAGATAGGTGGAGCCATATACCCTTAGTCTCCACCCTAAAATAACGCCACCTATATCGATGGGCACGAAGTAACCAAACACTACCTCCTCCACGTTGGTAGCACATAAAAGAGCAGCATGAGTACGAAGGTACTCGCAAGATTTAATCCATATTGGGTACATATAAATAACCCGACTCCAAGGATTATGCATTTAGATAAATTAGCAAGGAATGACCACAAGGTTAAGTAAAATTTATATGCAAAAGTAGTTTTGACACAAATATGTAAGCATCTATTCTTAACCACATGTACCTTTCTACCATTTAATCCTTAACATGAACCTATATGTAACTGGATCTATCATAAACATATCCATAACAGAATCACCTCAACCACAACCCAACATACCATATCACATTATCCCACATTCGTGACTCTACGACTGCTGCAAATGGATAGAAGCATGTCATGACCGAGAGAGTGGTAATTTGAATTATTTTTACACCCTACAGAGCTACATCTTTACTCACACCACTAGAGGAACATTCGGCTTGTGTGTCCATATAGGCCCACACAAGGAGGTACTCATGTCAACCTTTCTCATACCTAAAACTACCCACTTGCACATACCCCTATGGCACCGGGGTTACCGCAAGCATATCCTGGACACCTCCAGCTCCCCGCCACTTTGCTTCTCCTTTTCTTTTTTCTTACACGTCATAGAGCCGCAAGGCAAGCGTCAGCACGTCGTATGATAATTGACTTATCTTACCATTAGATCAACATGTGGTTAGTACGGAAGGTGCTAGAGCCAACTGCAACAATGATCGGTATTTAAACGATACAAATGGTCTATACCATCCGGGTTCCACTCCCGACCTACCTCTAGCACCGCCCACATATCACCTCACCCTCACAACTCATCCATTCCAATGTCATTATCATTGTGAACAATAAGTAAGCCCTAACCACATGAACAATGGTTGAACCATCACTCAACTTTTAACGAGGAACTATACATTGCTAAGCATTTCAGTTAACCTTTAAAGTTAGACATCAACATTATCATACCCAGGTTACAAAGATAAGGATTGACGATAATATCAAGGTTAAGGTAATGCATTAACATAGGTTCTACTCATATCACCCGACTCTGGAACGCTAATCACACAAACATACATAAATCATAATTTATCATATTAGATATAATCGATCCAAAGTAGTTGGGTGAGTATGGCTTAGATGCTTGCCTTGCTGCTCCGGCGCTTGCCTGACGCTACCTGTGTAGCACTCACAGAACTCTGGTGGTCCGGTGTCGCCTTCAACCGCTTATATCGTTTGCTTTACACTCTCTAAATGAATCAAGAATGCATCGTATAAACCAGTGAACGATGGAAAAATGTGCATATGATACATGCTCGAACAATAATAAAGCATCGTATTTCAAAAACATTTGCAATGGAACACTAAACAATCTGGGTTAGAAAAGGTTTGAACCCCGGATAAGACAACATAAGTGCATAAAGCCTTGAATAGCTGGCGGTCAGACCAACCCTAGTTGTGGTCTTACCGCTGGACCTACCGGTGCCACCTCGGCGAGGTCACCGGCAAAGCCTCTGACATTGCCTTCGTCCACGAAGGGCACCAAAATGCTCTATGGGACTTGTGGAGTGCTTATACAATGATTTGGATGATATTCACCGAGCCAAACTTAGGAAGCTCCATGGACAAGCTCTAGGCTAGGGTTCAGGTTGGGTCTAATCAGGAATGGGACCAACTAGAGTTTGGGAATGACAGGGCAAGGGTAGTGGGTGTCTCACCTCGACGTAGGGAAACTTTCTAGTGGAGGGGTCCACTTCGGGGAGGCTCCGATTTAGAGATCGGGTCCCGGGGTGGTGCGCGAGCTTAAGGTGGATGAACTCACGTGGAACATGTCTCCGGCGTGAAGGGGATGAGCTCGGGGAAGTCCTCGGGAAGCTTAGGGAAGTGCCCTCCGTCAAAATCCGATCGTCAGGGTCATCCTCTTTCTTCTCTCCCTCGGTTTGTGTGAAGAGAGTGAGTGAGAGTGAGAAGTGTGAGAGAGAGTTGGTTGATTTCCTGAAGTGGACGCTCTGCACTGTGGCGGTCAGACGGCAGGAGCTACCGGTCTGACCACGGAAAGCCCACGTGCTTTCTTCTGGCGATCAGACTGCGGATAATCCTGGTTAGACCGCAGGAACTGTCATTTTCCTTTTTCTTTCTTTTTCTATTCTTCTTCTTCTCCAGAGTATTTAGGGCTTTCCTAAAGAGCTCTAGACCATCTTTAAGTACTTTTGAAACACGTTTGAAACTTAATTTAATAAATAAATACGTAGAAACAATTACCATGATGATTATGCATGCTTAATTACATGATTAACATTTTGGGATGTGACAAATACTCTCAGCCACTATCTAACTTAAGTCTTTTGATCTTTCTTTCTAATTGATTTCAACTTCTGCCTTATAGATTTTAAAGTAGTCTAGAGCCTCATTTTTATATTTCAACAAATACACATAACAAAATATAGATGCATCATCAATTAAAGTTATGAAATATCTTTTTCCACCATTCGTCAACACACAATTTGTCCGTATAGTTTTGAATGTATGAGTTCTAATGGTACCAAGTTTCTCTCCTCAGCTGCCTTGTGAGGTTTACGAGGTTGCTTAGATTGCACATAAATTTGGCAGAATTAAATTCAAGCTATAAAGTCGAGTCATACAACCAAAGTTTATGTGACATAACCGTGAGTGTCAAACACTAGCCTCATCTTCATTAATATTGCTACAAATATGGTTCACAGAGTTATTACAGAAATCATAAAGGGAAAAGTGGAACAAAGCCTCCGCACTCCTAGCCTTTACCAATAAAAACCCCATGCTTCGGCACAACTACTTTATTGTACTCTAATACCACCTTAAACCTATCTCTATAGAGAAGAAAACCGCAAATTAGATTCTTGCTTATTGAAGAGACTTGCTACACGTTCATCAGCTGACGATCTTTCTTGAAGTAAACTTTTTATCTACCGTGTCAATACCATGAATTGAAGCGAGACATATTCCCCATTAAGACGGAAGAACCCCGACCGACCTGATAAGAAGAGAATATTGAAATATCAGCACACATGTGTACATTAGCCCTAGTATCAATCAACCAACTGGTAGATTGATTCACTAAAAGAACAATGGGTAAATTACCTTACCCATTAGCTCCATCTCTAGTGTTGCCAATGATCACGTTAACAGACTTGGTGTTCTTTCTTTGACTAACCTTTTTTCCTTTGCAGTCTTGGTAATCTTTAACCCAGTGGCCAACCTCACCACACACAAAACAAGGTTTATCATCTTTGTTCATCTTTTTCTTGTAGTTAGTGGTTTTTTTGGCCTTATTATTTTTTCCTTTGAATTACCATTAGAGGACTATTGCACTATATTTACGCTAGACTGTCCATCACCTCCTTTGTTATGTACATCCTTAGCCCGAACTTTCTCCTCAACATCAAGAGACGCAATCATACTCTCAACAGAGATTTCTTGTCTCTTGTGTTTTAGAGCAGTGGCAAAATTCCTCCACGAGGAAGGCAATTTGGCAATGATGCCCTCAACCAAAAACTTATCAGGTAAGGCATACTTTAGGAGTTTAAATTCATTTATAATGCATTGAATCTCATAAGTATGCTCGACTACCGATCGATTATCGGTCATCTTGTAGTCATGATACCGCTCCATGACATACAGTTCACTGCCTGCATCCGAGACACCAAATTTTGCATTATGTGCGTCTCACAACTCTTTTGCGTCCTTTATGTGTATGTACACATCACAGAGATGATCGACAAGAGTGCTAAGAACACATTCTACAAAGAGTGTGTTGATTTCCTCGAACTTCTTCTCCTCATTAGAGGAAAGAGTTCCTTCGAGCCTATTAGACGCAACCCAGCAGCAGTTTATAGCCATAAGCCAAAGAATGGCTTTGACATTCCATCTCTTAAAGTGCACACCGGTAAACTTGTTCAGCCTCAGTGCATCGGTAAAGCCAACTATCGTTAAATCAAAGTGCCTACAATAAGGCTTTTGGATTGTTGGAAAATAATAGCACTTTCAGATTTAATTTAATTCAATTCCTAATATAACATTAACATGAACATATGCATATGCATATAACCAATTTTGAGTAGGTACGACTAACTCCGAAGAGCCTCGACTAAATACTTGAGCAGGATTTCAATTAATCCCAAAGAGCCTCGACTGGATATTTAAGTAGGATTTCGACTAGCCCCAAATAGGCTCGACTAGATACTCGAGCACGATTTCGACTAGGTATCTGATACAGATTACAATGCATGTACCCGATGGCAACGTGAGATGCAGAGGCCCCATGATGTCGATGACGAAGATGAAGTAGTTGAAGTAGATCACAATAATGTAGTGAAAGTAGATCGTGAGTAGTCGTGGTGAGCACTTCCTAAAAACCTTATTCGCCCTCTTCTGACGCAGGATCCTAAGAGCGACGGGTTCTTTAGATCTGCTCTCCCGTTAGTCGATGCATGCTGATGCAGTAGGATGGAGTAGACTACGTGCGACGGTGCAACAAAGAGAAATTGGTAAAACCTTAATTAAGTATATTCCTTTATGTTGGCAGATATATAGAAAGGGAGGATTGTGCGGTTGAGACACCACGATCGGACTCTGTTACGCGTCACTATCCGACCCTTAACTGACACAATTTTTATAGACTTATCAGTTTGCCCACGTAACAAAAAAGAATAAAATTACAAAAAAAAAACCGCACGTGCACGAGCAACTGGAGCCGATTTCGATGGACCATTCACATAGGTGCCGTATGCCCACATCCTCCGCCCCGACCACGATAAAGCGAGTGAACACGCATGTTCTCATAGTTCTCTCATTTATATATGATAAGTAAATGGAGAAGAGAAATCTTTTTAAGTTGGTCTTCTTTCACCTCCACCTCCACTAGTAAGATAGAACTAAAAGATATCTACCGGCTTCATATAGTTAGAGCTTTGAGATTTATTTAGAATTACACAAATATAATAAACCTAACGCATATATTCTAACAATATTAACAGCTTCAATTCCATAAAATTTTTAGAGAATGAGATACTACCTCTAAATTTTTGAAAGGCTTGCGGTTAACATGGAAATAGACCTGAGCCGGCTTCGTTGCAGAGAAGTTGTTTAACCTCTCTGCAAACCCAGGTCCGGTCCCGAGACCAACTCTACGGTCAAGTATGTCATGTCGTGCCTGTCACATTAATGCATGACAAATACACGCACGCCCCTGTCGCGGCTGCGAACACAGCAGCCTCACACAGAAGCATACGCAGGAGCCACGCCTAGCACTTTTCAGCCGTGGCCACGGGTTCCATAAACACATGTAGGTGTGACAAGACCCGGGCGATTAACAAATCAATCGAACCGGTGATCGTGTTCGGAGGAAGCTGGATCGCGAAGCCATCCGCGACAGCGACGTCGCCGATCGCCTGTTCAGCGAACCCGACGATGATCGGGTCATGGTTCGTCAGTGCCGGGGGCTGCTGGAGGAAGGAGGGAAGGGAGCGTTGGCCTTCAGAAAGACTCAAAGTGGCTGCCGCGCCATTAGTCCCTGTAGGCTGTAACGACAGCAGCGGCAGCAGTACCGATCTGGGGCTTAATTGCGCGCGGCCGTGCGATGGCTCCGTCACAACAGTCGCGCGGCCGTGCGATGGCTCCGTCACAACCAGTATCCGATATCATCCCAGGACGGCTAACGATTGATTGATTTCGCGACCGCGAAATCAAAAGGCGATGCGCCATGAACGGAGAACAGTCTGCCGGTGTCGTACCGCGACGAAGATGAGGCACCGAACGGCGTCTGGCGGGCGAGATCACGACACGAGCCGAGCCTCAGGTCCTGGGATTCTGGTGACGGCCTGCCAAGCTAGATGAATCAAGCAAGGCCGTGCGTTGTTCCTCCGGTGGCGAGAGTGGAGCAGGATGACTTTTCATGAGTCAGATTATGCGAACCTGGCGGCAGAATGGAGCCGGTCGCCCTGCACAAACGGTGATCCGCAGCGGGCCACGACAAGCGGTGCTGACTGAATCGACAGAGACGGGTTAATTTCTGCGGCAGCAAGAGCAGCATCGAGACTAGAGTAAGAACAGAGTCACCGTCGGATAGCTCCAGGCCAATGTGAAACTGTTCATTGTGTTCGCAAACCGAAAGGATTGTGAAACGGGCGTATGGCAAGAAAAGCACATGACGTCCTTTCTTATTTTGTGTGGGAGATTTACTCTGGATGGCACCTTCTATCTCAAGGTTTTAGCGTTATTTGGAGGGCACGTGAAGGTCTAACAACACTTCATGATGGATCCCACGAATTGTGCGTACCCTAGCAACCCTGCAAAGATAATATAAATGATTGCTTAGATTTGAGGTGGAAAATGACATCTGACTAACCCTCCTGCACGAGCAATGTTTCCCAACAAATGGATACTGAAGTTGACAGGACTCCACAAATTCACTCTTAAGGGTGTAGAATTGTTGAGGTTTAATGAGATCCACAACAGGAAACATTTTGGTCGAGAAGGGCATTGTGTGACAATAGTAAAGCTATGTCAAACAGGAAAGCTTATAAAACCAACAGACCTAAAGTTTCTGAATCAGTGTTTCTGTTCAAAAGAGGAATGTAGAAGCAATACTATTTTCTTTTCTTTTTAAGTAATTTACACAGGCCCACCAATACTTAGGACAAACTATCACAAATCCACCAACTTTGGTACCCATTTCAGAGACCCACCGTTATTTGGGACAGTCATCTCACAAACCCACCACTTTTACTCTCCTTCCGTTTTCCGTTCACCTAGCCCCACATGTCAATGACGATAACACCTTCCAGCCTAGTATATGAACAGTACCCTAGCTCATTTACTTGTCCCTCCCTACCCAAACAAATATTTTTCTGTACACCAAAAAATCTACAAATTTTTCTGTACACCAAAAAACCCATTTTAATCAGGTTGACCCAAAAAACCAGAGCCAATCTTCAATTAAAATTCTTCAAAGTTACAAACTTTTCTAACCAATTCAAAACCCTAAAATATGGAAAATTTCACAAAATTTTTCACATACCATGGAATAATTTCTAAAATTATTCTCCGCCCTAGGTTGCACAGGAATTTTGTGAATTCCTTCCCAAGGCAAGAATTTTTTAATTGAAGATTGGCTCAGACTTTTTGGACCAAACCATTTAAAATGGGTTGCATATGAATTATAAAAGTCACAAAAATTGTAGATTTTTCAGTGTATAGGAAAATGTTTGTTTGGGCAGAGAGAGGGATGAGACAAGTAATGAGCTTGGGCACTATTCATGGGCCGAGCTAGAAGGCGTTATCGTCGCTGACATGTGGACCGGGTGAACGAGAAATGGGAGGAGAGCAAAAGTTGTGAGTTTGTGAGACGACTGCCCCAAATAATGGTGGGTCTCCGAAATGAGCATCAAAGTTGGTGGATTTGTGATAGTTTGCCCCTAAGTATTAGTGGGTCTGTAAAATCTACTCGTTCTTTTCCTATACCACAATCACACTACAAGACTCCAAAATGTACATCAGAGAATGAGATGTCAAGGGGTATGAAGTTTAACAGCTCACATTATTGCTGATGAAAGGGGCCGACTTCGAACTATCAACACTTTATACAGTTATTTGACTTGCGCAGATTCCAGAAGCTTCATCACTGATTTTCTGTCAGGCATGCTAGGTATAGCCCCCTTTACTTGAACACACAAAGAGGCAGCAGCAGCTGAAATTCAAATGAAGTCTCAAATCAAAATGTCTGTAATCAAATTGATCAAATATTGCAGAGGAGGTGCTTCTAGTACCAGCAAATCTCATGCATTCCTTCTTAGGCTTCCCCTCAACCAGAGCTACAGCAAAAGCTGAGGTGAAAGTGTCACCAGCACCCGTGGTATCAATAACTTCTGTGGCAGGAATTATTGGCTGTTTGACTGGTTCCTCTCCCTCAACAAACAAAGCAGATCCTTGCGATCCAAGTTTAACTAGTACTTCTTTGACACCCTGCATAAGGAAAAGATGGATGTCTTAATCTGCTTAAGGCAGTTACAGCTTCTGCAGACGAACAGGATTCCCACAAAACACTTACGTGTACCATCAGAATACACAAAACAAAAAATAGTCACCGCTGGAGTCAAGAAGATAATTAATCTAAACAAGTTATCGTAAAGAAATCAAAAGCATTCAGTTGAAGATCCAAATCCAAATATTAGCATATTCAACTGGAAATGGTGTAGGCAAATATTGGTGAAGCACAGGAGCATAATGACAACAGCAGCCAGATGTTATTAACAGAAGTTAAAGGCTAAATCGGTAATAAAGGAACAGGAAGATCTATTCACCACTATATGATGCTGTGAAATGCTCAAACTAGATCAGTTACAGCACATAATTGTGAGCCTTCACATCTGTTTCGACAACAATCTCCAATTGAACTATACTGTTTAGCGTACAATTGCAGCTATACATATCCAACATGCAAATCATTCTATTTACACAGCAGATCAAACTGAAGGAACCTTCCTGATTCTCCAGGTACGGAAGCGCATGCATTATGTGTTTCAAATTTGAATCTGAACATCTGGCAATTTCAAAACCAGATGTTGCTATCCGACCCTAGTAGCCCAGGACGATTATCAGGCTTAGTTATGAACCCTGCACATGCTATTAGGGAAGAACGCTTATATGATGCCAACAATGAGCAGAGCAGAACTACAGCTCAAAGCGCTAGGGCCATCACCTGGATAGCACTAAGATGCATAAACAATTAGAGGATCTTACTGAATCATAATTGTTTATTATCACTGGAAGCCTGTTTCCCAGGTATTAGTTAAAGATAATAGAGTTTTTGCAAATCTAACAAAACCACATATATGTTCACAGCCTATCTTGCAACTTCATTCATCCAGAGTTACAATTGACGCCTTTGAAACATGCCTACAACTAGAACTAAAAAGGAAATGAGATATCAGTCCTACCAAGTGTACATGAAACCCACATACACTTACAGGAAACGATAACAAAAGGAGGGCAATGTGTTCCTTATAGATACTTATTATCAGATAACAACACCATGCAATATCATTAAAAGGAATTGTATTAAATAATGATATTCAAATCCAGAGTCATGGTTAACCCAAAGCAACATAGTGTTATTATGTAAGTCAGCTAAATTAGAAGCTACAGTAGAACATGAAGGAAATATAGACACACATGCTTTTTCATCAAAATAAAACCAATTCAGACATATCACCATTTTATGGCATTCTCCTGCAGCCTGGCTGATCTGTTCAAATGTCTCGGTAGGCATCCCAGTCAAACGTGCTAGCTCTGTTTCATTTGGACTGAAAATATCCACCAGTCTGAGTAGTTCTCCAGGAACAGGAGCATCCATTCCACCAGCATCCATGATAACAGGCACACCTGCACTTTTTGCAGCCTGGCAAAAGTTATACATATTAGTAATTGATGAGGGTTTGATAATTAATAATTAATGAATTACTAGAAATACAATATATCCTGAGGATGGAGTAACATCGTACACGTATCCATCACCTTGTACGGTAGGTTTAATAAACGTCATGAGGTAAATAAGTCATGTGCAAATATTCGGGCATTTCATCGTGTTCTAAACAGAAACCATCCCTGGATTAGGAAATAATCCTCCTGATAACACAATCCGGGAAGGTTACACTCGAGACTCCGAATAGGATACAGTACACCTCCCCGACCCGACTATATAAGGAGGGGAGGAGTACGTCGCAAGAGGAGGTCGGGAGGAAAAGCCAGAGAGAGAGAGAGAGAGAGAGAGAGAGAGAGAGAGCAAAACAGAAGCAATACGAGGTTGGAAGAAGCAGAAACAACCTATTCAGATCCATAACAGATTCAATCCACGATTAGATTTATTCGACAAGAGCTTCAGGATTTAGAACATGAGAGAACTCGCCGAGATTCATAGGAGTAGATCTAGACACACCCCATTGTAATTATCTTCTCTTGAGATTAATCAAGACAACACATGACGTATGGTTGTTATCCTAAGAGTGATCCGAACCTGTATAAAATATCGTGTCCTCCTCTTCAATATGCACAATTAATGACTAGGTATCCCTACTTTAAATAAGTATTTTCATAATCGATTTTACTAATCATCGACAATAATGGACCCTACACACTTAGCATACATAAAGGCACAAGGTCTATGTGTTTCCAATTTAGGAAAACTTTGGGTTCGTTTGGGTTCTTACATTTTGTACACAATCTTATAAACATATAATATGAGGAAATTGTGATAATAATTTATTTATTCTGATAATACATCGAGTATTAAGTTACAAAGGGATGTCAACACAGGGTTTGAACATTCAGAGAACAAGTGGTTGATACAAACAGAATCTCAATGATACTGATCTTCCTCCATTTGCCAAAATAAGACTGAAGTACATGGAACGATGCTCTGGCTTTTGTACGAAATAAAAACTGAAGACATCCTTCCTTCTGCATGACTGGATCTCTAACAAAATATACCGATGGGTTTATTAAGCACCTTCAGGTTATGGAGAGCCCTTTAAACACTAATACCAGCAACACACAATGTACATTTATCAATGAACAAAGATGCTAGGAGTCTGAAAGTCTTGAGTTTTTTTCTTTTTTTGAAGCATTATCTTCAAATTGTCATGTGGGAGGCAGATGTTGAACAAATCAACACATTTGTCACAATTAAGGAACACTGAGATTGTGGATGGCAATGTAGCAGACATAGTTAAGCCATATGCAACTCGATTTCAGTTGTCAAAGAGAAAGTGGATGTCCTTTTGACTGGCTGAGCATGACAAAGTAAAGTGGTCTGTTCTGGTGGTTATCCAGGTGAGAAAAGAAGGTTGATGCCACCGATGGTGCCATACATTTCAAAGACAACAATAGGAGGATAGTAACAACTATAATGCCATGCTGTCAGTAGTGAACCTGGGAAAAACCAAATGAATCCATGGGCTGGCCCAAAGACGGCCTGAATACACCCTTATATTTTGTACACTATACCACATTATATGATAGTCATTTCACAAACAGCAACGCGTAACTAGTGTGCTCCAAAATCATTTGATATCATTAGCACAACATGCTAGCATCAGTATAAGGTTAATTCGTTATCCTTTCACCAAAAAGTTAACACAAAGCAGAACTAAAATACAATTGTCAATCAATTAAGCGACAAAATTACTATGTGTATCCAAAGAGATGCAACTAAGTGTTCAGCTGCACCACATACTTGAGTAAAAAAAGATATTTTTCTCCCATGAATGTTGTCAAAGACAGCACCAAGATAGATGTCATTAGAAAATTTTACTTATATTGGCTAAACAACACCTAAATATGCTTAAAAAACCACTGTCTTATCTCCCCAAATTTCAAATACTAACACAAAAGCAATCAACCTAATATGCAAAGCATTAAAATCTTTAGTAAATCTTCGCTTCTTTCTCGAACAAACAGCACCAAGCAAAGTATGAAGTTTCAATCTAATGTGATGAAAATCGTCAAATGTGTGTTTTATGCAATGTCCTGTATTACATATCCGAGTACAAAAAAGAGAGCCTTTTCTTTCATCACTGTTGCCGGAAAACACTACCAAGCTAGACTCATGAGCAAATTTACTTCTACTGATTAAACAACACTAGTCATGCTAAAAGAACCTACTACCTTACCTCCCCAAATTCCAAATACTATGCAAGTTAAAAGCAATCAATCTAATACAGAAACATTAAAACCTTCAGTAAAGTCTCAGTTCTTTCTCGAACAAACAGTACCAAGCTAAGTGTGAACTATTGCCTAATTCGACGAAAATCGTCAAACCAACCTTTTATACCCAAAAGATAAAAAAATGAGTACCAAATCTGAGAGATAACTAGAGCAAGCACCTGCGCAGCCTGCACGTTGACCCAATCGGGTATCTCCCTCTGCAGCAGTAGTACGCCGGCCTGCCGGATCAGTTCCAGGTCCTCGGACTCGACGCCCCCCGTCCACCCCTCCATGTTGGCGCCGCCAACGATGATGATGGAGTTCTGGCCGTCGGGCATGAGCATGACGACGGCATGGCCCGAGGGCGCGCATGCCACGCGTGCGACGCGGTCGATGCGGACGCCGCCGGCGTCCGCGATGGCGCCCTCGAGGAGCCGGCCGTTGGCGTCGTCCCCGACGCGCGCCACGAGGTAGGTGGGCCCCAGCGCGAGCCGCCCGCCGCAGGCCGCCTGGTTGGCGCCCTTCCCACCCGCCAGGCTGCGGCCGGCGCGGGCCGCCACGGTCTCGCCGACGAGCGGGAGGCGGTCGACCTCGACGTAGATGTCGGCGTTGGCGGAGCCCACGACGACGATGGGGGGCGGCGGCACATTGGCGGCAGCGGCGGCGGAGAGGGAGTTGGATGTGGGTTTCGGGGAGAAGGAGAGGCGGGCGGGTCTGGGGTTTGTGCCCGAGAGGAAGGCAGTGGCCGGCGTTGGTCCGGCGGGAGGAAGGCGCACGCGTGCCAGAGCCATGGCTAGGGTTGTGTCGAGTAGTGAAGGGAGAAGGATGGAATCAAGTCAAGGTCGGCCGAGGCTGATTTGGCAGACTGGTAGGCTGATTAGGACTGAGATGTACTTGTCCATTAGACCGATTGGAGTCATGAACATAAGTTCTATAGCCGATTCTGATTAAACATAGTGTTGGGTTTCGTTTGGAATGTGATGTTTTAAAATTGATATAATTCCTCGGATCTGAGTAGCATCTAGTTTCTCCATCAGCGATGATACAAGAGAACTAGCCTTTTAATAATGAAAATGGCTTCCAGCCTATCCACAATAGTTTGGTAGACATAGGTCTGTTTGTCACAATTCATCGTTGTCTTCGGGTTTCTCCGAAGTCATAAACCAAAATAAATAGGATTTTAAACAGTTGAAAAAGCTATTTTTGATAAAATAAATTAAAAACTGATAAATTAGTTGAGAGTAATTTTTCTGATTTTGGTGTACTGAGAATTTGAAATTTTCTCGTAAAAATTAAAAATCATAAGTAGCTATCAGGAAAAACCGTTTTTTAACAGAAGCCTGTAAATTTTAACTGTACCAAACTTGATCATAGTCTAGTTCCTTAATTACAATATTACAGCATTAATTTGGAATGTTAATAAGATATATGAATTAGCAAACTGCATGATGCTTGAAATCCCATCCACCACGACTTTCAATGTTTAGCATATCCTGTATATATCTTCTCTCTTCCACTTTATTTAACAAGGTAAAATACCTTAGTCCATATATACCTAAAGAATATATGCATAAAAGATATGATTATTATTTTAATGCCCTTCAGTATGGTATTGCCTCTATGTGCTCGTCTTAGGCTGCAATATGGTATTGCATGTTGCCTTTTCACTTGATTTCACTCGTGGTTTGGATGTTTGCAACTCAGAAGCGCATTGCCAGCAATTGGGAGCGCTATCTTAGACCATTTGTTAAGCACTGGGCATCATCAGTGGCTACGCACAGGGGATCAGCTGCTGCACTACCATCGTCTGCAATTTCCTCTTTCAGTTCTATTTATATTTCACATATATAACGTATTGAACTTTTGCATTGATGATGTAATGAAGGCACCCAAATTCTTTGGTGCCTCTTCATGTATTGAATTTTGTTGTTTGGCTTGTCCAAATGAATCATATCAATCAGATTAATCTATGCACAATTGGTGATGCAATTTTAGTGTTGTGCATTTTTAGTTCTGCTATTACTACTAGCTGAAGCAAAATTTCAGCTGCAGGAACGGCAAGTTCCACCAGCTTCTGCCACCACGAGGAGCTCATCGGCAAGTATATCCACATCATAACGAAGTCGTCATGATCAGGATGGCATAAGCAGTAGTTCTATTATGAATGCATTGCCCTTATAGCGCTCGAGTACAAGTGCATCCAACGAAACCAAGTGCAATCTGGCAACAACCTCTCGTGGTGAGCGAGCAATTCCAGATACTCGTCGACCGCATCAAGGGTCTCAAGGCTTGCAGTTTGATGACCTACGACGTGTTCATGTAGTGTAGAATCAGTCCATTGAAATTTCGAGAACACCCAGTGTGGCTCTATTTGAATGTCAAAACCTAACAAGGTACAACGATAAAAGTAAGTTTGTCGTCTTCTTATTGTCTTCGTCTGTACAATGCAGCTCTGAAGTGTGCTTATCTAAATTGATCTTTTTTGCGAATGAGCTTATCTAAATTAATCTGTAAATGCAAGTTTACAAAAATGTTATAGATAGCATTACCATCATTGTGATATTTTCATAGTCACATCAAGATGATACATCATGCAAGAGTTAATCTCTAACCTCTGCGTAAAGATGCACGCAGCCAAATGGAAGGAACAAATAAAACAAGAAGACTAACAAAAGAGAACATTGCTTCAAAGTGCCGACTACGGTGGCAGATCTTCAATGTGAAGATTAGAGCATCACCCAAATCAGGTATAGAGCTCTTTGACCACTCACTCCAAGTGTGCACATCCAAAAGTATGAACTGACGATGTTTCTATCGTTGCAGCACCGATCACATGCGGAGTAATTGTGTAGAGGTAAAATAAACCTGCAAATGAGAAGAATGTTTTCTTTTGTTAAAGACAATGTTGTTTCTATATAACCATAGCGATCAACAAAAGGCAGACGCCGCCACTAGAATAATAGCTTTCAATTTTTTACTAGACCACGTAGCCAATTTCTAAATATATTTGGTCTTTGTGGTTGGTATTGATTTGATGCCACCTGGACTATAATTCATGTGGAACGAATGAAGCGAGATTCAAAGAAGAGATACTTAATTGTCTCCAGTTTGTGACAAAAGCAGGACTTCCGATTGCCTTGCCATTGTCTTTTAATTAGATTCTTCTTTGTTAATAGTACTACTTTGCGTAAGTACCAAGAAATATCTTCATATTTAATAAAAGTTTTAGTTTCCACATCTATTTGTATTGGGTAGGTTGATCTCTATGAATGAGTGCTCTATAGAGTGAGTTGACAGAGAATCATCTCGACTGATTTAAGTTCCATCGAAACTCATCTCGTTCTTTAATCAAGTTAATGTTTATCAGACGAGATACGAGAGCATTCCATTTTATTTGTTTAGGGCCAATCAAGTCCCTTCTAAAGGTGATCTTTGGTGGAAAAGCTAGCAAAATGGTAGCTATCGTGTCTTGTTTATTTCGTCCTATGTTATAAAAATTTGGGTATTGGTTTCTTAATGGTGAATTGCCCAACTAACTGTCTTCTCAAAATCTGATTTCCGACCTGTCTTTAACATTAAAGGAGCTATATCAGAAAATGGTATGCTTTACTTTTATTAAGTCGAATAAAAAGTGGGAATCACCTGGTTTCCTTTCCATTTGAGTAAGTGTTTTGGATCCCAGATATTTGTTTTGAATGAGGTCTTGCTACACCCCTTCATCAGTGAGTAGTTTGTACAACTATTTGCCGAGGAGAGCAGTATTTTGGATATCCAGGTCTAGAATACCTAAACCTCCTTGCTTCTTTGGGTTAACACAAGACTTTCTATTTAGCCAAGTGGTATTTCTTTTTATGACTATCACTTTGTCAATAAAATCTGGATCAAAAGTAGTCACGTCTTTTAAAAAAGGACAACATGTATGCGGGAAGACTGCTCAGAACTGAGTTAAGAAGTATGAGTTTGCCCCTTGTTGTCAAGTATTTACCTTTCTAGCTCCTTAATCTGTTTTCAAAATGTTCCTCTACTATTTTTCAGTCAGAGTTTCTTAGCTTGTGGTAATGTATCGGGATCCCTAGATATCGCAAAGGTAACTCACCTTTAGCATAACCTAAGATATACGTATACTGATCAGTATGATCCTTTGTCATGCTAAAGAAGAAATTTTCACTTTTGTGAAAGTTCATTTTGAGGTTAGGGAGTTGTTCAAATGTGCATAACAAAATCTTTAAGTTTTTTGCTTTTTTGAGATCATGGTCTATAAAAAGGATTGTGTCATCGGCATATTAAAGAATTGAAAACCCGTTATCTATCATGTAGGATACAATACCATCAATTTGACCAATGTTTTTGGCTATCTCGATTAATACTGCTAACATGTCTATGGTAATGTTAAACAAAATCAGAGAGTGGGTCTCCTTGTCGCAAGCCTTTTTTCTGTTTGGAAGTACCGACTGAGTTCTTCATTGACCTTAACTGCTACACTTCCCCCAGTAATGAAAGTTTCTATCCATGAGTACCATTTAGACAAGAAACCTTACATACATAGGGTCTGTAGTAAAAATGGTCACTTCACTTTGTTTTATGTCTTCTCATAATCTATTTTAAGAAGAACCCCATTCATCTTTTTTCTATGGAGTTCATACATGGTCTCATTCAGTATGGCCACTCCTTCTAGGATGCTATGGCCATGCATGGATGCATTTTGTGTTGATTGTATTATTCGGTTCATGACACTATTTTCTTGGTTAGTGGACACCTTTGTGAAGATTTTGAAGCTTACATTCAACAAACATATGGATCTATATTGTTGTATTCTGCAAGCGTCTTTTAATTTTGGTATGAGTGTAATTTTCCTGAAGTTAAGGCTATGTAGTGGTAACTTTTCAGAGTGCAATTCATGAAACATTGTCATCAGATCATCTTTGATGACGTCCCAGAATGTCTAGTAGAATTTCACTGGAAAGTTGTTCATGCCTAAGGATTTATTGTGTTCCATTTGGAAAACCTCATTTCATACTTCATTTTTCGAGAATGGGACTATTAGAATTTCATTTTTGTTATTTATTACCTGAGTGATATCATCTATCCATGACTCCCTCATGGAAAAGAGTGATATCAATCTATCACGCTATATACATACCAGGATTTCATGCCAAAAAAACTTCATCTCTAGAAACTGATGATGCAATGCATCTTATTTTGTGTACATTCACTTCAAAGAATCTACAAACTTTGTTGTACAAATACACTTAATGTTGTAAAGTAATAATGCAATGTATCCTATTTTGTGTAGATTCATGACAATTCTAAAAGCTTCACTTGGAACTATCAATGAATCTACTATCTTTTTCTGTACAAAATGAATCTGACTTTGTAAAATATTATCATTCCTAAACTCAAGAACACACTTGTTATTATCCATCAAAATCACATATGTGCCCAGTAATTTGATCATTGGAAGGTAAGAGGAACTATATATCAACATGAAAATGATCGAGACGAGGAGCAAGCCATATCCCGGAAGCAGGTCAAACTTTTTATATCTGTGATACTCATGTTATACATGTACTAAATATGAATATCACATAAATAGCACTTGTATTGCAATAAGGGTAACAACAAGAGACGACAAAAGAGATAGCACTAAGAATATACGTACGGCAATGCCGCTCAAGATTTCTAGTATCTGCTAAACAAGGATCACATTCTAGTTTCTATGGTTTGTCCCGGGAGAACTTCACCACAAGAAATTCTCTTATCTATGACAAAAGTGCTCATGACGAAACCTAAAAATATCACAAAATATGTATTATTTGATGATGATTTAATGAATTTTGCCATTAGAAAGGGGTGGATGGTATCGGCACGTAAGTCTATGCTGAAGAAAATTATTTATCACAAAATAGTGAACAATTAATGATAATATGCTACATTCGTCATAGAACATGATATGATTTGTGACGTTATCGAACACTATCATCATAAAATTTTGTGTGATAACCCTACTACAAATCCATGACGAATGTGGTTTGGTCACAAAATGGTTATTTGATATTTTTTCAGAGTTCATTTGATTTTCTTTGAATTTTCCAAAACAAAAATTATTTTAATTTCTGAAATAAAGACAGGTTAAGGTCTGTTACTATAGGCTAAAAGATCATCATCTAGCAGCTAATTGGAGATCAAGACACTTAAATTGAACTCGAATATAAAACTTCATAAAAACAAACTTTGCATAACCTTGTTCATGTGCTTAATTGGTTGCTTATGTAGTTTTATTGGATTTTTGTTTGGGAATTTAAACTTGGACTTAAGTTCATAGTTTAATCTAAAAATAATTTTACAAAAGGCAGTTTCCCTACATTTTCTTTTTGCCTAGCTGCTTGTGTAGAGAAAGTTTTTTTTATAGTATGGTCATTTCAATGTATTTAGACCCACATAAATCAATTAAATAGGCAAAGCATCTAGACATCACAAACATGCTAGAAACACAATTCTTTTGCAGTCAAATTAGACCAAAGTCAAAATACCTCTTTTGAGCAGAAGGGAAGGGATTTCATTTATGTGCCAGCACAGTACATCCCTCTTTTACAACCAGAGACTTGATCCTCCGTGACCACCTACAAAGAAGCCTACGGCCCGGAACTACAACCCACCCAAGGGATGGCAACGAGATACAAACCCTCCGTAAACAAGGCTAGCAGCACCAGCTGCAACACTGGTGCCCCAGCAAAAACAACACCTAACACACCCATCACATAACCATATACAAACTTTGCACATCTCCTGTTGGAGATGAGACCACAAATGCCGACATATTGTTCGAATGTAGGACCACACCAATCTCTATATCGTTACTAAGTCATGGTAGTTCTTTACATCAACTTACTACACATATAGACCCCGTAAAAATCCCAACCAGATAAACAATTTTGTTAATTTTTTGATTTGGCGCTGAGCCATCCAAATTTCTCCTGCCTCCCGCATCGGTGTGGCCTGATCCAAAACCAAAAGTGCACAGGCAAAACCAATCCCCAAAACTCTATCCAGTTTCCCTGCCTCCCAGCTCCCACCTCCCAGCCGCCACCCCTGTGGCCGTGTCACTAGCTCACCACCTCCTCCATCGCACCCTACTCCGCCTCCAAGCTCCGCACTCCCTGCCGCCTCTGAGGTCTGACCGTCGGTTCGAGGGATTGATTTAGATATGGCCTGGCCTAGCTTGAGGTCCTACTTGTCAGTGGGAAAAGGTGTGGCCTTTTTGGGGAGGTTTGGTGTGAGATCTGGCGAGTGATGAGATGCAGCACGATCAACGCAAGAAGGTGGGCTCGGATCGAGAGATCTCAGTTCGTTTTGAGCATTTCACCGCGATTCACGCCTTGTTTGAGCTTGGGTTGAGCTCCTCCTTTGGCTACTTTGTTGTGTTGATTTGGGTCTCTGTCGGCCGAACTGAACATCTTGCTGGTGGGAAAAGTTGTGGCCTCCCAAATATGCACAAGAAAAGGTCTGCTACTCTGCTTCATCCATTCATTTATGATACCCCCCATCTTCAACTCTGGAACCGGAGAGAAACAAAGTTGTATTTTAAGCGTAACCTCTTAGAGTGCAATGCAAATAATCATTTGCCACACGAATATACCAATGCAAGATTATATTGTAGGATGTCATCCGACTAATCCATCCATCATGATTATACTGTAGTTTCTTACTCTGTTCCTTATTGTTTTGGTAGAACTTATCAGAAATTATTCTGTCATGTAGATAGAAGAGACTAATGTGAAAAGTTTTTACCAACCTTCAGAGTTCTAAACAAACACTTTGTCGCTGTCCAGTTTGATATAGTTCAATTCATCAGTTAATGTTCCCTTCTATTTTAAGCACAAATAATTTCAGAGATTAAGCTTGTGTTGTGTTATAAGTTATTAAAACTAGATAGGTGGACATATGATGTGTAAAATTATTTTACATTTCAATTATATAATGTCATACTAATCAGCTTACCTAATATGGGGGTGTGTCGTGTATTTTTTTCATATCCATATTTGCAGCTAATGTTGACTGTTATTACTAAATGTTTCATCAAATATACATCTTTCATATCTGAAAATAAAGAAGATAGATGCCTATTAGTTGGTCTAGAAATAGATATCCAAACTATCTTATACAATCTAAAATCAAACATTTTTCTTATGGGTGAATGTTAAAGACAGTGTGGTATTTACATTTTTCTCAGTAGAAAGAAATTGAGAGGTTAAAGAAGCAAGTTGAAGCAGCAAAGGAGTCAAACAAGAAAATTGAAGAACATATGTCCATTCTGCTTGAGAAGCAAAAGAGAACTGATGACCTTCTACGCCTCATGAGCCAATCACCAAGCATCGTTTTAGGTTCACCTTCTTCAAATATCCGAATAGCACTTATCTAAATGTATACCTTTTAAAGTTTGTGATGACTGAGTGGTCTTATAAAGTTGAGTGTCCTATCTTTTAAACTATGTTTCTAGGTTTTTTTTGGTTCTGGAGACGATTAATACTGTGGAACACTGGAACCTTATGCGATAAACTTATATTATGAGATGCTTGTGATGTTTTGGGTGCTCCATAATGTTTCTCTACCTATATGATGCAAATCGCTGATGTGTGATGTTATGATTCAATGATGAAAATTTTATCACAAAAAATCAATTCTCGTAAGCCTAGTAGTGGCGCTATGTGGTTTATCCATGATGAAACTTACGGTCACAAAAATATTGCACCTTTAATGATCATAAATTTTTGTCACGAAATTCCATGCCTACAAAAGCTTTTCATAACGAAACGAATCCTTTTCATGACGAAAAGAGGACTTATTTATGACGCATCACATTTTTGTCATAAAAAGGTATCTTGTTCCGTACTTTTAGTGACGGAAATGAAGAGATCAATGACAAATTTTGTTGATATTTTACGACACAAATAATTGTCACAAAATGTGTCATATTCTGTGACGATTTCTTGCACATCGTCACCAAATATATTCTATGACAAACTGCATGATAAAAAAAAAAGTTGTCACTATTATAGTTTTATAACGAAATTTTAATATACAATGATGAATACTGATCATCCTATAAACTCAACTTTCTTGTAGTGCTTCAACGTATATGCCGGCTGTTGCTGGATCTTCTGGTGGCTTTGGACCAGGGAACGTCCCTCCTTTTCTACTCAGGCCTCGCGCCTTGGTCTGCTTCTGATTATAGAACTGGGTCGCAGTTTCATGGGCCGAGTCAGCTCGATATATGCGTCTCTTGCTTGGGCTGGTACCCATACACGCTAGGCTTCTCGTTTTGGAAATACCTCTCTTTTTGGAGCCTTTGGAGATACCTCTCGTGTACCTTGCAATGAATTGCAGAACTAGTTGCTCCACCGGAGATAGAGGATTAGAGAGTCGTGCGGATCTGATTTGTGCTTCAAACGGACTAGATATTTGCGCAGTTTTTAGAGATAAATATTTTTTAGCTGCAAATAAACCATGCATATTTGTGCCCGTTGTTCAAGCAAAATAAAAAATGGTTTTTTGTGAGGAAAAAAAAATCTAAAATGGCTTCGCTGAGTTAGGCTTGGAAAATAACCACAGGAGAACTTCTTTGGAGATGAACAAGGCCATACATCGCCATGGGTGGATCCAAAGGGGAGGGACTGGGGGCTCATGCCACTCCTTAGCTTGTAGCAACAAGGATGTTCAAATGTTGAGTGAGTATGTAAGAAAATGCTTTTATTTTTCTTCCATATCATATCTTAATAAAGTGGTTGGATGCAGTAGATGGCATTACATGATCAAACTCTACCTATCACTATAAGATCTTGTTTTTTTCCCCTTCTATTTTCCCACAAAATTTCGACCTTGATCAATTCTAGCAACAAAACGGAAAACCCTTTCTAGACCCACCACTCTTAAACACCACAAATCAATCTCATCAGCGAAAAGATGTGTATTGATGCTATTAATCTCAAATAGGACCATGAATCCTCGTATGCTTGTTGTTATCATCACCTACCACTTCCAGCATCGCGATCACATGAGAGGCAGTGGAAAGACAAGGAGGCATAGGACCACCTTGGTATGTCCACGTGGGAAACCTTAAAACACCCTTTGATATGACCCATGTAAGCAAAACCAAGAGCCAAAAACACAACAGGGGTTAATTAAACTAGAATTGTACTAGCAATCACGTACGTGTTACATACACGTAAAATTTAATAATATTATTATAGAAACTAAAAATTTTATAGAAAAAATAATTAAAAGACAAAAAAGTTGATGATACATTCCTAAAGCTTAACGAAAACATACTCATATTTACACAGTGAAAAAAAATGACACAAAAATAAAAGAAAAAGGGCAAGAGGTCGAGCTAACCTCCGATGAGCAGCATGTTGAAGCGGGCTCGGAGTTAAATGCGACCATACGAGACATGAAAACGATTGGTGGTTGCCTAGGAGAGGGGATCCAGGAATTTGATTGTGTTTTATAATTAGTGAGATCCAAGTACAATTTAAGCTGTATGATTAAGTCTTATGGACAATACATATAAAAGGATATCAAAAGCTCATGCATAACTCTTGCATTATATATCTAATTATTATAGAAGATATAGATTGATTCTAATTATTGAATATAGATAGAAGAAAATAATGGTGTACTAATATTTTTTAATGCTAATAGTGTCTATTAATTGTAGATTTTCAAATTGATGGAAGGTCTCTACACAATTGAGATGAGAGAAGATGAGAAATCAACTTTGATTGTGAATCATTTGATCGTGTAAGATGTATGGTGGATATTATTTGGATATACCATAACTCATCCATTTTATAAGTAGTAGAGATTTTTAGGTGCTAAAAATCCAGTCAAAGTTGGTAAGTAAAATATCTTGAATGTTTGGGGTGGGGATAATACCTCAAATACTCAGGTTTTGCGCGTGAAATAATGGCAAAAAATAGAACTATGAACATTTAAAGAGTTCAAATTAATCTATTTAGAACGTGTTTGGTTTGGAGCCGATGCTCGTCCTGCCAATAGTCGGCGCGCCCACACGTCCAAAACACGGGCACGCCCGCGCGTTGGCATGTTCGGCGAGGACAAACTAAACAGGCTCTTAAACTTTACGAAACAATGCAAGTTTATTTTGGCGGGCGCTTCAAACTCGAAAGAAACTTTCCAAGTGGCGGTGCCGGTGCGAGCGCGACGGAGCCAGCACACCGCCTGTCTTTCCTCGCCTGCAGGTGACGTGCGAAGCGAGACGACCGAGCCGATGACTCAGACCCCGGTCACCTGTGCATCAACGGCTCGGAGACCGGCCACTCACCCAGGGCCCCTGATCTCCCCCGTCCACGTACCCCCAGCATTGACTCGGCACACTCACCAACCCCGACACGCAACCCCCTCGTCTCCGCCCAATGACATGTCGGCCCCTGACAAGCCTCCTCCTCCTCCCAGCCGCAAGCGAACCTCTCACCGCCGTGATGCCTTACACACGTACCTGTCTCACTGATACCTGACCCCACGTTATGCGGGCCCCGCAGTATCGTGAGCGCAGGCTAGAAACCCTAGGTACAGAAGGCGGGTAGCGAAGTGTGGCACGTACAAGTCGGGGGAAGCTCGGGCCGGCGAGCCGCAGCCGTGTTTATCAGCATGACATGTGGGCTCTCGACGCGCATCTGGGCCACCAGTCAGTGGACATTTAAAGGTGGGTGGGGAATGGAGCAATAGGTCGCTACCAAACTCGAGCCCGACCGCTCGTAATTCTCTCGTGCCCTCTCGCGATTTGGGTACTTCTGTTCCGCCTGCCCCTCCGCCTCTCCGCACCAGCTTCCTCCCTCCCCCTACCCTCTCCTCTCTCCTCCTCCGCTCCAGAGAGAGAGAGAGAGAGAGAGAGAGAGAGAGAGAGGAGAGCTACCTGTTGCAACCTCGAGTATCATTTTGGTAAGCTTCGAGCCCCCCCTTCGCGGAATTCGATCTGCCGATTTGGTCTCGCTCGATGGGGAAGCTGTAGCAACCAGTAGCTGTGCTCGATTCGTTGAAATTCGTTTGGGGTTTGGGTTTTGATGGCCGATGCCGCGACGCCGTGGGGATTCGCTTGTCCTGATTCAGGGGTTTGGGTTTTGGTGATTTTTTTCGGTGAATTTGAAGTTGGGGGATGGTGATTCAGTTGGGAATAGTATGGGGGAGGGGGGGGGGGTTCGGTGCTTCGGGGGCTTTCTGGATTCGGATGCTTGCGATCCTTGCTTGTTCCCTTCCTTGGCTCTGCTTTTGTTTTGTTTTGTTTTGTTTTTCTCCGCTTGGATAACTTGGGTTGTTTTGGTTTCTCTACTTCGTTTGTTTTTGCCGCAATCGTGCCATGTTCGCCGAAGGGAGCGTGTAATTTCGAGCTAAAACTCTCAGTTGACACGGAAGATCGTGGGTTTCTAGTGCGCAGGGGCGATCTGGGTGTTTATGTGACTAACTTTCGGGTCTTGTTCGCTGAAATTTCATGATTTTAGTTAAGAAAATGGTCTTTTTGGTAATAATTTGGGGTAATTTAATGGAAATATTCCCCTGGTACGAAATTATCAAATTTCGTTATATATTGTTGGTTCTCGTGTTGGTTTCACGTGATTTCACATTGTTACTGAATAAATTGCATGAAACTCGGGTATTTGTTGCCTTTTCTTTTTTATATAGTTTTGCTATGTATCTAGATGCTATTATTGTCTGTCGTAGTACTCTGCAGTACAAATGATATGTATTTAAGTCACCCTGTTTATCTCGTTGCTTACATGCAGTTTCCAATACCCTTTTGTGTTGCACAGCAAAGTTACTAATAAAGCCATGCCTAATATGTCTAGGGTTGTATGATTGCCTGTGCATTTGAATAAATGTAGTGTACTAATTGAACCGTTTTACCGTTGCCGCTTTTAGCTGGTAAAAGGGGGCAACTTTTGCGTATGCAAAAGAACATTCACAGAAAAATGTGATTGAAGAGTAATAACTGTCTAAGAAGGCAAGATCTTTGCTCAAAGGCAGCGCCTTTTCAGGTAGATTATATTAAATTTAGCCATTATATTCCTTCACGTGTTTGGACCTTGTGCTGAATTGGCACCTGCCGCGTTGCACAAGTTTAGATTCATGGTTGCAGTTGGGGTTCACTGGAAAAATGAGATCCGCACATGTTAGATGTTTATGGTACTTTGGTACTCCTTTTTGCGGCACAAGTAGTCAAATATTAGAAACATCACTTTGTTTGTATGGACTGTAGGATAGCTAAGTACAAGTGGTATGACACACAATATTAGCTTAAAAGCAGATAATTTGGCATGGATGTTTTTACTCGAGTATGCATCTGCTGACCTGCATATCCAGTATCCAGTAACCCTGCAGAGTGGCAGAGCACTCGATATGCAATTATATATCACATTCGGTGTCTATGTATGATGCTTGTGCTTCCTAGTGAATCTGATAAGGGCACAATGCATGTTATTGTTGCATTAGGTGGGAAAAATCTATGTTGTACTCTCAAGTAACTGCAGTTCTACCTGCTTGCACTTTATTGTTGAATAGGTCTGTACACTTGTGTTTGTGTATGTACATGGTAGCAATATGGTGCCTTTCCTTCTTTTTTCGGAAAAATATGGTGCCTTTCTGACTTTCTTTCACAAAAGTTACTGTGGGTCTAGGGTGTTGTTTACTACCGATATATCAACTAAATGGCCATAGTTGTTTTACTCAGTAGGGATAGGAAGAATATTAAATTCGTATAGATTATAGCATACATTATCACATGTTATCATGTATTCATTTTACTTTTGTTCCCTTCTATGGTTGATGTGTTGAGTCTTTATGTTCTACTCCTTACTAAAATGTTATTTTTCCAACTTTTGTAGTGGATTTGTAGAGAATTCTAATTCACTGAACAAGAGCGCTGGTCAAGATGCCAGCACTGAGGATGAAGAGGACGTTTGATGATGATAGTTTTGGGAATGAGTTCAGCGCCAAGTCCGTGAAATCCATGAAAATTTCGCATTTTCATGACAGTAAGTTAGAGCAGTCAGCTGTGTTGAACTCGTCCAGTAAAGATGCTCAGGATGGTATGTCTCTCAAAAAATGAAGTTACTGCATGTGCATAAACTAGTTGTCTATCCCTCTTGGCATGTGATTGGCTGATCTCCCATTTTGCATGGATTTATTTTTTGCAATTTTCTCTTGAAGATAGCATTAAATTAGTCAATTGTTTGTTCTTGGCTCTCTCTGATGCTTCATATTGTGCCCTTGATTGGGAGCTATGCATATCCTTAATGGTACATTTTGAAGCTATATTGATAATCACGCAATGTATAGCTAGAGAATTTTATTGAAAATTGATAGTTTACTCCTTTTAACTTGGTTTCGCATGTGCATTTTGTTAACACAACCAGAACAATATATTTCCACCATGCATTGTTGTAATTGGTTTCGCATGAGCATGTGTTGATGCGTTTATTTTATGCATTTGAGAGTGTCTCTTTTTCTGCAGAGCCTGATCCAACAATTCAGCTTGCTGACCAGGATTCTGTGGTAATGGAAGCAGCTGGCTTGCATAATTTGCTTGGAGGAACATCCATTGCTGTGCTCAAGGTGCCACAGCATAATTTGGTCTCATATGAAACACGATGATAATTTATTGTGCGCTTATCCTTAATTTGACTTCCAAGAATTTCCACTGTAATTTATGATAGTGGCCTCATGTATTTCAACCATCTAAGAATAACGCTCTTCATTTGGCTAGCATTTGCAATATGACCACTTAATGTGCTTAGGTCACATTTGTGTGCTTGGATGTTTCTTGGTGCAAACTTCTATTGATGCTTTTGTTGTCATCCAAATTGATGACAAGGATCTTAAATTTGTCTTCATTTTATCTGTAGAAATGATTGCATGAATACTGAGTTCCCAGCCTTCATTTTCGATGTTAATTGAAACTGTGAAAAAGAGTGGAGATGGTGCATAATGTATGAGACAATTATAACTGCTTGAGATATAACTATTGCAATTACCTTCTGCTTGTTGTCACTTGACCTTTTGCTTCAACTTGTTACAAGTAAACGTTAGACAGGGATCTCCTTTGTTTGACATTGTTGTAGTTTGATCTAAGTAAGCATTGTAGGCTAGGTAAATTGCTTCATTATTTTGTGTCTTCTGTGCTATTTTATTTTCCTTTGTGGGTCTCAAACTTCATATCTGCTTCTCTTGCAACCTAAGATTGTCATTTTTTTTTCAGGATTTAATATCTGAAGTGGTGGTGTCACCAACCTCAGAGGCTGATTGCTTTGCTAATTATGATAGCAGCAAATCTCTGTTAAATGTTGTAAATTATGTTGACAAAGGTAAGGAGTAGCCCTTTTCCTCCATTAACTATCTAGCATTATCAGAATGGGTCTAGGAACACGCTATAAAGAGAAGTTTAGTAGGTGTTAATGTGATATGTGAACTTCCATGAGTTTGATTAATTGTGTTGTAATCGATGCAGCGTACGTGATATGACGTTGTATATTCTGGAAATATTAGAAATTCAATGCTGTAAAGGCTCTGATTTTTTTTGACAAGTAATGAATCACATTAGGACCTTAAATGGTCTGCTATTATGCCATGTCTGCTGATCTCTAACTTCGTTGTATCGCTTGCCCTGTAAATTTATTGCCACGTCTAGTTAGGTCCATGCATCAGGCCCATGAATCTGATAAAGTTTCTTTCATGGTCAATCTATTTTGTGCGGCCTGCAGGCTGGAGCAGTTTCATAAACTATAGAACACCAGTCGCCTGCAGGTCTGTCACCAACAGGAAGCATATTTTTTGATAGTTCGGATAATGCTGGTGTAAACATACGTCTAAATTTCTAATTTCAGTTAGTGAAGCACATCAAACATGCCTACTTAACTCAGGGATCTGGCCATGAACGCAAGGGCAGAAGCCCTAGCCCTAAAATCAAAATCCCAGATGTTTTGAGATTTTTTTTTTAAAAAAAAAAGCCATAGAGAACCCAGCCCAGTTATGTGTCACCTGGCCCATGGCATGGCCCATTTCTGGTCATGCCCCTGAACTGCATGCTACTTTGTTTGCTTTACAAAAGCACAACTCATTATCAGTTATATATTTCCCTAAATCTATGCGTGTGTGTATTCATTTATTATTTCCTATTACAGAGTTTGCAGATGAAGATGAAAATTCTTCAGCACACAACTTTTGTGTTAATGATCACGAAGCAAGCTGGGATTCAAATCAGGGTTGCAGCCTGCTGGACATTTACAGTGCAGATGATGCTTTCCCTTTCTTATTTGATAATCCAGCTGATCTTCTGCCTAGTTATGCTGGACTAATTGATGAATTTGTACCCATTGATGCATTGATAAACATGAGTGGCAGATGTGGAGTATTCCCACTTATTGAGAGTGCGGCAGAAGACAGTATTGGTAATAAGCCATCTGAGGTGGATATGTGCTTTAGTAACTCTGAGGTGTTAGAGTGGCTCAATCCACATCTATCCGAAGAGGATTTACCAGCTCTTATTGATTTTTCTGAGTTGAATTCAAGGGCTGCTTCTGTATCAAAAGAGCAAGGGACCGGGAAGGTCACTCTTGCACTTGATTTGGACGGTATGTTGCTTGGAATGGAAGGAATTAGTATGTTTGAAGACTTAATTGCTTACCCTTGAGAATAATGTATTGTTTTTTCTTTCTGTGCAGAAACCCTTGTCCATTCGACCATGGAGCACTGTGATGATGCTGATTTTACTTTTCCTGTGTTCTTTGATATGAAAGAGCATATGGTATATGTGAAAAAGAGACCTCATGTCCACATGTTCCTTGAAAAGATGGCTGAGATGTTTGAGGTAGTGATATTCACAGCCAGTCAAAGCGTTTACGCGGAACAGTTGCTTGATATGCTGGATCCAGAGAAAAAACTTTTCACCAAGCGTTTTTTCCGGGAATCATGCGTATTCACAGACAGCAGCTACTCAAAAGATCTGACTGTTGTTGGAGTTGACCTCGCAAAGGTTGCCATAATTGACAATACTCCACAGGTAAATTGCTGCGATAGATTCTTCGCCACTTCGTTTTCTTTATTGGGTTGAAGTAGTTTGTAGTCCTAGGAAAAAGAAGTGCCCTAAACTGACATCTTAGTTTGAAAGCGTTCGGTATTGTATCTTTTGTCACGTAGTTTATTAAGATATTCCATAAGGTATTAAGCTAGTTGATGATCGTCTTGTTCTTGTTCCATTCAGGTTTTCCAGTTGCAAGTGAATAATGGTATACCAATACAGAGTTGGTATAACGACCCCTCGGATGAGGCATTACCTCAGTTGATCCCTTTCCTTGAGACCCTTGCTGGTGCGGATGATGTCCGACCAATCATTGCCAAGAAGTTCGGCAACAGAGTAGATAGTTGCTGAAGTTTTTGAATAAGTGGTAGAATTGTCTTGTTTACTCACATAGTGGAACAAGAACTCACATGACGTGTTAACAGGACAAGCTGGGACTTGATTTTCTCTTTACAGCGAGTTGGTTTCATAGGATTAAGAATTTTGGTGCGGGGCTATTTCTTAGAATTGTACATATCCTCAATTTTGTTACGTGATCTTGTACATAGAATGCTGTCGGGAATGAAACCGAAAGTGAACTTCCTTGCAAATTCTTCTTTGCACCTTTGCCATGCGTGGCCTCAGGCGCACAGTGCAATTTGTCAAACGCTACAGTTCCTAACAGTATGCGCGGTTACTTTTCGGCAAAAACTGTACCGAATCCACTGTTGACTCTTTTGCTGTAGCAGTCGATCTGCTTCCCGGCTGCAAATGCCTGAAGTTAGAGAGGCACTGTAGTAACGTCAGATGATATCGTTCCATAATGTTCATAGCCGCTTTGTTTGGCTGTTTGATGATCAGCGGATGAGTTGTAATTCATCAAGCGGATAAGGAGCTTCTTGAGTAATTGGAGGGAAGCAGGCTACGAACTAAGTTCTGTATTATTTTATCAGTACTACGGATGTTAAACAGTGGAGTGATAAAAAGGAAGTTATGTAGTGTTCATGTCACTGGAACCTGTGCCAAGGATACATATGTCATCACCCCAAAAGATCTGTTCGATTGGAAAATTATTTACCTATAATTGTTCTTCAGGAAACGTCAACTACTTATTTTTGCCAGAAGGGAATAGGATTATATTAAAATTTAAAGTATAGTACATCCCTTTTATAGGGCAACCCTTATTACAAACAAGTCCCAAAGAACACAGATAAAAACAAAAAACTATATTCTTTTTGCAATCTTCTTCGTCTCCGGAACCTTCCGCTGGCCGTCGAGTCGTCCCGCAGTGAAGCGAAGCAGACTATCGACGCCGGAACTCAAACCTCCACCCGAGACCAATGAAGTAGTCCAAACATTGGTTCGTCGCATCATCCAACACCCCAGACTCACCTGTCGGGGCGCAACTTGCACACTGAATGGATATCGGTAACAACCTCACAAGCAACGGAGGAAGGGATCGAAGCCATCCCACCGATCTCAACACACGAACATAACCATACCTCATCGAGAGCTCGCCGGAGGTCACGCCGAAGAGGACGCCAGCTCTAGGAACACCCGAGAGGATCAAAAGTCAGTTGGACGTCATCATTCACGACTCCACGAAAACACAACTAAACTACCAGATCTACAAACCTAACAACTACTTCCTATACTACATGCATCATTGGGCGTCAATTCACTAGTTCTCCACCAACTCCGACGGCAGAGAAGCCGCTAGAGGAGAAGAGAGCCAACGATCTCTGGGGTCATCTTCTCTCTAAGGGGGAAAGAACGGGAGTGTGGCGACACTATGAGAGTTCTGTCAACTACTTATAGTTGCGCATTAGCAAATCTGACATTTTATGTAGTGGATCTAACATTGGTCTCCGGCAGTTCTAACTTATGTAGCATTCGATATATATATATGTATAGTTGTCTGTTACCTGATGCCTAGTGTAGTTCATCGTACAACCACATCTTGCAGGGACGGCCCATGACTCCGTAATGAGATTGTCATGACTTTCAACACCAAAAGGTCACATTTCGATCTCAAATTTTGAAATCCACTATTTTTTTTTTCAAATTTCAATCAAGAAATAAATTTCCAAACTTTCAGTTGAAGGAATCTACTGCCATCCCATTAAGAAAAGTACCACTATGCTATTGCAGTTAAAAGCAACTAGTAAAATAAAAAATCAAAAAATATCTAAGAAAACTACAAGAATATAAAAAATCAAAGCAACTAGTGCCAATTGCCAAGTGACATGAGTTCAAAGCCTGAACAAAAAATATCTCAACTCACAATCCTCGTAAAATATTTTATCTAGCACCTCATAGGAAAAAAATAGCTTACGTTCTCTTAAAAGCTTTAAGAAAAGCTGTGTATGTATTGTTTTCTTAACACTTAATATAGTCCCCAGACTAATCCGTAGCCTTTAACAAAGTTGGCATGTAGAAATATCACAGAAGAGCATAATATAACTGGGTAAAGGTAAAGGGAGGAAGATGCCTTCATGTAACTAAGTAAAATTTCGTTCTCAAAACAAAAATAAATGAAAAGGAACAACGCTAACTGCTGTTATCAATCTGGACTGCCGTATCGTCCTGGGCTCCTGGCAATTGGCTTTGTTACTTTGATATTATAGAGCTAAACGTACACCAAACGCCCACAAAGTTGAATTAAAGAAGCGACTGTCTCCAGCAGTAATATATAAAACCAAGTCATTGTATATACAGAAGCTCAGTGCTTTTATTACCAGATGTTTCCTTTCATACAAAGTACATAGATTTCCCTGTAAACTTGTATGCCCCCTCATCTTTTCATTTCCGCAGCAAATAACTGATGCCATTCCTTTCTTGACAAGCTGGATCAAATGGACAGGAGGATGACTGTTGTTTTCCCAAAATCTATTTTCAATCAGACATCACACCACACGCCCTCCTTGATCAGAGATCCTCGATTCATTGTCTGAATCTTTGGCTCAGAGAGCCATTAAGGAAGTTCTTTGATCCTGACATCTTATCGATCTTCCATGTGTTATTACTTAAACTCAGCTGAGGATTTGGGAGATGGCCAATGCAACTAATACATCCTAGAAGCTCCATATTGAACAGCATTGACCTTGTTGTAGCCACCTCCACCTCCAACGGCAGCAATGCCATTAAAAGGGGCGATTCCCTGAATCATGCTAGACTGCAACGCAGCTCTTTCTGCGACATCAGCTTTCGGGACACCTTTCGGTATGTAGTAGGAAGACCTCAAGTCTGGAGACATCTGTGGCACAACCTTGGCATCCATGAAACGCTGTGTTGGCTGGTACTGCATACGATCTTTTTCAAGCTCCTGTTGGAGCTCTCTGTCTGAGTTGTCCGACTTTTGGTGGTAGGTGTATGCCGACAGGTTGGCTGGAGGAAGTACTGGATTCCTCGCCACCCTTCTTTGATTGTATGGATCAACAGCAGCCGAGTTCTCAAATGGTATTACTGGGCCAACCACTCTTCCGGGTCTAGCTGGAAATTTTTCAGAAAATAAAGTTATATTAGAATGTGCCGTTTGAAGAATGAATAATGGATACTTTATTTAGGAGAAATTACCACCTGTTGGAATCCTTTGGGGAACTTGGGAAGTTACGTTTGGAGGAATCGGATTAGAATGAACTGTAGTAGTCCTGCAAATAGCAGATTAAAGGTCAGCAGCCAATATCGAAGGCAATCCCTAACTAATATATCCACAAATGATCAAATTTGTAGAGAAATTCCTGCCCTTTGATTTCACAGTATGACAAGGTCATCAAATATCAGTCCTTTAAACATCCAAATATGAGCAATTTAGTTTACTCCCAAGAAACTAAAAATTATTGTACCCATTTTTTATTCATGCATTAAGTTTTAGCAAAAAGCAGATATAGCAGCATAAATCATGGAAGAACTGTGAAAATGTTCACCTTGGGAGTGAAATGTGCTTCCTGTCTGATGATGGGATGAGTGCCCCACTCTTTCCTCCATTTTCCTCCAACATAGCAAATTGCCTCCGGAAATTGTCAACAGCACTGCATAATGAAAATTAGGCACAATTAAGGGAGCCTCAGACATAAGCATTAACAGTTGGCAGCTGGGAATAAACAGAAAGGAAAATGGGAAGAAAGATTGAATACCTAGGATACAGAAAGTTTGTTTTTTCAGTTCCGTTCATGTAATCCTCGAGAAGTTGAGGATGATACTCCAATATCTCATGGAATATAAGTTCCTTGACGTCCTCTTTGGTCACCTTTCTTCGTTCAAACTCGAACTCCATTTTCGTTATTGGCTGGCATGATGGTTCTCTCTCTACTTTCGCGAGTCCTTTAAAATATGGATCAGCCAACGCCTGATTATGAACATCAATGGACAAAATAACATTATTGGAGTGACTTTTAAGTCATGATGACTGGGTGCATTAATCAAGTAGAAGTAGAAAATATGATTTTCAAGTCAACAGTTCAAACATTTACCTCTTCAGCAGTTGGCCTATCCTTGGGGTCAAATGCTAAAAGCTTCTGCAGAAGTTTAAGTGCAGCAGGATCTGCTTTAGGGAACCTCTCAGAAAATGGTACTGGTTGTTTTTTCCTCATGCTACTCAAGTACCTCCTTGCCTTCTCATTCCGAATCTACAGTAGCCAAAGGAATGAGGATCAATGCTTGACATAATGACATCTGCGGACAGTTTACTTTGGAACAGTAGGCATGAATGAAAAGGCATACCCTGGAAACTGTATCAAGCGATGGAGTACCCAAGAGATCAGTCATCAAATCTAACTGGTGGACCACATTTTTTCCAGGAAACAAAGGCTTCCCTGTTAAGATCTCCGCAAAAATGCAACCAATACTCCATATGTCAATAGCTGGTGAATACTGCATAGAACAACGAAATGAACATCCTGAATTCAACAGAGAATAAATTTAAAGAACAAACAAAGCAGAAAATAATTGATAGCCAACATGTTACATAAATACAATTAACGTTAGCCACTTGTAGACAACATTAGCCCCTAAATAAGAACTGCACGTTACTGCAAATGCTACTTCCCGCACCTAACCAAATATTGCTACAGCTTATCTGTGATTTTTCAATGAAAGCAATACCTACTAAAAGGTGCCAATGCCATCTAGAATGTTATTGTTCTGTAGAAGAATGCAGCTCATGAACAAACAATTTGGAAGGAATGGTCATTGGTATGCCGGCTGGTAAATAGCGAAATGAGAATCAGATGAGATGAATTGTCAATGTAAAATCACATTCAGCTATTGAACACTGGGCGTAAAAGGGATGTGATAACTTCAGCACAGCAGGAGAAATTAACATATAGGTCATATAATCAAGATATTTAATTTAAGTACACCAATTGGCGGATAGAAAAGAGCGGAAGAGAAGGATAAATGTATGATCAGAACAGATTCAGAGATATATCAAGTTTCAAAGGAGTGGCAAACTGGCAATCAAATTAAATACATTTTGTAGAGAGCTTGGATGACGCAAAGGTACAAGTAAAATTGGCCAAATATGGCAACATGTATTCCCGTTCATAATTAAAATAGGCCCACAGTCAGGCCACTCAGTTAGAACTAGGGCCAATGGAGGAAGATCTCTGATACTGCTTACTATGATCATTGTATATCTGGCAAAAGCACATTATGCATAACCATGAATAGTTGGTTCCAGATGAGTTGTCATGGCCATTTTATGATTTTATCAGCATAGGCAAGTTCAATAGGCTCCAGTTGTAGTATGAAGATACAAGAGTTCAGTTGTGCGATATTATACATAGAAAAGGAAGTCCACAATGGTTTGGAAACAAAAAAAAAAAGGATCTTCGTAGTGCATCACAGATGAAGAGCACATCTGCACATGGGCACATTGTATAGGGAGACAACAGAGTTTTTTTTGCTTCTATCGAAAGGTGCGTAACAGTATAACGTGGTAGCACAGCTTGTTCGGTGTTGGCATAAGGAATGTTCTGAAAGAAAGTAGCACTGCTCAGGAGCCCTATACGGGAATGTGCAGATAGATTACCTTAGAAAAGAAAGATCCGCACAGCTCAGGAGCCCTATACCATCTTGTAGCAACATAATCCTGAAAAATTTGCGAACAGAGTATGAGAATGGAGCAGGGAAAAGTATACTTAAATATGAATCTAATCTGTCAAACAAAGTGCTATATGAATCTAGTCTAGCAAAATCTACATACCGTCCAGAATACTGTTGTAGGAGTGTCACTGAATGCCACTCTTGCCAATCCAAAATCACATATTTTAAGTTTACAGTTAGCATTGGCCAATATATTCTTTGGCTTCAAATCACGATGATAAACATTTGCTGCAATCACATAAACTTATAGTTAGACCATATCCAATAGAGATAAAACACGCATGTATCAGTTCCGGTCCTTCTGGAAGATCTAGCAAATAAGCATGCAGATCGAAACCGGTACTGTTGATGGCTCAACAATGAACAGCAGGAGGTAATTACGATAACTTCGAAGGTGTAGTTGGTGTATACAGAGAGTTAATACGAGCTGAGTGTTCATATATTCAACAAAAAGTGCAAATTAGAGTGGATGAACAGAACAATCAACAACAAGAGCCTTAGTTAATGGATTAGCGGTAAAGTGATATTTAAGTCCTATCAGAGCATAATGAAGGACCAACACTAAAATCCTGAATGGAACTTGTCCAAATATTTAGAAAAAATAAATGGTCCCTAGACACTTAAAGAAGATTATGATAATCATAAAGATGAAAACTGTACTCTAACTAAAACGTCATTTTCTAAAGAGAACATACCAGTATGAATATATTTCAGTGCACGAAGCATCTGATAGAGAAAGAACTGATGATGCTCTTTGGTTAAATCATCATTAGCCTTGATGACCTGGTGGAGGTCTGTATCCATTAGCTCAAACACAACATAGATATCTTTGAAGTCCCTCCTTGATGGAGGTAACATTATATGCTTGATCTCAACTATATCAGGATGCCGTAATAACCGAAGTAATTTGATCTCACGGAGGATCCGGGCAGCATCAGATAAGTGTTCAAAGATATTGTGTATTTTCTTGATTGCCACCTTGTCACCGGTATGTTGGTCAATAGCTGAGCAAACAACACCATAACTTCCTTTGCCAATGACTTCTTGGATTTTGTATCTATTAGCATCACCATATTCACTGAAGAATTCCATCTCTGATGAACCCTGAGCAAAGTTTAATATACTGAGTTAACGCTATTCAGCAAAAAAAAAACTAATAATACGAAAAGAAAGAACATGCGATGAATAAAACACAAGGCCCACTTCAACTGAGTAGAAATGTAGAATCTGCTTCAAGAACTAAACTCAATGTCAGGTATCCCAGCCTTCGCCCCTTGGCCAGAAAGAATAGCATTAGAAAAAGTTTGGATTGTTCTTTGGATGATCCTAGAGTGATCATACATGCTACCTTCAGTATTTGCACGAAACAACTTTGAAGAGAATAGTGTGACACTAATCCCAAGATTTTCAAATATATCACTAGAATGTTCTCTCCTTTTTTTGCAAAGAATAGAATACTGAATATAACAATCAACAAGAAAACAGCTTCAGATTGTGTGAAGCTTGGCAATTAAGCTTGCTTCTTAGTTCCTACTGAAACGACAACTGAAACAGCAGACTCGTATCTACTTTCAACTAACTCACAGAGATTATGGCACAAACAGCAACTGGACACTGATAGTTTATGGATCAGAAGCATAAAAAAGGTAGCTACACCTTCCCTCCGACGCAACCCTCCTTTGTCTCCAGCAATGAGCAGAGCATGGGCTGATCAAGCGTAAAGACAAAATATTACTCGCAGAAGTCCAACAATGACTCTTTAAGGAAGTGTTCTTGGGCATAAAACCATCTCAATCAACATGCCTCCTGAGTGGGCACAGAATATATTGCTAAGCTAATCCACTGGAACAAATTAACATGATTGGCCATCCTTTTCTTCCAAAGAAAAGAAGTTAAGAGAGACCACATAATGGATTATGATAAACACGTCTACGCAGCGAATCTAATTCCGCATTTGCGATACCTCTAAGTCGCAACTGAACCAGCTTTTTTCTGGCCTGTTATGTCGGATTAGCAGGGGTTGGAAAAGGCCTGACCAACCCTTTGAGGAGCAATTTGTATTAGGCAGAGTTGGAAAAGTTGCAAATGATACCATTTGCCTTTGGAGGCACAAAAAGAAGAGTGCCCAACACCAGAAGAGTGGAGATATTATCAAGAAGGAAAAGCACCCACTTGCAAATCCAACAGAGAACCTTCTGGTAATTCAGAAAACTTCCGATCCAGAAGAAAGGAGGAAAAAAATCTCTTCTGCAAACGCACGAACCTGGACTGTGGCGACTCCACAGCTCAAATCCACTTACAACTCTATGTGATGATCCACAAGGAAGACGAGGAAAAGTTGAAGAAAACAATGGCGAGAGTAAATCCTTACGGCCATGCGCATCCGGGGACACAAATTTTCAGGAAAAAGCACTCTTTTTCACATCAACCACGATTTCATAGCTGATAACCTTCCCAAGGCCAACCCGGCAGGCCAACCGATCTCCAAACGCCAACAACCCACAAGACCGCGCGTCCACCCGGACCCCAACCACCCCGCAAGAAACAACAAAACTCCCACCGACAGGCCCTGCTCCTCACCTTCCTCCGCTGCTGCTGCTGCTCCGCCTGCATCGCTCACCGCTCCTCCGCCAGCGAGTGTACCCGCATTTGCCCCTCCGCGGCGCCGCATACAACGCCCGCCTCCCCGCGCGGCCGCACAGGGGGACAGATCCGTCTCCCTGGATCGGACCAGGGCAAGGCAGCCGGAACCAACGCTCGCCCGCTCCGTGGCCCCCTGCTGCAACTGAGCGACTCGCGGCGAGGTGGTGTGGTGTGGCGCTCGGTTCGGTGTTTGTGTTGTTGGGTCGCGGGGCGGTCTTGAAACAGACGTGCTATTTCTTTCGCACGCCGGTGCGAGGAAACGCAACTCCGTATCTGTGCAACTACTAGGCTACTAATATCTCATCTATCACTTTTATTTAGTACTCATTTATTTATTTATTTATTTATATATTATATATATATTTTTAATATTAATCTCAATATAAATAAATAATCCTGATAAATTATACATTCACAGAATTTTCGTGTTCGCCTGTGCCGTATGAGCTACATATGGGCAAGTTCGAAAATGCTACGGTAACCACTCGGTTAGCGGTCAATTTGATCGGCACAGCATTTAAAAATCGAATGAATACCGATCAAACTTAAATTCAAAATAAAGAAATCACAATTTTAACAAAATTTAACTAAATTCTATCGAATTTTACTAGATTATTATTATACGGTTACCGATCCCAGACGTTTCTTGACTAAAGCTGGTTCCGCCCCTGCTGTGAACCCTGCCTGTGGGTCAATTTCGTGATCAGCAGCGGGCTTCTCTTTTCTTTTTCTTTTTTGACAGCGGCGCGGTGGGGTTACGTTCCGTGGCCCGCCATGTGGGGACGGGACGCCGCGCGGACGACGGCTCCTGCCCCTCGCCAGTCGCCCGACGTGATTTCGCGGAGCCGGGACGTGCAGACTGGGCAGCTCGCACGCACAGTCGTTTTTGGATGCGGGTTGGGTTTCGGTGGGCGGCGCGCTGCTGCGTCAGGCGGGTGGAGTCTGGCGTGGTGGGCACCGGGTGCGGGCGGTGTTTCCTTGGGTTTCCGGGCGACTTTCTGGTTGGCGTTTGACCTTTGTGGAAAGTGTTCGGTTTGGTCGGTCCGGCGGCGGCCCGGTAGCCCGGCAGGCAGCGCAGGCGCCGCCTTTTTTTCCCCCTTGGTGTGCGGGTCACATGGGGATCGTTTCCTATGATCATCAGCTGGGTGAAGATGCAAAGTATTGTGCAGGACGAAGCTTCCCCTGCTTTGGGGGTCCTGCCATGATAAGATAACACGATTATCGGTTGGTAGATCTGGATTGCCGCTAACTTCTCCAAAATAATACTCCTACTACGATTGTAATAACATCAAAAGAAAAGAAATAAAAAATATTTCCTCGGTTTACAAATAATTGACAACTTTGACTTTACTATTTAAAGTTTGATCACCGATTTTTTCACAAATACATTAGCGAACATTTATAAGGATATAATGTTATAAAGTATTTTTATAACATATCAAGTGATACTTATATTATATTAATTAAATAAATATTTAAAAATTAAAGTTAGTCAAAAGTATGAATAGTAAAAGTTAAAACTGTCTAGTATTTGTAAACACAGGAAGTAAATAAAACGAAGGACAAAGAGCAATACCTCACCTGCTCCCGATCAAACGTGTCACCGCCGCAAATCCTGTCGTCGCCAATGTGCCGCGAATCTCCAGAATAGTACTACTGCTGCTACTACGATGACAGATCGGTACGGTTGGGTTGGGTGAGAACGAGCCCGAACCTCCCTTGCGTGCATGGCATGTGCGGCTAATCATGCACGTAGGTGCTTTTCTTTTCCCCTCTCTCACTTCTTTTCCGTGCAATTCATACGGGCCCCTTTCTCGCCGAATGCGCACAGATTCCATTTCGTCGCGAATTATATTTATCTCATGCCCCAACTCGGTAAAAGGAGCCACCATCCAAGTTGACTCAAATAATGTTTGCGGAAACGTTCGGTTCTCGGGCTTGGTTTGAACGTGGAGATAAATATTAGTATATAGGTCATATTTGGTACAACTTATGTTTTTGTATAATTTACTTTCTGAAGAATTCTATAAAAAATAGATTATGTTTCTTCGGATTATACAGTTTATTCTTGAAATCTGCTACAGATTCTTATTGTTTGATATAGTTTTTGTGAAATCTTTAAAATCCGCAAGTAGAAGCTGTACCAAATAGAATCATTGTTTGCTGTCTGGAAGTGTGATAAAAAATTACCGTCTTACGAGGTAGCAAATAGTATGAGGGATGGGGGCATGTCGCTCGGTGCGTTAAATCCACGCCCAGATTGAATGAGCCATGCATCACATCTTTCAGAAACATTTTACTCATACAACTTCACCCTAAATCTCTCTTGCGCATAAACACACGCCCATTCTTTCTATCGAACATGCATGCCGATAGATGTATCACCAGTTATTAGGCTACAATTTTGTTAACAAAGGATGGTACTTTTTCATAGGTTCAATTAATATAGATTGACAATGGTGGCTTAGAAGGGGGGGGGGGGGAAACAAGCGATCCAATCCTTTTTTCTTTAGACGATCGACTGTGTATTATTGAGAACTCAATAATGTTACCCGGTCTTTTTCCTCTAGAAGACTAGGTGTAAATGAGAACTCAATAATAATGTTAAATTATGAAGAGACAATGATTTAGACAATAATTGTACTTGTTTGATTGCTAAATTCTTCCAGCGATTGTTTTCATGGAAGATTGGAAGGGAAAAGGATGACGCGTTCTTATGGTTCATATATCTTCAAAATGTTTACAATATAGTTCATTAGTTCTAGAGATAATGAATATCATAAAATAAATACTGCCCTTCTGCTATCAGCAAAACTATTCCATGTTCTGTTGAATTTCCTGGTGAAGTGTAACAAAAAGAGTTTAATTAGTTAACCTATTTACCCAGAAATATAGAAATAATTCTTCGTACTAGCTGGTGTACCAGCCACATCTGTACTTGAGCTGATCAATTTTGTTTCGGAGATATTATTCATACCTCAGCTCCAGGAAAAGTGTCTATAAAGTTGCACCTGTAGTCCTCTGGCGTGCAGTACCATGCAGTACACATTTGACACGATTGTTCCATGTGCAATCTTTGTTTTTAGGGAAAACTGCAAAAACCCCCCCAAAAGTCACTTGGATTTTGACTTTCCCCCCCAAAAGTTGTTTTGTTGCAAAAAGCCCCCCAAAAGTTTGACTTTGTTGCAAAAAACCCCCTAAAAATTCAAAAAAATAAAAAAATCATTAAAAAATTCTAAAAAAAACTAGAGACAATTCTAAGACCTTCTGTGAAATTTGTTTTCAAAAATAATATCCTTTGCATCATATTTCATGGAGAGGAAGTTTGGAAAAAAAGAAAAATGTGCAGCTCATTTATTAACTCATGTTATTTTAACTTTGTCATGTCTACCATTATTTTTCCTACACAAATAATTGTTTAAGTAAACTAATAAAAGTGGTTTCACTAATTTTGGGGGTGTTATGGATTAGTTATGAATTAATCTATCTGCAACTCATTTACTGAATCCTGCACGTTACAATAACTATTTCAAGATTTCATGTATTTTTACAAGATAGAGGATCATGTAAGAAGACTAAAAAATTTTGTTTCATGATTTTTGGATTAGTAAATAATTAACTATGCATTTAACTCGAATTAATAAATGAGTTGCACGTTTTTCTTTTTTTTCAAACTTACTCTCTATGAAATATGATGCAAAGGATATTATTTTTGAAAACAAATTTCACAAAAGGTCTTATAATTGTCTCTAGTTTTTTTTAGAATTTTTTGTGATTTGTTTTAAATTTTTTTGAATTTTTAGGGGTGTTTTTGCAACAAAATCAAACCTTTGGGGGGTTTTTTGCAACAAAACAACTTTTGGGGGGGAAAGTCAAAATCCAAGTGACTTTTGGGGGGTTTTTTGCATTTATCCCTTGTTTTTATGTAAAGTTGGTGGGGGGTTCCATTGGTCAAAAACTAACAAATTTTTTTCATCAAGTCTATCGTTTGAATTGCAGAATTTGTTGGAACGTCAGATTAATTGATTTAACAAAAAGGAGTCCAGTCAAATTAAGCTGACTGTGTGGCTGCGTCACGTCTCTTGCTGTTCAACAAGTTTTTATTCGGAACCGATGACAAATTAAATTATCCACTGTCACGTACCGTACACACAGGAATTTATGTGTAGGTAACAAACTGCAGCTAGCTAAATACAAGTACGTTAGTGTATCAAGTGTTTTAATTGTTAAAATTACTAAACGTGGGTTTTGTGTTGCGAAGAGAGTAATATTTACTGGACATCTTATCAATCTCTCCAGATAAAATTGATCAACACCAGTGACATTTTCGCCACATTAAAAAAATAGAATGGGTGTATATATATGATTAGCATCTGAAAGCTCCATTTTTCATCCTCCTGCCTTTGTCATTTGCGTCATTCTCCTATGTTTAAGCAAACAACATTATTTAGCGGGGTGATATATGTTGTTGAGGTATAAGTCCACGCACGGCTCCGTCCCTCGACATTGCACGGTTGCACGCGGTCGATCGAGTCAATCTACTAATAATTAGGCGCATATGCGTCACAGGAAAACGTCGTAGTCTCAAATATAGCATCTTGCATTGGCTTCTATGGCACCAGTGAAGCACTCCAAGGGGTAAACAAACGGTAGAATCAAGGCAACTTGCGCTCTGGATTAGCAGCGGATCCATACCTTAATTTTTAGGTACGGAAGAGAAAGAATAAGAGAAGAAGAGAAGATGAAGGGGATTGAAGGGAAAAAAAGAAGAAAAATATGGAGGAGGAGAAAGAAGATAGCCTTTTAATTTTTGTCATTGGATCTACTTGGTTCTTAATCAACATTTCATGAGTGTGAGTGGATCACCGTATGTTATGGCACCTATTACAATATAGATCAAAATTCTCTTATTTCAGCACGATGAAGTCACGAATAAACAGTGAAATATGAGATAATAAATAATACTATGACTTCAAACAGTGTAGCAAAATATGCTGTAGCACAAGTACTGTAGCAATACTGTAACATCGAATAGGATTCGTCCGTTCAAATTCAACTATTCACGTCAATTTGAAGTCGCCACTATTAGTACTAACCGGTGAAGTGAGGAGAACCAATTTCATTTCGATACTACATTTTCAGTAACATGGCACGTGATGGCCCCGTTACCACCACTAGCCCTTTGTTTTCTTCTCTATCCAGCTCCAGTCCAATGTCACATGCTGCACCCGGGCAGATCTGTCGCTGTACTCGAAAAGTGGAGTCCCCATCCCAAGGCTCAGCCCCATCTCGAGTTCACCGTTGGTTGCATCGGCTCATGAGAGCTAGCTAGCTACGATACAGCCTACGATAGGCAAGTCGGTCTTGTCACCTTGTACTCGCCGTTGATCCTGCGGAAGCGGGCACGGCGGCGAGGGCACGGCCGGCTACTTGCGGCGCGCAAATTGGCGGAAGCGGACGGTCGATCGATCAAGCCAAATGGACCGTGCGCGTCGATCGTTTTTTTCTTTTGGTCGTCGGACCAGCAAGACGACGACGTCGCGTTCACCGTGCCGTGCGTAGAACAGTGGATTGGGAGCCGGAAACGAGAGGCTTGACCGGTGGGAAATACAAGTCCAAATGACTCGTGGATGTATGACTTAAATCGGTCATTTATCTATTTTATCTGATATTTATTTATTTATTAATTTTTATTAATTTTATATTTTTTCTTATCTACCTCTTAAACATGAATATGTGCGTAAATATCTTATCTGATATTTAAGTCATGTGTGCGCAAGAGCTTATGAAAATTTTGTCTTCGCCCGTGGGAAATTTTGCCTTAGCCTTGCCGGTTTTCCTCCATCAATCGTTCGACGTATTTAGCTGCTTTTGACTGGTTAACCTTTTACATCAACGAAATGATTGGTAACCTTCTGAATGCGTTGGTTTAGTTCCAACCCTTTCATAAATATATATATTTTCGAATGAGGTCAAGTTTATAGATAAATTGGAAGCACATTACAATCTTCCCTTAGGAACCTCCCTGAGCACAATCGAGGAAAACATATCAGACTCCGCCGGAGCAAGCCTCAACGACTCGAAGACATGAAGAAACACCCAAGAGAGCTGACGTATCCCCCCAAATGCAGCTACCCTACCAACAAACCTAACACGGATGTTGGTGAGCTCAAGTAGGCCGAAGACGCTACCGGAGAGGAGGAAGACATAGGCACAGTGCACTTCCCAAAGTTGCTGCAAACTCCTCGCCGCCAACTCCCGAATCCAGCGCTTCTCAAACCAACTACTGCACACCGGTGAAGTGATGAGATCTGCGGGCGCCCTACCTCTACACAAACATACTAAACACAAAGACATACACATACGTATCGACATCCGCAGAAGCACCGAGAAAAGAACAAATTGTGCCAATGAATCGGCAGCGATACCTGGCCAAACTCCAAACGGTAGCCTCATCGCTTGGCTGGAATACCGCGCGTCGAAGCCTCCGAGCGAGACGAGTAGGCCCCCGCGCATAGTCACGCACTCGTTTGCACCTTACTCGCGCATAGAAGCCCGACGCGACCGACAAGGGAGGCGCAGACCCGATGGGAGGAGACGAGGAAGGAGAACCCGACGCGCGCCAGCGGCAACCGTGGCGAGCCCACGACGGCAGACAAACTTGAGGCTAGGATGAGGACTAAGTGGCCGACACTCTCCACCCTCCCTCCAGTGAGCTCGTCGGGAAGGAGGAGGGAGGGGCCGCATCTTGGAGACTTTCTTCGCCGCTCTCAACTGTAGCAGGGAAAGCAACCCAAATGGAAGACAATCACTGCTATGATGTTTTTGTGTATTGATGTGACATTCTTGACCGGCCACAGAAATGGAGGGAAACCTGCAAAAAAAATCAGCTCGTAACCTTTTCAGGAGTAGCTAGGTTAAAGAAGATATTATTGTAGGTTACATGGTCGGCACGACGATTATTGATTAAGGCATGTCACCAAATGAGGACGATGAGAAAAAGGATATGATGCTACATAGATATGTCATAGCTGTCTAGCTCATTTATCGCTCTCTAGATATTAATCCAAAATTGTTGAAACACGCTACTCGGAATCCCAAGTTCGATCGGCAATTAACTCGCGCCATCGGCCAAAACTTTTCGCCTACAGAAATTTTGATCTCACTGTTGTTGACTTGTTATTTCATTCTTTGTAACCTATTGAGCTCCTCTTTATCAATATAATTGGTAATTCTCTTGCCGATTTGTTTCAATAGCATATGCAGAATCTCACATTTTACCCACTCAGTTTTTTATAATTGCAAATTTAAGTTAGTGCAACCCCTGTGGTATAATATGATACATTTAAACGTTATATATGTCAACATTATTGGTGAAAGTGTGCATACGAGATTTGTGAGCACAATTCTTCCTAGGATTTGTATGATAACTTTCGCTTAATACATACTTGACTAGCTGGAAGCTGGTGGAACAATTTTCTACTTAGAATGCAATCGCACAAATAAAAAATTGCACACCGACATGTCGTACCAAAGTACTCGTGGTGGCCCTAGATAGATGCCCGATTGGAATTTTGTGAAAAATGATTCCACAACAAAGCATCAGGGCTCTGGGGTAACATGAGCAAGCAATTGATCATCATAACTCAGCAAGCATGACGTGGACACTCCCAATAGGCATGGCACCTCCATCCAATAATTGAGAGTGGAATTAGCCTAAATGGCCCCACACATGCCTCTGTCGGTCAGGATGATTGGCCAGTATTGCTGACATACATATAATGCAATAGCTGCACTACTGCGTGATCTTTTCTTTTTATAATGCCCACTAATAATTGTTCATTGTTCATGCTATGGACATGTCTAGAATAATACCATTAGTAGATCACTAGTGACATGGAGCAACACTGTAGAGCGATGGGTGTATCACTCCGAAGTAAATTTTATAGGATCATATTCTACGAAAGAACTTTCTCCTCCGTGATGACACGTGTCTACTTCTTCTCTCCTCTTCAACCTAGTCATTAGATCATGAAATTGATAGCATGGATGGGGTCTCACGAGGGTTTTTCTCAACTTGATCCTATAGAATTTGCTTTCGCATCACTCTATGCAGTGTGAATTTCACACACACGAACAGTTACATGCTGAATATAGCCACCGCGGAAGTCAAGAATATGATCATATCTCGTGTTTTTTCATAAAAAAAATAATATCTGCACAAAGTTTTTCTAATGTTGAAGTATAAGTGAATTGCTTATTTTTCACCATCAACTTAGTGTTTTCGATGAGTTGATCGATGCATAAGTAGCTCAATATGTAATCAGAGCTAGATGTCTCAGCTTCAAATCCTAGCCGACACAATTAAATAAAAAACCACTATTATAGAATGGGTCAAAAGTAGAGTCCCATCAGTGTCGGTTCAACAAAAAACCACAATAAAAGATGGATCAATGCCGGTTCTTAAACTCCCGCGTGCGAACTATAGTGGAATTGCTAAGAACCGGCATTGATACGAATGTACCCGAAATTTATATTAAATGGTGTTTTGGCTCAACTCGCGTTCGTTCGGCTCAGCTCATGTCCTTTGTCTCTTCGTCTCCTCCCTCCATCCCTCTCCACCTTATATCTTCCTCTCTCTCCCTCCCTCTACCTCCGAAGAGCAGTAGCCCACTCATTGAGAGCGTCAAGCTCTGCGAGCTCCTAGCCGCCACTCTGGCCTCCTCTCTCTCTCTCGAACTGGATCTCCTCATCTCTCCTAATTTAGAGGTGCCACCATCCTCCTCCTCCTCTCTCTGTCCCTTACCTTTTTTCTTTCCTTTGCAGCCACAAGCGGACTCGGGCGGCGGGCGGCTCGGGCGCAAGAGAGGGCAAAGGTCGGCCTCTGAGCGATGTGCGGCTCGGGTTTAGGAGTGGGCGAAGGCTAGCCTTTGAGAGGCGGCCTCCGCGCGGCGTGCGGCTCGGGTGCGGGCGGCTCGGACGCAGGAGTGGGCGGAGGTTGGCCTCTGAGCGGCGTGTGACTCGAGCGCAGGAGCGGCGTGCGGCTCGAGCGCGTACTGGATCTCCCTCTTTGCATTCTTTCCATTCGATTTTATTGTGTTCTTGTGTTTGAGATGAGTATATGGATGATATTGTGTTCTTGTGTACCAGGAGAGATAAGTATTTGTATGAGATGAGTATATGAATGAGATTGTGTTCTTGTGTACCAGCAAAGATGTATATATGGTGAGATTGTATTCTTGTGTTTGAGATGAGTATATGGTCAGAGCTAGCGATAGGAGCGGTGGCGGCGGGAGCGACATCTGAGCCAGCTCAGGTACCACCATTTTTCTCCTTTTTATTGCCTGAAAATAGCATTTGTGCTGGGTGAACAACCAGTACTAATAGTTGACACTATCAGTACCAATTTAAGAGTGCCGGATTTAAGAGTGCCGGTTAAAAAACTGGTAATAAAACCGTTTTTCAATCGACAATAATAAGTCTTTCTGTAGTTGTGAATCGTCATCTTTTATAGGACTGATAGAGCTTTCACGTGAGAGTATAGAAGAATAAGTGAATTGCGCTCGTCTTCACCATCAGTTTAATCTTTTGAATGAGTTAATCGGTGCATAGTAGTTCAACGCCCGGCCATTTAACTTCACTGGTATATAGCACTAACGAATTATAAGAAACACACCCAGAAAAAACCGTGGAGCTCCGAAACTGGAACAGTAATAAAGCATGTTTAGGTTAGTGTCAGGTGCCTAGATTACCCTAGCTCAAACTATCATTGGGCCGCTGAATCCAGCACATGGTCCGCACGCGCTTGGCAGCATGGTCGATGGTGGCTTTCTTGGCATTATCCACTTGACAAGCAGCACCGCTGAGAGGGAAAGGGAGGACCGTGCCCGTGCATAATTGACTCAGGAAGTCGTCGTCGCGTATTCAGTGGAAATCCATAGCATGCACCCACTAAACCCGTGGGATCCTCTGTAGTAACTACAGATGTATTAATAGTCACTGATATGTGAATTTGGATTCACGTATCAGTGACTGTTAATGTATTCGGGCCTACGTGTCTGTGATTGTTAATGCATCTGCAGTAATCCCCATTAAACATGCTAAAGCTACTGTTATGTTCCCTATGTACGTTTAATAATATTACCTTTGTTCTTTTTTATTTGTTCTTATTGACATTTCACGATCTTTAAAATATAAATTTTACCATAATTTTTTATAACTTTATATTTGTATTTTTACTAAAATATTTGTACGAACAAAGCTAGCGATATAATTTTTATATAATCAATCTTGACAACTTTAGACATATTAGTGGTCAAATATTTGGAAGTTTGACCGTATAGATTCTAAAAGATAAATAAAAAAGAACAGAAGGAGTATAAGACATATTTTAGTTTTAAAAAGTCATTAAAATTAAACTTTAGCTGTTAATTTATCTTATAATATGTTATCAATTACTATAAAATCAACATCATATTAAAAATACTTTTAAATACAAATATATTTAAACAAATTTTATATATTAAACATGCATATAATTTGATTAATTGTCGATTAAAACTTATAAAGTTTGATTTTTTTAAACATAATACGTTTTATATTCTGAACGGAGGGAGTAGTACTTACACAGTAGTAGCATTTTGCCGACGAATTCTTTGTTCGTGCTTTCATTCCTCTCAAAGAAGGGAAAAGTTCCTGCAAATTGCTGCATATAGCGACTCTACACGGACACATCTCAGCTTGCGATTTCTGAAACCGAGCATTTCTCGTGGAACCCTGCTTCTTCTCGTCGCCAAAGGTGGCACGTGTATGCAGTTTCATGGCATGCGCATGTTAGTAATTGTTTGGTGTACGCAGCTGTAGCAGGCAGACGAGGATGGGGCCGATCAAATGGCCCATGAGACGGACGCCATTTTCTGGAAGATCCAGTCATCCAAATGGACGAAGACAAGCAAGCGTCCATTTCCCTCCCTTATCGAATGAGCGAATGCGTGGAGTCCCCAGTTGAGCCCCATCAACACCTTTAAACCAACAGACATGCAGGACAAAGCACACACAAGCCTAGCTAATTGTAGTTACAGGCCAGATTGCTCTTAACCTCCTTTCTAAGGGGGAAGGAAAAAGAACTCTCTCTCTCTCTCTAAAGGTCATAAAGTAACTGTGCAAGCTAGCTTATCGACTGATATTGGCTATCTGGGTGCAGAACAGCATGGCAACTAATTACTTCTGGGCTAAGTAATCTGCAACTACACGCCCATGGTGTTTTCCCTCCAAAGGGTGAATCTGCAGGTTCCCTGGCGCCAATCCAAACAACAGATATCAGCCACTACTCGAACTGTACTCCATCGATGGAGTACAGTTCAAGTACAGTGACTGATGACAGTAGACTCCACAGGGAGTGCATAGACATTAAAGCCAAATGAAATCGATCAGGACGGGCAATTCAGCATGGCAGGTCGACCTCAGCTAGAGCTAGCTAGCTAGCTATTCGTCTGGAAGCTCTACAAACCCTAAATATTAGATCGCCGCACGGACAGGCACGGCAGAAGCGGCAGCGACAGGATCGGGCAGCATATGAGCATGCATGGATCCACATCGATCAGAAAGCCTATCCACTTGCATGCGAAGCAAAGCTTGGCAAGTGTGGCTGTGGAATGCCTGAACCCCGCCGTTCCCTGCGTGCGGGACCACCTGCGAATTCGCTCGGAAAGGGAACGTTAGGAGCGGGCCATGGCCTGCCTGCCCGCCTGCCAGCAAGAGCTGGCCATGGCACAGAGAAGATGCAGTTGCAGTTGCACTTTGGGAGCTAGCCCCTCTTGGTTTGCAGTTGCTTCTGTGTTCTTGCCCTCTCGACACTGCCTAGAAAGTAGAAACGCGCTATGTGCACAGAGAAGCAGTGCCAATGCAACTCTCTAGCTTGTTTGTGTGTTTGGCGCCTCCTTCACTGTCCCAGGGATCATCTGGTCAGCTACTTGCATACGTGTATGATCTACAGTGGCGGGCTCAAGATTTTCAATTTGGGTGTACGTACCAGCACCGTAGCCGACTTCGTGCCTCGCCTTTTCAATTTTCAACATTTCTCATATATAATTTGAAAATAAATCCAGCACCGTAGGAAGTCACAAGCTGCACATGTCACCCTGCATCAAGAACAATTCAGTAAGATTAGTGAATAATTTACCAAGTTTAGTGTAAGCACAAAATGAGAATTGCCCTTGCATTGCCACATCACCTTAGAATTCGAAATTACAATTCAACTTTACGGTTCCTCATCTTTTGAAACGCAGCTATGATGATATCATCCTCAACTTGCAAAAAGAAGTCCCGCTCAATAAAAGTGACCAAACAATCATTCATGTATTGACTCCCCATTTTATTCCTTAGCTTATTCTTCACATAAGTCATTGAAGAAAACACTCTCTCAACACTAGCTGTCGCTACAGGAAGAATTAGCACCAATTTGAGAAGCTTGTAAACAACTTCAAAAGTGCCGCTCTTCTTTGTTTCAACAAGCTTAATAGAAAGATCGGCAAGAGTTTTCACATCTTTAAACCTCTCATCCCTTCGCACATCTGCGATATAATTTCTTAATTGATTGGAAAGTTTCAACATTTCATCCTTTGTGAAATCCTTAGGATAAAATTGAGCAAGCTTAACCAAATTCTCCTTATCAAATACAGCAAATGAATCAATATGATTGAATGATGCCATGCAAATAAGTAATTCTGTGTTCACCTCATCAAACCGGTCATTAAGCTCTTGAAGTTGCCTATCAATGACACCCAAAAACATATCAACATGAAAGCGGTGTTTATTTGTAGCTTTACCATAGAACCTTGCAGATCTTCCAACCGGCTTGTAGTGACCATCCATATCAGCAATTTTGATCTTATGTTTCACACAAAAAGAAATGACACCTTGAAGGAAAGTATCCCATCCACCATCTTCCCGCAATAACTGTAATTGTTCCTTTGTGGTATAAACAAGAGAAATAGCATTAACAATATCTTGTTCCCTCTTTTGCAAAGCATTTCCTAAGTCATCTGTGTACCCAAATATTTCTTCCATCAAATGTAACATGAAAACGAACTCGAATGACTCAAATGATGTCAACATAGTTTGAGCCGATATAGCCTCCGTCCCATTATAGTCTTCCCCAATCTTGATAAGAGTTTTTCGAATTGGTTGGTACAAAGCAATAATATGCAATATAGTTTTATAGTGAGATCCCCACCTTGTATCACCTGGCCTTCCCAAACCCATCTCTTGATTCAAACCCTGACCGCTTTCAAGTTCACCCAATTCCAATGATTCAATGATAGACTCAGCTTGAGCCACTCGAAGCATTCTTATCTTCTTACAAGAATTACCAAGAACATTTAATAAATATGAGAGTTGTTGAAAAAACCATTGACAATCACCACTCTCCTTAGCAACAGCAACAAGAGTTAATTGAAGTTGATGAGCAAAGCAGTGAACATAATAAGCAGAAGGAGACTCATCCATTATAAGTTTCTTCAAACCATTAATGTGACCCTTCATGTTACTAGCTCCATCGTATCCTTGCCCACGGACCATAGAAAAGCTCAACTGATGATCCATAAGCAAATTTCCAATTGCAGTTTTTAGTGTTGAAGATGTAGTGTCTTCAACATTGACAACACCAAGAAATCTCTCAACTGGCTTTCCCTTTTTATCAACATAATGCAAGCAAAGAGCCAATTGTTCATTTAGGGACACATCACTAGATTCATCAGCAAGTATCGAAAAATGTTCATTACCAAGATCCTCCATAATAAGCTTAGTAGTTTCCTTGGCACAAGAGCTTATAAGATCCTTTTGTATCTTGTGGTCTATCATTTTACTTTTTTTCGGAGCATTCTTTAGAACCACCTTGTTAACTTCTTGAAAATTATTTGCTAGAAAATTTAAAAGCTCAAGGAAATTTCCTTTATTTTTAGAATCTTTACTTTCATCATGCCCACGAAAAGCCAACCCTTGTCTCAAGAGAAACCTTATGCACCTAAGTGACCATGTCAAGCGGGCTATGTAAAGAACCTTGTACTGTTTGGTTGTTGAAGCAAATGACTGTTCAATTGATGTTTTAGGTTTCACAAAGAAATCATATTTCTCTTGAGCTTGATTGTGGGCACTATTAATATCACCAACATGTTTCCTAAACACCTCTTTATGGTTCCAATTTTTAAATCCCTCATCCACAAAAGCATCTCCACCAGCACGACTATTATCCTTGAACAAATAACAAACAAAGCAAAAGGCAGCCTCTCTATCCACACTATACTCAATCCAATTATAAGTATCAAACCAAGCAGGCACAAATCTACGCATACCTCCAATCATTCTTCTTTCAAAATTATGGTCCCGTGGTTGACAAGGGCCCAATGCAATGAATCCCCTTCTCACCCTATCTTGATCATTGATATCATAATCTGCAATTGGAATCCTCTTCCCAGGATCACGCGGAAGCAAGTCAACATCATAAATTCCATCATCACTGTCATCCACTTGAGCCGCTTCGTTCGCTTCAGCCTCTTCATGAACTGCATCATCATTGTCAGGAATAGGCAATTGAATGGAACTAGGAGATTCAATTGATGTCTTTTTTGACTTTGCAGCTTTACTCCACATGGTTCTCAAATCAATAGTCTTTCTCTTGATAAGCTTCATAGTCGGCTCTAGAGAGAACAAACAATGAGCATATCAATATGTGAGCATGTTGTACAGCTAATGTTAAGCTAAACAAATAAAAAAACAGTATAACAAACAACCTAAATGCTCCTGCATATAGACAATTTTGATTTTTGAGTCACATGTTCAGAACAATTTTCAATTTGTTCATTCACTCAATCACATGTTCATACTTCTTCAATTTGGAAATTGAAATCATGTTCACTTGTTTAGTTCAGCAGAGAGCAAACCAACACATGTTCAGTCCACTCCAGTCTCCAGACATTCACTTTTTAGTTCAGTTCAAAGTTTCAAACCAGCACGGCCAGCACATCTGCACACAGAACACAGCTCTACACTTCTTGATTTCTACAGAGTACAGCCTCTACTTCTTTCTTCTCAAAAAAATGTGTACATACTCTGATTTGCCGCCGCTGCTGTCTGCCTCGTGCCTGCGCATGCGCCTGCACTGGCAACGCGCCCCGGCACCGCCTCGGCCAAGCTCGCGCCGGCGCCTGCACCCGCGCTGCTCCCCGGCACCGCCTCGGCCAAGCCAGCGCCGGCGCCTGCACCCGCGCCGCGCCCTGGCGCCGTCTCGGCTAGGCTCGCGCCGGCCCTTGCAACTGCGTCGCGCCCCAGTGCCACCACCTCGGCCAGGCTCGCGCCAGCGCCGGCGCCTGCACCCGTGCCGCGCCCCGGCGCCGTCTCGCCCTGGCTCGCACTGGCCCCTGCACCCGCGTCGCGCCTTGGTGCCACATCGGCCATGCTCGCGCCAGCGCCGGCGCCTGCACCCGCGCCGCGCCCCGGCGCCGTCTCGCCCTGGCTCGCCCTCCTGCGAGCGCCGCCGCCGCCGCCCTCCATTTTCAGATCTGCAAGCGAGTGCTGACTGCTGAGTGGCCGTTTGGGCGTCTGGCCGAGCCAAGTGACGACCTGGAGGCTGGTCTGGCTGGAGTCCTGGACGGACAGGACGGTGGACCGCGTGGCAGTCGCGTGCGCGTGGTGACTGGTGGTCCTGGACTGGTTTGCGTGCGAACGGGCGAACGGCCGAACGGGCTGCGTGCTGCGTGGGCTTGGGCGAACGGCCGAACGGCCGAAAATTTGGGTGTACATCTGTACACCCATGACCCAACGTGGGCCCGCCCCTGATGATCTAGGAGAAATGTATCTCCGCAATATATTGTGCATTTATGATCTATCTTGACCGTTCATATTTTTTATATAATACTTATCTATCCGTTGATTTTTTTTGGGGAAAATTTTTTATTCACCATTGAAAAAAGTTTTTGTTCCCTCACTGCCATTGAAAAATCTGTTCTTTCTTATTTTTCATCAGTCCTAACTTTCTGTCTTAATCATCACTGCCGTTAATTCCAGAACTAAACGATGTTAAATGGTATGAGAATAGACACATTTGCACCTCGTCCTGAAATTCTGCCTAGTTTCCTTCCATGCCACTTCTAGACACAACAATGCATATCCATAACAAGATGATACAATTAGGCACATAAACGATATATACATTGCGTCAACAAGGACTATGAACAAAAGGTAAATAAACATGGCCATATATATTATCGATAATGTTCACAGACACATGCTAAATAAACATGAGCACGTCACATATATATTACATCACGTACATCAATTGTTCATGGACAACAAGCAAAAGGAGTTGCCATATTACATACACATTACATCAGGTTCTATGGAGAACAAGCAAAATAGAGCTCACATCACATATGGCAGCATGCTTTTTTCAATTGGTTCATGGAGACCAAGCAAAAGGAGCTGACGTCACACATTGCATCTGGTTCATAAACTGAGCCTTCTTTGCTTCTAGTGGCAATTGTAGGGCTAGTTGTTTCTGGCTTTTTGCTTCTTGTGCCCATTGCAGGGCTATCACGCGGCACCTCAAGATTCACCTTCTTTGTCTTCCCTTTAGCCTTTTTCTTCTTTCTTGCCTTGGGAGCAGAAGCAGCAACAAGCAGTTTGTGTTTCATCACTAAAACTAGCACCAAGTACTCAATGGAAAGAGCCTCAGGTTGATTTGAACCATTGCATGACCTGCATTTGATAATTATACGACAAATGAAGCATTTCAACACACATGTGTTAATCATTTACATGATTGATCTTCCAGAATCTAATGCGTCAGCTTTTCCTTTTTTCTTAGTAGAGGTTCAATGTTTTGGCTATGGTTAAAAAGCAAGAGATTTAGAATCTAAAGCAGGTGTGATACAAGCATAAGGACATATGGAAGCACTAATCTTGGTGGAAAATTCATAGAGAGTGTTGGTGCTTCATCCTCAAAAGGGACCATGCTTGTCTCAGTGGACCCTCTTCCTTTTCTTTTGTGGTCCTCTGCATGATTGAAAGTTTAATTGTAACATGTGAAGAAGTGAACATGTAAATTTTTTTAAAAAAATGTAAAGAAGCAAACAATGTATTACCTTACAGCCATCATAGCTGCAATGTCCTCTGGGTCACCTTCCTTGCAAATGCTAATGATGCCCATAGTATTTACAAATAAGGTATTGGTGCTGTCCTTTCTTCCTTGTTGTGGTACCCTTGCTCTCAGTACAGCCTCTGAACCTCTAGTTCTTTCTCCTTCCAGCTATGGCTTTCAAAAGAGGTGGATGCATGAAGAATCCATGGCAAGATTTATGCCACTGGGACTTGTCTGGCAAAGTAGGGATCAGTTAAACATATGCAGCTTAAAACTTCTCTACAAAATAAAACAAGTCCACATAGTTGTCTAGAGGAGCATTGTCAAGGGAGGTGATGAATGCTATAGCATGGACACAAGGGATACCTGAAACTTGCCATTCTCTACAAGAACATGTCTTTTCATGTAACTTCACCACAAATCTGAAGCCACTACCTCCCATTACAGAAATTTTAGCAACTTAATCGACATCTGAGCATTTCATGACTTCCAAGTCTAAGTCCCTGCTCCTTTCCTTCAACCTATTAATTATATGTGGCAGAATCAGACCTCCAAGTTTCATGGTAACATTTCTCCTTTGTTCCCACTTGATCATAAGTAATTGTCTGATCTTGTCCATGAAGTCATCCAAGTTCAAGCTCTTGTAGTGTTTTATCCAGCCGTTAAAGCTCTCTGCCAAATTGTTGGTCATATAGTCCACCTTGCAAAGGGTTGAGAACTGGCTTCTAGTCCAGAGTCTAGTGTGGCACTTAGATAATCCATTGTAGCTGGTTTTGCATCCTCCATTGTAGCCCAATGTTTCTAAAAGAAATGTGGGTGCCACGAGTAAGCTGCTGCCCAAAGATTGTCATCCAACACCTTTCCATGGAACTTCTTCTTGAAGTTTTGAACCAAGTGGTACATGCATTCCTATGCTCTACATTTGGGAACACTTCTTTGACTCCTGCCATCACTGCTTGTCCAGCATCATTGCATATGGCAAAGCCACATGGTGATCCTATGGCCTCCCTAAGCCTTTGCATGAACCAGATCTAGTTGTCACTAGTTTCAGAATCCATCACACCAAAAGCAATTAGATACATCCAGTTATATCCATCAATAGCAACAACAGTAACCAACCGACCTTTAAATATGACCGACAAGAATGTGCTATCTATTGCCAAATATGTCCTGCAACCACTAATGAATCCTTCTATGCATGGTTTCAAAGCAAAGAACAATCTCCAGGAGATGACCTCTCGATTTCTACCTTAAACTTATACAGATTGTCAAAACTACTATCCCAATCACCATATAGTTGATTTAGTGCTAGCTGCTTACCCATGTAGACTCTTTTGTAGTGAATCTTCACCTTGTGTTTGTCTTTAAACCTCCTCTACAGTTCACTTGCCCCTACAGTTGCATCTTCAATGAGCCAATCTTTCACCTTCTGACATACCCAATATTTGTTGCATTCTTCACCTTTTTAGTTCTTCTTGTGCATGTGCATTCATGGCCTGAAAGGTTCTTCTTCACCTTCATATGTGAAATAGAACAATTATAAGTGTAAAGAAGGGAAACACAATTAAGACAAATATGAAGTGAAGCATGTAATTACCTTGATAGTAATTTTGTCATCTGTTATAGAAGCATGTATTCTCTAGGGACAATTATCTTCAAGTTTCCTTAAACAATAGGCCATGAACCTCCCTGGTTCAATCTGTTTAGTGTTATATTCAAACTTATATTTCACTGCATGCTGAGCTAATGCCAACTTAAACTCTTCAATATTGGGATATGCTGCCTACTGTCATCGGTGGGTCTTCTTTATCATAATCATCATTTGCTATATCATCTGGCAAAGAGTCTTTTCCTACCAAATCCTCCTCAGCCTCTTCCTCAGACTCGGACTTAGAACCACAATCATAATCCTCCTCATACTCAGACCCAGAATCAGAACACTCCATTAGAACATCATCCTTGTCAGGTCTAGTAGCAACCTGTATAGCATATGAAGGTTTCTTGCCTAAGTACATACACTCCTCATCAACACCCACATGCTCATTATCTGGTAATAGGTTTACTAGATAATTATCCTCATCTTGTTGCTGGGATGGGACATCATGACCATCACTATGCCCCTTTTCATGTGGTGAAATGGACTACTCTACGATAAGTGGGGCTAGTCATGAGGCATCATAGTATGAAATGAACATGAGCACCTCCTTTCTCTCAACATATTTACCAAACATTGATTGCAGATTTTAGTCTGTTTTAACTTGTGGAAAGGCTTTCAAAGTAGCATCATAGTACTGAATAATGCAAACTTCCTTATAGTTTGGTAGGTACTTATCTACGACCGATTTAACGAAGTCCATGAAATTTGTTGTGTCAGAATCTAAAACTTTTATGAAGCTAAAACAACTGAACTCTAGCCTAGCCTTTTGGTTGCTAACAAGTTTGATTTCTAGTAAGTAGGTAGAATTAGGATCCATCCTGCAAATAATATGCAATGATCCTAGGAGAATTTTAGTATTTTTTACCTAACTGAAGTCTGATACCTCTATAGTACAGAACTAAGAACACTATATATTTTTTTCCCAACTATGACACCTCTACAGTTAGAACTAATGAAGCACAAGTAGCCAAAGCCTACTGTACGTGGGTGAGGGAGAGACGAGTGCACTTACCCTTTAGGGAGCCAAGCACGGTGAGGGTTTGGCACTGATCCCATCATCCTCTTCGTGGTTGTCGTGTCTGAGCTCAACCACGTGCAATCCTCACCCGCCTCGATTGAGCCCTGCACCACCACACTAGGGCCTCAATGCAGCGCCCTAGCACCGCTCGAGCCACCGAGCCTCCACGCACCCCAGCCGCCAAGCCCTAGCGCCGCACGCTAGAGCCGCCAATCCTCCGCGTGCCTCAGCTGTCAAGCCCCAGCGTCGTGTGCTCGACCCCAGCGCCACCCGTCGTTCTCGCTACGCTAGCCTCGTCACCTGAGTAGGGTTTGGAGTACATGGGTGGCTGTGGTTAGGGGAGGTCAGGAGGGGATTTAGGGCGTGCGGTTTGCTTTGGGTTCGAAAGGAGGTGTTTCACCGGTCAATGCAAAAGGCCAGGGGCAGGGTGGACATTAAAAAAAACTCATAGGTCCTAGGACAAAAGCGCAAACGAAAGCTGACAGGATTGATGATGATGGCGATTAATGCATAAAAGTTAGGATTGATGGTAAACAAGGAAGAGCAAAATTTTCAATGATAGTGAGGGAACAAGAACTTTTTTCGATGGGGGAATAAGGAATTTTTATTTTTTTCACGTACCCCTCTAACACGAATCTCAATCCTCAACCCAAATAAATAATCCTGATAAGCATTATGCCCATATAGAAATTTCCCTTATACGCTCTTGTGTTGGCTGCCACACGATCGATCCCTGTCGATCGATCTCCATTTAACACGGCAATTTTTTTTTTTGAGAATTTAATACGGCAATTGCTTTCGCCTTTCTTGATTACTGGCAGAAATGATTGGTACATGCTTTCGCTACCATGATTGCCTTTGTAGCCTGTGGGCCTGCTGTGTTTCTGGGGCTCCCCGTCCTGCTGGCCCGGCCATCTGACAGTAACGTGCGTACGTAGCAGTGGATGATATGTTTAACCCTAGCTCTAGGAAAGACTGGAACCTACGTGGAGGCGAAGATCGGTCTCTCCTCAACAATAATGCGTCGAAAAGCGAACGGATATACTCGCCACGCAGCCGCGGGCACGGGACGCAATTGCGAAGTGATCGAGCGTGTTTTTATGCGAGGCGACGTGTAATCCTGTCTGCCAATAGAAAAAAGGTTACGGCACTGGCGACTACTCCTATCCATTAAGAGTGTGAGCGTCTTTAGTTTCCTTTTGTGGCTCGCTTCTGAGCTCTGAACGAGTACACTTCGACGCAAGTTGGCTGAAACCACACAACTTCGATACGCAAGTTATAATTGGGTTCGAAGGGAAAAAAGTTGAGTTCAAAATGAACTCCTTCTCTATCACGAAGGAAAAAAGAAAGAAAGATGGCATAGTCCTGTTACCGTTAGACTCGTACGATAAGAAAAAAAATGTTTAAAGTAGGAACGAAAAGGTCAAGGAAACGTAGCACACGACACGATTGCATTGCATTTCAAGTTGGTAGCACGGGCTTGCGTCAAATAAAGAAGTGGCAGAAGGAAGTGGCAAAAAGATAAAATAGACCGGACTGCCAATTAGGTATAACCCGACACATTTTCCCGTGGATCCAACGCTCAGCCGTTTCCCATAGGCCTCACAAGGTGTTAACCGCTAGATGAATGACACTTGTTATCGTCCATCCAACATGCGAGTAGATTTTATTTGCTATGGTTTCAAACAGATGTGTAATTTTGAATATACATATATATGTGTGTGTGTGTTCAGTTCGTTGCGCTCTCCAGCTATTTCTCGCCCGAATAATAAATATATAAATTCGATGGTTCTGTGCTCTCCAGCTATTTCTTGGCCCAAACGAGATCTGTTCGGCCCACACTGGCCGGCCTTCTTAACTTGTAATAGAGCATAAGGTCCAGCTCCATCGAATTCACCGGCGACGGAACAAACTCGGATCGATCTAGCACTGATACACCATCGCGCAACGAACTGAACATATATAGTTTTTTTTTTTTGTTTTTTTAGGACAAACTGAACATACAGTTAGATAACTCTAATAAACTGGAGCTCCTGCACCGTCACTTCCTCAGTTCCTCTCACCCTAGCTTCATCTACCGAAACCAAAGTACTAGCGCAAATTATCAACAAGCATCAGCAAAAAAATTATCTTCCAGGCAGCCCTCCACTATCTCCTCCGATCCCTCCCATTGTCAGTCTCAATGCTGACGTTCGGGCAGTATTTGCCGTCTGATAAGCAACACCATTAGCCCATTACCAAACCTAGCAACTTGTCCTTCGACCGCAGCAACGGCCTGTGAGAGTGCAGCTTTCCCGGGATGACATTATGCTATACCCGAGAAGCAACATCCTATGCGCATATACAGGTTCTCTACATAACTTTTGGATTGCATCAGATCATCCAACATATTTCAAGCTACAAACAAACACATACTAATATTTGCATATGGTCGAGCGGTCGCCGACGCCCAAAACATAGGAAAATAGTAAAATGATAACCCACAGGGAAACGCAAAAATCTAACAGTGCAACATGTTATTTGCAACAAAAGCGTTCCTAATTTGACAGAAATTAGGACAGGAACACACAGTACAGAAAGATAAGCAACTCACTGGTTCAACAAAACGACAATAGCTTAAGCACGACATGTAGAAACATCTATTAAGCAGCACTTGAGAGTGGAAAGATAGCTGCGGTAACCTTTATTCAAGGTGCAAAGAGACCTCTTTAGCCTTCTGCCTTCACACAGCAGCAGCCTCAGCGGTCTTCTCAGCATCTCCATCTGCGGCAGCAGCTGTCCCAGTAGCCTCCGCCTCTGCAGCAGCATCCATTTCCTGCGCGGTAGCATCAACATCCTCTGCAAATGGGCGCACTTGCTCCTCCTCAGGGAGAGGTTCCTCAACATAGTCATTCTCAAATGCGTCATTCGGCACTTCATAAAGTCGCACCTGCGGCTTCACTGGGTCCTTCACAAGCACATACTTGCCCTCTCCAAGCTTCATGCAGACATCCACAATCGACTTCACAATTCCCCACATATTTGCTGTGTTCAGATTAATCTGTGCAGCAAAATCCCTTGGCTTGTACCCAATCACACTGAGTATGGAATGGTTGTAGTGATCACGGGGGTGCAGTCGTGACACGTAACCCAACTTCATCATGTCTGCACCGGCAAGCAATGCCTGGGCAGTCCAGCGAGCAAGTTTGTTGGCATTGTTCTTGAGCTCGGTAGCAAGCACAGCACCCCGCTGGGTCTCGACCTTCTTCCTCCAGTCAACACCAGTAACCTTGGGATCAAATTCATTAAGTGCGTTGAGTGTAAGGAACTGGCGCTCACCACGAGGATCAACATTCACGGCGTGAACCTCACAACGAGCAACCAAGCTGGTCTCATCATCAAACTTCCAGCGGCGGTAACGGTAAGCAACAGAAGCAGCCTCCTCCCCCTCAGTGGCAAACGGGTTAGGCTCATCAAAAGTGACCTTCTCACCATTACGGAGCAGCACTTGCTGGGAGAAGTTCTGATTGATGTAGGTCGCCTCCACCGCGAGCGAGTGTGCAGAGTTGATATCTTCCTTGGCTTCAGGGAGTGGATCCTGGGCGGTTTCATTGACGGTGAGCAGATCAAGCTGAGAGCCGTCGCGCTTGTCAAAGAACAACTTATTGCCAACGCGCTGAATGACAATGTCCCAGGACTGGATGCTGCGAGGAGCACACATGAGCGCGGCGAGGATGGTGTCAGTGGCGAAGACCGTGGCCGTGTCATTCTCGGCAAGACGGCGGATGACGGGATCGTCCGTGGTGGTGACCTTGAAGAAGTTGCGTGACTTGAAGCGCTCGAGGCGGCGCTCCGCTCTGGGGGTGACGCGGTCGTAGGCGCGGTCGTAGAACTCGACGGCGCCGCAGACGAGGAGATCTTCGGGCTGGTCAGCGACGGCGAAGGAGAGCTTGGAGAAGGAGGAGAAGGGGATCTGTTCCTTCACCGACCACTCGGGCTGGATGTCCACGGACGGCTTGGCGGACGAGGAGGAGGGGCCGCCGCGGTTGAAGTTGAATTGGTGGTGCGTGCGGCGATTCTGCTGCCAGTGGCGGTCGCGGCGGGCGCGCTCCTTCTCGGCCTCGCGGCGGCGCGCCTCGACCTCCTCGTCGCGGCGCTGCGGGAGCTGGGGCCGCTGCTGGAAGCGCCACCTGGGGCCGAACCGCGGGTGTCGCGGCGGAGGCTTGCCGTCGACGAGGCGGAAGGAGGCGTCGTCCGCGGATGCGAGCCCGGCGGAGTCCTCGAGCCCCGCGAAGTCGAAGACGGTGTCGCGGGCGGCGGCGAACGCCGCGGGGCCCGGGGGGTTGCGGGTCCAGTCGGCGATGCGGCCCAGCTTGTCGGAGCGGGAGAAGGGGGCGAAGGGGACGGACGCCGAGCCCCCGCCGAGGGAGGGCGGCGCGGCGTCGGCGGCGGGCGGCCCCCACCCGTCGGGATTGTAGGGGACGAAGCCCACTTCGAAGCCCATCGTAGTCCGGCGGCGGCGAGCTGGGGTGGCTCAGGCTTCGTTAGGGTTTGGTTAGATCGGGTCGGGGATAGGGAAATGCTAGGCGGCGGCGGCGCGAGGGTTCAGGACAGAACTAGGGTACGGTGTGCGAGCAATGCTGAACTACGAGGGCCCACACGCCAGTGTCCGTGGTCTAGATGCCATGTACTTTGCCGATCGAAAGCCACAAATGCCAGACACGGACACACGGTGAAATATCACATGCATGTCGCTGACTTGAAATGTTATACCCGGAAAATTCATAATAACATGATTTTTTGTAAACATGCAATGTAAGAAATAAAGAAAAAAAGTTTGTTATCTCCCAACGACACTTAGACGACTCACGGTTATGTACTCACTAGACCCACGCAACCGACGACAAGACGACGAGAAGAAAGAAGATACACATCAACGAAAAAATAATGATAAAGTCATAGTATTAAAGTGTCATTGCCAAATTAAATCCCAGAAGTCGCACAGCTTGTAGAGACTGATATAAACTCTTATTTGAACCCATCTAGCAATTTGCAGACACTCATATGGTGTCCCTTAACCACATGGAATCACCGCCACAAGTTGAGTTATCTAGCCACCGATTACGGAAGCAAAGCTGAATACTGAAGAGAATAGAGAAAGTCATGCATAGAAAATTAGAAACATAGCGAAGAGAAGACTACATAGTTCGTAGTCTCGAACCATATTACGGCCTAACTTTTGCAGGCTTGCCGTGAGCATCACCACTTATCAACAACCGAACAACAACATGAACCGGACCGTTGCAGAATACAGACTTACATCAAGGTGACATTACAAAGATGTAGTAAAGTCTTTATCATAGTAATCTCCATTCAAAGGGAGTTAACTTGAGGTTTCGATTTGCTTACACATGCAGTATTGCATGGCCACCGTCAAATGTTCATTACTAGTAGTTTCAGGAATCAGAAAGACTGAACAACGGAGCGAATGTTCGTTCCTAGCTGTTTCAGGTATCTGAAAGACTAAACAACTGAATGTAGTAGGTACTAGAGATACCAAGTCTGACTGCAGTTCAAGCTGCAGTCTGCAGAACAGAGCTCAACCTCACGAGTGTTATAGGCCGCATCCACGCTTCTTATCACCAAGGGAAAAAGTATAGCTTGAGGGCAGCAAACGGCATTATTTTTTCATATGAAACTATAGAAGGCATGGAGCTGCTCGATGTGCTTATTGCCTGTTCTTGTCCTCGATGGAATCTCCGGTCTGGTTCAAATCGTCAGCTGATATGTGACGATATCGTACCTTGCTTGGTCTTGTTTGCCTTCTGTTTTTGTTTTGTTTTGTGCTGGTGGTCTGGTGGTTGTGAACATCTAACTTGCTTTCAATAGAAGCAGAGATCGTTTCTCCGTTCAAGAAAAAAAAAAAATCGTCAGCAGGGAATTTCAGACTCTCTACAAAGCAGAAACAATGCTCCTGTGACCAATGGCTACCCCCAAAAACAGATCAACGCTGCTATAGCTCCCCCCGAAATCTGAAGAGCTAAATGATAGTAACTAAATACTTTCTCCTCAGCAGACAAGCCAATATATGCACTAGTGACGCAGGATAACCAAAGAGCTAGGATGTACTGTATGTTGCCTCAAAACTTTTAGCAAACCATTTCATACATAACAAATGCCCGCCTCAGTAGATTAATCACAATCAACTGACTGCGGTAGCAAAACTGCAAAGCAGTTATGATAGGATCTTGCATTACAGTGTTCTCTAACTTCTGTTCCCAAAAAAAATTTGAAAAGGTTTTGTTACTTTTGGTGTATTCTCTGCAGACTGCTGTTTTTCAGGTAGCTCCTGTACTTTGCCTACAAGCCTTGCAACAAGCCAACAAGAAGCAAGGCCTCGCAACTTGGGCTGGATCAGAACGCCAGCATCAGGGTGATAACTGTCATGCAGACGATGCACAGGGTGGCAATTATCGCTTCACGGTCAAAGGCCTTCCTGAAGCCTCCCAAGCCGGTGAAATGCTGAAACGCGAGATAGGCCGCTATTGCCGAGGACAATATTGCACCACCTTGAGACCCTCTGTCCAAAGATAACACAAGCTATGTTAAAAAATAATTAGTTTATAAAACAATGCAGTTGAATTGGTATGTACAAGCTATAGTTTATCCATTACAATAATTTCGTTTTTTAAAAAACAAAGAGTTAATCCATTACAAGAATTGTGGTGGGCCGACGGCTAATCTGATAGGGTTTAATTCTTACATGTATCTCGGTCTCCTTCCTCTCTCTTTTCCAGGATTCTAGTCGGGTCTGTTGAGTCTTAGGCTGTTAGAGTTCAGTCAGAGTCAGTTTGTTTTACCGTGTCTTCAGTTAGCACAAGCGCGGCACGATAGGGCTTATGGGATGGCATAAGTCGTGGAGATCATGGTGGGTATATCAGCCTCAATGGCCAGTACTTCGTTTGTCTATTTAAAGGAATAAAGAACACAAGAAAACACTGTCTGATATTACTGTAGTGCTTATTGACGGCAATAGGCTGTAAACTTCAGAGTTCAGGAGCGAGCGAATTCTTGAGTGTTGAGAGATTGAGTGAATTCGGTGAGTTGATTCCCGACAATTGGCATCAGAGCCTGGTTTGAGCTCCTGGCGTCATGTCCATTCGTTTAGACTCATCCTCGACTTCGCCAGCACGTTCGCAGTCCCCTCTGCAGCTCGGCCGTCAGAACTTCAGAGCTGGGTCGTGAGGGAAACCTCAGGGACGGTCGTGTACCCAATGCTTACAAGCACCAATTACCAGGAACGATCCCTGGTAATGCAGGTGAACCTTCAAGCCCAAGGGTTGTGGGAGGTGGTCGAGGCCGACGCCGACGACTACAGGGAGGACCGGTTGGCTCTGTTAGCGATCCTCCGCGCGGTGCCACAGGAGATGCTGCCGGCCCTGGCGGTCAAGAACACGGCGAAGGATGCTTGGGAGGCAGTGAAGACAATGCGCATGGGAGTGCAATGCGTGCGGGAAGCAAACACGTAGAAACTACGACAAGAATTCGGCGTGATTGCGTTCAAGCAGGGGGAATGCGTTGACGTCTTCTCCATGCGCATCACTGGGCTGGCCAACAACTTGCGCGAAATTCCTGCAGGTGGTCCCAGATTGACTGTCACAACTGGCAATTTCCATTGAGACGCTGTTGCACTTGGACACGCTCTCGGTGGAAGAGGTCACTAGGCGACTAAGGGCTGTTGAGGAACGTTATCAACTCGGGAACGACGGCGACAAGAGTGACCGGCTGCTCCTAACCGAAGAAGAATGGCTCGCGCATATGAAACGACGCGACCAAAGTGCTGATCACGGAGGCTCAAGCGGTGGCGGGCGTGGCAAGTGGCGTGCCAAAGGGTGCAAAAGATCTAGTGGGGCTCGAGACGCTGGAGCTGGAGCAAGAAGGGCTGCTCCCATCGACAAGCGCAGGAGCTACGGCAAATTGGGCCACTGGGCCAGAGAATGCCGCAGCAAGGCTCGGAACCGTTAGCAGGCACACACGACGCAAGCCGAGGAGGAGGAGGTACACTCTTTGCTAATGGCTTCGGCTTGCTTTGATCGGTCTACTACAGGAAGTGAGCCGAGGATGGTTGAACCTGTGCATCTGGACGAGGCAAGGGTCTACAACCAGTTGGGACCGGATGAAGATCGTGGCCATAGCCGGTGGGTGTTGGACAGCGGCGCCACAAATCACATGACTGGAGCCTGTCATGCATTCGCTGAACTGGACACCGGTGTCTATGGCACTGTGCGGTTCAGTGGTGGGTCGATCGTCAACATCCAAGGAGGGGGGGGGGGGGGGGGGTGATGTTGTTCACCTGCAAGAACGGTGAACATCGTGTACTCTTGGGAGTCTACTACATCCCTCTGCTGACGGCAAACATCGTGAGCCTTGGGCAGCTCGATGAGATCGGGTGCCAAGTGGTGATTGAAGATGGTGTTCTACGAATCCGATACAGACGCCATCGTCTTCTTGCCAAGGTGAAAAGATCCCCCTCCAGATTATACATCTTGCCTTTGAACATAGCGCAACATTCAGGACGCATGGTTGTACGGAGGTTGCTTAAGCATGACGGCGAATTGACTCAGTCCTTAAGCGGCCAGGACATGTATCTTCTGGCAATGAATACCACAGAGATAACTCAAGCCCCCAGGAGCATCCTCGTCTAGAGTACTACTCCACCTGCCCCCGCCAAAACAGTTTTCACCCATTTTTACACATCACCCTCTGCACCCAACATGACATCAATGATTTCACAACCATCACAGAATTTAAAACCATAAAAGATTCATGGTATATGAGTTATCATTGATAACAGTAAATCTTATCTCCGAGGAGAGGTGTTTTAAAAGCGACGTATCCGAGGAGATGTATTCAATTCTAAGCATGCTAGATATCAAGATATCGTCTGTTATTAATATAGATAACAACAGGTAATCGTAGGGTGATATATATTTTGGATGATAACACTTATAGTATGGCAAGTGTTAATAGGATTAACTACTACAGGCAGTTTTAAGGAAAACGCGAAACATAGCACATGAGATAGTAAGTCATGTTTTAGTTGATCATGTAGATTACTTGAAAACATAGGTTCAATATGATCAAGGAGATCGGACATGCCTTCTCCAAAGTTTTTTTCAAGGTCTTGGTTGTAGTCAGGATTCTCCTCGCTCCTGACGCTTCCTGTGCAGCACTCGTAGAATTCTGGCAGTTCTGCATTTGTGACTACGATCATCAACAGGCTATACTAGGGAAGAATCAAATAACACCAAATGGAAAGCTAAATGAGCCATAATGGATATCACACTGTGATGGATATATAGATCTCGAAGTTAGATGAATTTTGACGAAAGAATCACCGAAATCGGAGCCAGAACGGAGAAGTTATGACTATTGAAAGATTCAATCTAAACTTAAATCGGAAAAATACGAAATTGCACTATTTATTGGTGGGACCCACGGGTGGGAACCATTTAAAAGTAATTGGGGCCTACATAAACAGTAACTGGTGGGGCCCACACGAACAATACTCGGTTGGGCTGAAATGGGCTCGGATTGGGCCTGGTTTGGGCTTGGATGGGCCGATCTTGGGATTCACAATGCTTGGCCCGCTCGGGTTGGGCCAAATGTTTTAGCCAGCTGTGAAGCTGGGCTGGCCCATTGGGGCGCAACCTTTGGGTGGTTGGGTCGGCCTGGCAGGCCAGTGGCGCGCGGGCCGGGCATGGCTTGCTCGGCTGGGCTGCACGACGGCGAAAGGGGGAGGGAAGAACGGCCGGTGGCGAGCAATTCGGCGGAGTCACACTGGTGAGCTAGCCAGAGTTCCACGACAGGAAGCTCACGCTAGTGACCTAGGCGCTACGGGGAACTCGGCTAGGGCATATCGATGGCGGTCCGTGGCCGGAGTGGCACCTGACAGCGGCTGGAATAGACGGTGGTGGCGCAAGAAAATTGTGCAACACCCCCCCCCCCGCACCATCGTGGTCAATCTGCACGAAAAAATGGGCCTAGAGCTCCCTGGACGCGACGGCCGAACCACACATAGAGGCATAAGGCACACCAGCGGCGAGTAACGGCATGACGACGGAGCAAAACACGGCTGCACGCGGCTACGTGTGAGAAGGAAGCACGGGGACAGCTACATGCTAACTAGGAGGGTTTGTGAGGGGACTGGGATGCTCACCGAGAGCAAGAACGACAAGATGCTGGCCGGCGACCGGTGGAGCGACGGTGTAGTAGCAGCGGAGTGGCTCGACGTCCAGCGCGGGCGGCCTCCCGTCAGGCTTCTGGTCGACAGAGAGTGGCACAAGGACGGTGGTGGCTTCCTGGTATTCCTCGGCAGCACGCGGGTGGCTGATCGGTGATGGTGAGCTGCCGTGGTGAGTAATGGCGGTGGTGGCGGAGCTCTGGTGGCGGCGAGATGGAAAAATAGGGAAATAGGGAAAGGACTGCCCTATTTATAGAGGTGAAGGGGGCTACAGAGAGGTGATGGGCGCGTCGCGCTGTCCCTGAGGAACAGGATGGCGGCCGGCGAGGATATTTCCCATGGCATGATGGCACTATGCCGGCCACGCGTGCGGACCACGGAAGTTGTGGGCGGTAGACGCTTAGGCTGCGCGCGGGAGAGAGTAGAGAGAGAGAGAGAGAGAGAGAGAGAGAGAGAGAGAGAACGCGGCAAGTGGCCAGGCATTCAATGCGGCAGCCGGATATTTCCCAGGAGGAGGCGACTGTCGTGGTGGTGAGTGGCGCGACGTCGCGCTGGAGGAGAGGGAGATGGAGGCACGGGCGGGTGACCATGGGATGAGCGGCATGTGTACGGTCGAGCTCGTGCGCGGGCGAGCATCCTGAAGGGGCGCGCTTGCTGGGCCGAGTGTGGGATGAGGAAGGGGGAAGAGAGTTGGGCTGGCTGGGCCGCGCAAGAGAGAAGGAGCGGAGAAATCGGCCCGAGAAGAGAAAGAAATTAGGCCCGGGGTGAAAAAGAGAAAAGGAAAAGGAAAATGTTTTTGGAATAAATTTAAATGAGGGATTTGAATTGGGATTTGACTTTGTATTATGATCAATTCAATTTGGAATATTTGCTGTGATTTGGACTTGGATATTGATTTTTGAAAGAAGAATTGAATTCAAGGGATTTGAATTCAATTTGATTTGAGCTGAATGAAAACTAAGAGTAGATTCGAATTTGAAAGACATTCAATTTCTAATCTCCACACAAGAACCATAACATCAATAAACCAATTGCATATGCACCAACTCAACGCAGGGACCATTTTGGAAATAATTCTAGTGCATTTCGGAGTACTTAGCCAATTTAATACATATGAATGTATACATAATGGTATATATATTCATATAATTCGTATACTTATTTCCTTGATTTTATTTGGTTTAATTGATCATAATTTTTTTTTAATTTGGAGTGAAATTTGCAATTAATTGATATGCTAAAACTCAAGATGTTATAGATGATGGCCTGGGTGCTTGCGCTTGATTAGCGGGTCCGTCGACCATGGTGGCGGGGAGAAGAGCGGCAGAGAGGTGGTGTCGCTCGGCAAGGACACCTAGCGCCGGGCAGTGGAGCAACCGCAGGAGGTGAGGTGATTGGAAGAAGGGCGAACGCCGGTGCGGAAGGAGATGGGCAGCGGTCTTAGGATCATTGCCTCACTGATACAATGAAAGTATGAAATGATTCACACAAAGAATTTCCGTTGATCATACATGATGTACATAAATAGCCAACCGGCTATGCATGGTCAAGGCTACGGCTAATGCTACAATCAAGGCCAATCAAAGCTAATGAAAGCTAGTTAAAGCTAATAAAGGAGATATTATTCTAGCAATAATATAATGGCTGAAAATATGCTAACATATGTCTTCACAAAAGCTTTGGGGCGCATCAGATTTCAAGATCAACGCAAGAAGATAGGAGTCACAGAGCTAAAGTGAAGAAATGCAAGAATTAAGGGGGAGACTGATAGGGTTTGATTCTTACATGTATATCGGTCTCCTTCCTCTCTCTTTTCCAGGATTCTAGTTGGGTATATTGAGTCTTAGGCTGTTAGAGTTCAGTCAGAGTCAGTTTGTTTTACCGAGTCTTCAGTTAGCACATGCGTGGCATGATCAGTCTTATGGGATGGCATAAGTCGTGGAGATCATGGCGGGTATATCGGCCTCAATGGCCAGAACTTCGTTTGTCTATTTAAAGGAATAAAGATCACAAGAAAACGCTGCAATGTTTTGGGTGCAGCACCAAAAATTTCAGAGTCTGAATCCATGAAATTACTGTAGCACTTATAGCCGGCAACAGGCCGTAAACTTCAGAGTTCAGGAGCGAGCGAATTCTTGAGTGTTGAGCGATTGAGTGAATTCGGTGAGTTGATTCCCGACATAATCAGTGAAACAGGTGACGTTATACAGAAAAACACAGATGTAAAGGACATAGTTCTACGCATTACATGATAAGTTCTTCACTTCTTCTAAAATGGGCAGATCGATTCGTACCTCAAGTTCAGAAATTGGTAAGGAGCGATTATAACAAGCAGCATTGTTGATAAAAGAAGCTCCACTTCACCTGTAATATATTAAGGTTTTTGCATTTATTTATTTCCAGAAAGAAGTCGAATTTAGGCTAGTTGATTCTAAATACTGGAGAGACGCTGAAGAAACCAAATGGCAATATCAGAAGAAAAATTGCTTATCAAATTTCCTGTAACTAAGTAAATCACTTTACCCGGAGAAAGCAGATTAATAGGCACAATTGGCACCAGCTTTCTTGTTACTCTACCTGGAATGAAGTATAACAAACGCACAAGAAGACCGAGAAAAGCAATCCGCTGACCGTAATCACCCCTAACAATGGATGAATGGATGGTGATATCAGAAATTAAGTATACCAGAATAGTGTGTAAAATGGTAAAGGTGAAATGCAGCAAGAACATGACGCTAGTACTGGCACCTTACTTGATCCATGAGATGGCGCTAGAAGGTGCTTGTAAAGCAATCAAAGGCACAAGGAAAGATTTGTGTATGGTTGTTCCAGTAGCAAGCATCAATGTACTGCAGAGAACAATTGAAGCTTCGTATTAGAACTGGAACAACTGGTTTCCAAAAAAAATGTTAAAACTGGAATAGTTAAGTGGTATAGCACATCAAGAACATGAAAAACGAGGAAGATTACAATCAATTTGATGACCTACTTCCTTTCACAGAGAATGTCGACCTGCCTCTCATTGATGATACTAAGGAACCTACCTACGAACACGGCGATCATACAAAGCTATAATCATTAAATGAAAGTAGCTTTGATGTAATAATTAATTCAGGATTGATTGTAATTTGTATCAATGACATGCATTAAGTAAGAATTTACTTTATTTTGTATTAAGTAAAAAGTTTACAACTATCATTTATGCTTTAATACGGGGGACCGGGAGTACGGCGAGTTGCTCACTCACGCGGTGGCCGTGACGGAGCTCCACTGCAACGTCTCGGTGCAGAGGTGCGCCGACGCGCAGCACACGGACACGATTGCCAGGCGCCAGCACCGCCACCGCTGGGTCCGGCCAGACGACGGCCTCATGCGCAGAGAGGCGCATCTCCTCAACTGGACACCCATCGATCGGGAAAAGGGCACAAGCACTCAGGCAGGCACGATCACAGATGCCCTTTTCTTTTTCATGACCGATGGGCAACAAACTTCCTGGCGGCACGAACTATGCACCGTCCGACAGGCGAAACTACAGCACGACGACGGGTGGCTTTGCCGCCGCCCAATAGGTGTGTCGATTTTGCCGCCGACTCGTAAACGAAAATATAGTGCACGGCCGGCAGGTAACGACCCGCGCGTGGTACCTGACCTAAGCACGAGCGGCCGTTCTACCGGCGACGGTGTTCATGGCATTGATTTGTACAATAAAATTTGTTTTTTTCTCATTATATATATCATATTTTCTATGAATTTTTCTAAGTTAGATTGTAGTATCCTCTACACTAATTTTTTTTCAGATCTTTTATAATTATTTTGATAATGTTTCGAATAACATGTCACATTTCCAATAGACAATAGTAACTTATTTTTACAATTTTTTAACAAACAACTACTTTTATATTTTTTATTTTCAAAATATAAATGCCCACGATACTCACCGATCCATCAGTGGCTGCATGGGCGAGGGGCGCGCGGCCTGGGCTTATTCACTAGTCTTCTCTCAAAAACCATAAAGAAAAAAAGACATGCGGTCGTAGACTTGTACTCAGCTGTTTGTTCAAGGTCAATCATGCATGCAATGTATATCCTTGTAAAATTTAAACCAAGTAGCTACTGGCTAGTACTAAGCTACTACTGAAGTTCTAGACCAAGTGGCACATACAAAATTCTACTCTCACCGACCAAGAGGCATAGATCGATCATATGACACAGCGACATCCGCGGGGAAGCTGAAAAATTCCCCCGGCACATGCAGAGATCTCATCTGCCTCACCGACTCTAAACTAGCTCTATACCGATGGAGCAGATGGCCAAACCATGCACCCGGCCTAACCATATCGTGGTGAGCTTCCCCATCCCCTGTAAATCCTAGAGCGTACGTCTGTTTTTCTTCTGCGTGTCGCCAGCCTGTGTCTCCACAGCAACCAAGCCGCCGCCGCCTCTGTGAACCACCACCGGCCACCTTCCGACCGGGCTCATCGGCCATGGGTCACGCCGTCGCGCCCGCATGTCTGCGCTGGTCCGATTGGTGCCCTCGGCTGGGTTGATGGCCGCCGCTCACCACTGGCGAGGCACTGGCCGAGCCGATCAGCCTAGCGTGGTGCCGTGCGGCAATGGCCTCAGGCCAGTTTTGGCCCAAGTCAAGCATCAGGCCCGTGTTTCATCTCTCGGGCTAGAGGGCCGCCGGTGTAAAAATGATTTAGGCCCATTTAATAATCCGGTTAATTCAAAAGTCACGAAATAGATTTGTTGTTCGATTGATAAATCGGCTGAAACATTGTTTAATGTGTAGAAAAATAAATAGAGCTCCAAAAATCATGAGACTAATTTTGTTAGCTTTGTTTTTCATACTCTACATTTTAAAAATACTGGGAGCTATGAAATATGTATTGGAATTGGTTTAATTAATGAAGATAGGTTTAAGCTTTGTTAATTCATAATTAAACGTTGGTAGCTCCAAAATTGATGAGGACAATTTTGTTAATCTTATTTTAATATGCCTTGTGCAGTAAAAATAATCACCTACATGTTAGATATGATTAAGTTTCTATTTAAGGTGAAGCTTTGTTTTAAGCTTAGTCACTCAGAAAATATTTAAATGCTTAACATTAATCCAAGTTAAGGAAATCGTTAATGCTTTAAACTCTTGTCAGGAAACATTGCATCTTCACTGTTGACACACATTGTGGAACATCCGTCATTGCACGTCTTTCATGCTCATCATTGCATGCGTTATTCATTAGTGAACGAAGATCCGGAGCGTGACGTGAGCGCGATCGAGAACAACGCCAACCTTCCGTATTTCTGTGAGTTCTGTGCGGGAAGTATCGGGCAAACCCCAAAGCAGCAAGGCGAGCATCTAAGCATATTGTACCCTTTGTTCAAATAAAATGGAGTCTAAATTGATAAATTATGCTTTATGTATGTTTGCATATATTGAGTCCAGTGTCGGGCTGATATGGGTAGAACATATGTTGATGCATTATCTCTGCCTTGACTTATTGATAAATCCGTATCCTTGTAGCCTTGATGGTATAGTTGGT